>NW_008825557.1:729642-754859 GCF_000699105.1 Pygoscelis adeliae
AAAGACACGGACCTGTTGGAGCGGGTCCAGAAGAGGGCCACAAAAATGATCAGGGGGATGGAACACCTCTCCTATGAAGAAAGGCTGAGAGGGTTGGGGTTATTCAGCCTAGAGAAGAGGCAGCTTTGTGGAGACCTTATTGCAGCCTATCAGTACTTAAAGGGGGCTTATAAAAAAGATAGTGGCAGACTTTTTAGCAGGGCCTGTTGCGACAGCACAAGGGGCAATGGCTTTAAACTAAAGGGGGGTAGATTGAGACTAGATATAAGGAAGAAATTTTTTACGCTGAGGGTGGTGAAGCACTGGCACAGGTTTCCCAGAGAGGTGGTGGATGCCCCATCCCTGGAAACATTCAAGGTCAGGCTGGACGGGGCTCTGAGCGACCTGATTTAGTTGCGGATGTCCCTGCTCATTGCAGGGGGGTTGGACTAGATGACCTTTAGAGGTCCCTTCCAACCCAAACTATTCTATGATTCCCTGACTATATAAAGCAAGTATATTATTTTATACTGTTTTGAGTAGGATTATTATCAATCTTTTGAGTATGCTAATTGCACAGAAAATGGAGGGAGTTTGTTAATTTTTTCCCCCTTAAATAGGCAGCTGCACATGTATGAAGCTGACTAGGCTATATAATCACAGCATCAAAGAGTAACCACAGTTTTAATGTGGAATGTTTTTGTTATTTCACTCTTGATTCCGATGTTGGATTATATCAATGCACTGTAACATGTTACCCCGTATGCTCAAAGCATTGTAAATCTGTGAACCAGATGTTTTTTTCTTCTTAATTGCTCATTTTGCTCATATCACTTTGCAACTGACCTGTTAAGTTAACCTCTAGAATTCATACCCAAAGAAATACAACAATCTGTTTTTGGATTAAAGTAGTAAATGCTTGCAGTTTTGTCGGCCACTGACTAGACTTTATTCATGTCTGCTTATCCCAGCATAGAATGTCAGAATAGGTGCCATATGACACTTGGTCTTGTGCCTTTGGTGGGAGTGTGCAAAAGAATGATACTTACCAACTTCTGAGTGCAATAGATGAGAATTTATTATTATCGAGTCTGTAAAAATCTTGGGGAGGAAGAAGAGTAGTGGTTTTATAGAAATACTATAGGTTTTTATAGCTGTAGGAAAAGTAGTTTTCTTTTTCTTGTTAAGCCTTCACTGGATTTCTTCTTTCAACGCTTCAGTCACTCAAATTGTTAGAGAATTTAAACTTTTAAGTTTAAATGATTGTAAAATTTAAGGGTGTATTTGCTGGAAATGGCACAATATTTCTTTTGAAAGCATAGGCAGTGCACATACAAGCATGTATTTTAATCCAGTCTAACGTATCTGTCTTCATGTTTAGGGAATCTGTTCACAGGGTTTACATATGACAGTTGTCTTCTTTTGACTGCCTTCCTGTAGTTTTTATATAAGGCAAATCTGTCAGTTTTAGTAGACTGATAGTATTCTCTTTCAAAGCTGTCTAGCAACAATTCATGTGTCTATATCTTTATGAAATGCATGATAGAGATTTTATTGACTTTGTTTTAGTGCTGTGACACCTTTGTTCAGTTCCCAGATGTGTAAACTCTGGTTTAGTGTCATTATCACTAACTGCCTTGTAGAATTATAGCTAAAGGAAGCTGCGGTTTTTGATTGTTTGGATTTTTTGCTTTTTTGTTTGGGGTTTTATTTTTGAGAGTTGAAAAGGTGTCTGTCACGGGCAAAACAGATTTGACTTGGGGAATTTAATTCATTGCCGGTTAACATGAACATTTAATAACTGATTCAGGTATTGAGAAACAAAGAGGAGAAATATTTAAATACTTAGGGAAAACTCCTTTCCTCCACCTTTTCCAGGCTTAGCTTCACTCCAGACACCTCTCCTTCCCCCTTCCTAGTCTCCACTCCCCTTGTTATTGTTGCAGGCTACGCTGTGTCTCTTAGGGGCGCAAAGGGTGGCACAGGAGACTGGGGTTAGTACGTAGCAGTTTCTTTCTGCTGCTACTTGTTCCTTACTCTCCCCCCCACCCCGTACCGTCCTTCTTCGTGGTGTCCTCCGCTCCAGTGTGGGTTCCTCCATGGGCCTCCATCCTTTTGTGGGCGTATCTGCTGTGGTGTGGGCTTACCCACAAGCCACAGTCACTTCAACCTTGAACTTCATTTATAGTCTTCCTGTGTTTAATTTCACCGTTATAGATGTTGAGAAAGCTCACACTGCCAAACAAGAAGCTTCTGGTCAGTTGTTTCAAATTTCAGTTTTATATAGTCAGTTTCTGTAGTTTGTTTGAATATCAGCAATAGAATTCATAAACAGGTTTATTCATCATTTGTTAATTTTGCTTCTTTACTGTTGACTTGATGCCTGCTGAATTGTGACCATGTCTTTGTGTGTTACTTTGTTCAGAGAGTTTTATATCTTGAACAGTGTTCCCATTCTTGGTACCTCAAGAGAATGGATGTAAGTCTTCATGCAAGTCTGTTTCTAAGAGTTACAACTACTTTCCTTTTACAGTGTTGAGATTCTGTTGTTGGCTACTACCAAAATGCAACATAAAAATTGGCAAAGAACTTTTAGTTTAAATGGGTGTCCAAAATAGTAAGATTATAGCAGGAGCAAATGGGTCCAAACAGTACATAGAGGAACTGTTTCTGCTTCTAGATGATATGTCTGCATTTTATATGCAGGTCAGCAGTATGAATAAACTAACTTCTACGGTGAAAACTTACATTCTTAAAATAGGATTGTGAAAGCAAAAATGTGAGTTGAAGTAGATAGCATTAGAAAATTGGAGAGTTACCCAAGCATCTTGGGTAATTCAGATCTAGTGATTTATACTTTTTTTTAGTCAGAATGAATAATAGCAGAATCATTTCATTCATGATGCTGTCTAAAAGCACTGTGCGCGCTGCAAACACTTCAGATATATCCACTCTTTTCAGAGTACAGAAAAATGCCAAGAAAAATAGTAAATCAGTGGTATACCAGTGTGGAAAGGTACAAAATTACTTGATTTAAAATTTTTCGCCACTCTTACTAATACTGGTTTTGTGCTTTCTCATTCTGACATTTAAGAATGGTGTGCTCAAATGGAAAACCAACAGAGAGTTCACCATTGCAAGAGTTCAAACTTTAGAAATTTTAAATTGTAAACCATTGAGTACTGTTAGTGCCTAAAAAGTGTGCTTTTTGCTTGAAGATCTTGCTAACTCTTTCTAAAAGCCAAAATTTTGTGTACATAAATGTATCAAGGTTGTTATCAAGGTAAAAATAACAGGTTATGATGTCATTGCTCTACTGATCAGCTGAAAAAGTTGTAATTCAGCCCTGAACTGTAAGCTTCAGTAAATGCTAGCATAGTAAGTATCCAAACCAAAAAGCACTCTGTGTCCTTGATTAAAAGCAACTTAGGACAAGATATGTGGATATTTGAGGTTCTGAACATACAGCCAAGCTGATATTGGGTATTTGAAAAGTTCTCAGGCAGGTTAACCAGTTACCATGCTGTGAAAGAGCAAGTGTACTCTCACTCCATTTTATGTTTGTAAGATATCCGAGCACACATGCTTCTGTAAGCTGAAATGGAAAATACAGGTTTCATTTATGTCATCTGCAAATACTGCTCTATTCTGGGCTCGTTTGCTCTGTCATATTTGTATCTTGTTTTGAGTTTACTTTTTAGGTCATTAATAGAAGTGAAATTCTATTAATGAAGTTTAACTTCAAAAGGGCACGTTTCAGTTTCTTACTATACTTTCTAACTACCACTGTGTGACTGTATCCTTGCAGTATATATCTTGCATATTTTGTTGAAGTGAAAGATAAAGCAAATTAAAGCATAAATTACTTGTAGAACTCATTACCTCTTCAGAAGACAGTGCAAAAATAAGTCTTAGAAAAGGATTGTACATACGCTCCCCATTTTATAGAGGAAGTAATTGAAACCTGAAAAATAGCATGCTTGTTGCAGACAGAAGAAGAAGTTTTGTGTGTTCCTGACTCACAGACCTGTGCTTAATCACCCATTTAATTTTCAGTTATTTGGGCTAATTATCGTCAAGATGGGCCACACTTCAGTTGTTATGCTACTGTAACTAAATTGACTTTGGATGAGTTACACAGATTATAGCAGAAAAAAATTGGCCATATGGTTGTTCATCCCAAGTTTAATATCTGTGTATTTATAACTCCATAATGCCTATTATTCATTCAAGCACTTTTATATTTTACAGATTATTGCTCAGTTGTAACACTTGTGGACCCATCAAATATGAAGTTAACATGCACTCTTTTTAATGGAAATCTAGATTGCCTACCAAAAATTTACAAAGTTGGAGATATTATTCGATTTCATAGAATAAAGGTATGTACTAGGATGTGGGGGGGTTATGTGCTTGCTTTTTTGCAGTGAGAGGACTGTAGGAATAATTTAATTCTTCATAGAATCATAGAATCATTAAGGTTGGAAGAGACCTCTAAGATCATCGAGTCCAACCGTCAACCCAACACCACCATGCCCACTAAACCATGTCCCTAAGCACCACATCTACCCGTCTTTTAAATACTTCCAGGGACGGTGACTCAACCACTTCCCTGGGCAGCCTGTTCCAATGTTTAACCACTCTTTCAGTAAAGAAATTTTTCCTCACATCCAATCTAAACCTCCCCTGGCGCAACTTGAGGCCATTTCCTCTCGTCCTATCGCCAGTTACTTGGGAGAAGAGACCATCACCCACCTCGCTACAACCTCCTTTCAGGGAGTTGTAGAGAGCGATGAGGTCTCCCCTCAGCCTCCTTTTCTCCAGGCTAAACAACCCCAGTTCCCTCAGCCGCTCCTCATAAGACTTGTTCTCCAGACCCCTCACCAGCCTCGTTGCCCTTCTCTGGACACGCTCCAACATCTCAACGTCCTTCTTGTAGTGAGGGGCCCAAAACTGAACACAGTATTCGAGGTGCGGCCTCACCAGTGCCGAGTACAGGGGCACGATCACTTCCCTACTCCTGCTGGCCACACTAGTTCTGATACAGGCCAGGATGCCATTGGCCTAAATGTACTGAAATTTCGTGTACTGAAATTTAACACATGGAGACATTGGATAAAGCAATTGATTGATAAAACAGCTATGGTTATGGTATGGACCAAAACTGGAAATAAACTATCAAATTTTTTAAACAACAACAGAGCACTAAGCTGATATCTCTCTTTAAAAAAGTGTTAGATGTGGTTATGACAACTCCAGAATAGCATTATTTTTTTGGAATATTTGTTAAAATAGTTGACACAAATTACATGGTAATATTTCTAGATGAACAGAATTTAACTGACATAAATGTGCACAATTTATTCCTCTTCAAACTAATAGAATTGAGGGTTTACTTTAGAGCTTTTATTGTGGAGCAGTTTAGATCAGCTGGAGAGTTACTCAAGTAAATGTAATCCATCTGGGGTTGTTAGTGTGCAATATGCTCTAGCTGCTGCTTTGATGTTTTCCTGCTTTACACTGTATTTATCTGTATCAAAGGCCATGAAGGAAACAGTGTTTATACTTTGCTACTGCTTCTGCTGGATGTTTTTCTTATGCCTGCTGCAACTGTATAGGGAAGAGGAACCACACTACAGAGACTGAATGGAAGTCTTGTAATGCTGGACCATACTTAAAGAGGTGCAGAATAGTACCAAAGACATGATTTTACCATGTTACGTATTACTTTGCAAGATAAACATACATAATTATATATTTTATTTTTGCTTAAAATAATTATAGCAGAAATTAGTAAATGTCCTGAAAGAGGCCAGTTAAAAAAAACAATTTGCATATTTGAACACTCTTGAGAGATCTAGGAAATTTAGGATTGTACAAAAGGGTGATGAAAGGGATAAAGATCAGTAGTATTAAGCAGGTACGTTTTGATATGCTGTACCAGAACAAAGAAAAAAAACCCATGACAATAAATGTAAAAAGTGGTAAGATTTATCCAGTAATTGGGATTTGTACCACTGAGATTATTAAGAAAGAACTTGTTAAGATTCAGAAACAGTCTTCAGTTATTCATGTATATTATAAATATTTACAATTGAGAGAGAAATTAGCTAACCTATTCTGGGTTAGTATAAACCTTCCTTAAGGTCATCTTTATGTATCATTAGAGTGGAATGAAACTGTATTTAGATTTTGAAGCTTGTGTTGCTAATCAGTACTTGAGATGTGTTGTTAGTCTTGAAAGTTCATTGATTTGACTTCAGATGGGAAAGTCTTATGCTAAATTTTAAATTCTCTCTGAATCCAGCAAGGCGAGTGTTACACAGATACACTCGTTTCTGAAATTCAGTGGAGGTAGAAAGATGTTTATTGCTTCTGAAATCAAAATACATATTTTATAATATATGTGCGAAAAAGGAGAAAGTAGAAAGGAGCCTGATTAAAAGGATCAAAAAGTTGCATGTCTGTGGTGGGTTAATATTGGATTTTTTTGAGATGTGGGAAGTACAGGTTAAAAAAAAAAACAACAGACAGGACCACTGTCAGGGAAGTTATGTATGCACCCTCTTTTATGCAAACATAATAGTGTCTCAGCTCTACTATTTATCTTTAATATAAACTTATTAAGGAAATGTATTGATATAGCACATGTAAGGAACCTCACCATTCTCCTGATTTGGCATCAAATCTTTGAGGACATCATTCTAAAATCCTTATCAATTGGTACTTCATCATTCTCCAAGATCATGTTTCAGTATTTAAAGATAAGGTCTGTTAATCCCTTCCCCACATACTTTTTTTTTTCTTCATCATAGCTGAGCTGTTTTAAGTGGTTTCCAGCCCTAACCGACCTCCAGCTGCTCACAATCCATATCTCTTCAGATGCATAAGCTGACAGCTTGTTTAATTACTTCCTAAGTTAGAATGATCTAGTCACTAAGTTGTCTTTTTCTGCATGGGAATGTTTTGACTACCCCAGGCTAGCAAGCAGTTACTTTGGAATTTTTCATATCTGATCTGAGCAGGTAAAAATCTGACATAGAAGCCTGGTGCCAACTGCTGGGAGTGAACTGGGAGGGGGGTGACTTCTTCCTCTCTTTCACCTACAACCAGCATGGTATGTGTGATTGCTGTGCAACACAGTTTTCAATTAAAAAAAGAAATCAACTTTAATTAAAGTTCTAATTACAGTATCTGCAGTTCATCCTTCATTCTGTTCTCCTTTTGTCTTCAGGCCTTATCACCTTCTCTTAGCTTGCTGAATGGAAAGCAGTCAAGGGTAGTAGAGGACATAGTCTGTCAGAGCTGTGCTTACCAATGAGGACAGATATACATAGTCCTTACAGCGTATATTCACATTTCCCTGTCCCAAATATGCTTTTGAGAGACTTCCAAGAAGTTGACATTGATAGCAAACACATTTTAAACATGACTACTCCCAGCTACACTTTCAGCTGCTAATGAATAACTTCTCTTCAGAGTAACACAGGTGTTGGCAAGGTCCAATGGTTCAGAGCTAATAAGAACTTAATGGAGAGGATTCTGTTGGGTTTACTCTGGGTAGAGAATAATCTTATTTGCTCAGTATTTGTTGCAGATAATGAAAATTTTAAGTGTCTTAGTTACAGAACTGAAAGATTATCCAGTTTTAATTAAATTTCTGTTAATATTTCTTGAAGTGCATTTTTATGACTTCTTATGATGATTTCTCATGAATTACAGTACTTAGTGATTTGCAGTACTGTATTTGGGCCTTCAACCGCAGTCAGTGCTCTGTAGAAATGACAGTGGGGGGTGATCCCCCACCCCCCAATATAAAAGCTAGGCTTGTGACCAAATTGTCTAGCCTCCCTCTATCTTCATGGCAAAGAAGGAGTTATCTCAAGCGGAGTTTTCTTGGAACATTTTTTTATGGTTCACAGTGGACGCTCTTAATATCTTGGACTTAATGCCTAATGTTTAAGCTGTTAAAGAGAGGGTAGAGGCAACCTGCTGGTACTGACTGAATCTGCAATATTTTATCACTCACTTGACTTGGGAGTTTTGGCATGTATTCTGCCTTTCTTGTGTTACTCAAACCCTGCCATGATGCTGGAATCATTAATTTCCTCATTGGCTTTTCTCTAGTTTTCCTTATTACCTCTGAGTGATTCACAAACAAGAATTTATTTCCTCACTCCCAATGAAGTGAATTGGTATTTGATTTCCATTTTAACGTTTGAGAATTGGAGGAAAGTGAAGCACATTCTTATTTAGGTGTTCATCTTGTTCAGCATACTCTAGTCGTCTGACACAATCACTGCCTAGGATGTGTTTTGGTGGGTCTTTTTCCAGAATACACAGCATTATAGAGCTGTGTGACTCATGTGGAACGCTTGGAGGATGAAGACCAAAGGAGTGACCTCTCATTATAAACTTTACTTATATGACTTCCTCAGCATAATGCAATCTCTATAGCAATTACAAAGTCTTAATTATCTAGCTTTTTGTCATAGTAATCATGATACTATTCTCCTCTCTTACTTTCGTGCCTTAACTTCTTCCATACATAGGCTCCAGTTGCTGTAACAAATGAAGTAGGAGTCTTAAAGATGACAGCTTCTTTATTACACAGCACTAATTCATCACCACTGCACTTCTCAAGTCATGCACTGCATAGAAAAATAGGGTAATGGAATAGGGTGTCATAATATAAACGTACAGTGAGCTGAACTGTGTTTGCATAGGCAACAGTTACTGTGTCATCTACTAACTTTGGAATAATTATGGTTTATAATTCTAGTGTTTTAGCTTTGCGGTCAGATGCTGCATCCTAGATCTTTAGAATAACAAAATCAAGAAAAACAGCAAGAAAAAGCAAATTCCTTGCATACTATCAATTGCATATTCATCTGGTTCAAACTCTTTAGATTTACAATATAAGCGCATTGCTTCTTTGAGCAAAAGTACTTTATAGCCATGATATAGATGGTTATTCCCTCCGTAGGTCAGTCAGTTCACAAGTATAAGATGTATGTCTTGCTAGTAAGTTTTGAAGCTGTTTGCCTGTCCACAGAGAAGCAGGAATCTGAATATCGAGCATATGGAGTGTGGCTTCATAAAAACGGAAGGCTCAGTCACACTTCCTTTTTTGCTCTCCTGACTAGTTCTATCCTGTCTCTCTTCTTGTGCATCAGTCTCCTTAACTGAGTAATACTTAACATAGCATTTGTTCCACTAGGTTACCTACTCTGATCTTTAAACCAGTCTGCCGTTATTTCTAGGAACAGTCTTACTTCTGCACTTTGCTAGCGGTTTCCTTGTCTCTGTGTATTCCCTCCTTTCATTTAATCCAGTTTGTCCCATGAAAGTTGATTCCTTCTCTTTCTTTCTACTTGATGCAATATGGAAGGCACCGAGAGAGAGACACGGGAGAAGTATCTGCTCACTTCTTATTCCTAGGCAGCTCTGGCCACAGCTGTCAGGTTGATACGAATGAGAGGGGAAAGTCTGGAGTTTAGATACAGAACGTACTGAGTCAACGTTAAACTTTGGCAGAGTTTAGCTGCCAGACTCTTAGTGTCCTCTGAGTAAATGTGGTCCAAATAGATGAACTTGGGCAAAGTTAGGTTTGAGACTTTTTGCTAAAAAGGATGTCAAAGAACATGTTGTCTGTGGCACTGCACCACTGTTTTCAAATTATTGCTCTGAAGAGTGGAAGCAATTAAATTTTTTTTAGTAAACAATTATGAGATTCTTTTTAACACAGAGAAACCAACATTTTTCTCAGAAATATCAGTATTACTATTGCTTTTGGCTTCCCTTCAAAAATTATGTAAGGCATGCAACTCATTTTGAAGTTTTGATGGATTTTAAATTAAAAACAAGTATTTGTCCTATAGTGAATAATGTCAGGAAATATTGACTGTAGGCAGTGATAGAGTTTCTCCATAATTTGAAGTCTTAGAATTTTGCACATATGTTTTCTGAAATTTTCATCTGAGTACTTTTGGTCAAGTTACCTGATCATGTCTTAAATATGTAGGAAATATTCCAAAATAGTCATTTTTTACTTTACTAGAATTTTCTCAAATATACTATGCCACTTTCTCTGAGGAATATTTCTAAAGCAGTATCACAATGCCTGCTGTTTTTTTAAATTCTTATCAAAACAGAAATTATCTCAGCTGGTTTAAGTATATATACTTTTTGCATACAATTTTTTTTCCACAAAATAGTTATAGTATGTTCAGGTGAACTGGTAAATGAAATGTATAATATATTATTCATTTTCTTCTTTCATTTGTATTTCCATGGCTGCAGACATTTCTGACAATCTTATTTTGCAGACAGCAATTCTCAGGAATAGTAGAGGATAAGCTATAATTTATGGTCCTAATATCTAGTTGTATTTTTCATGTCTTCATAAAATTTCATTTTACTTCCATATGACTAGCCTTGTTAACTTTCTTTTGGGAGGTGCTTGCAGATAGTTTTTGTAGTTCAATTTTCTTTTTGTTGTATTTAAACATGTTCAAAATAGTTTAGTTTATATAAGGACAGAGATTATTTACTAAGTTACTTCAAATTGCTTCTCTATTTCATTATTACCTCTCCGTTCATGTACGCTAAGATTACATTATTAAAATACAAGAAAATATAATCAGCATACCATATTATCCAAACTTGTTTAGACTGTGATTTACTCTACTTAATGTGAGAAAACATTTACAAAACATAAGGAAATATACCTAGTGCATTCGTATGTTTTTTTGACAGGAAACTTTTTGTCATATAAACAGCATCAGTGACAATCATCAAACTTTTACAAAGAAATTTATCTCTGGATCTGATATGTGTTAAGACTCAGGTTCAGTTGTTTAGCGTATTTTTGAGCAATAAGTTATTAAATTAGTAACAATTTTAACAAAACAGTAAATTTTTTTGGTATTGGAGTATTTGTCTGTTTGCATGTTCTGTCGTGGGATGCATATATCATTCAAACCCTTGATCTGCAATTCTGTTTTAGCTTAGAAGTATGTCTTCAGCGTTCATGATGGGGTTTTTTTAGCCTTCCATCCCATCCCACCCTCGTGCACTGCATGACATTCAGAATGGAAAGCAAGCATTTCCTGTTTCCAGAATAGTTTTAAAAATGTAGGTTTCCAGATTGTAGGACTGAAGTCGTTCTCATGTTGCCAAGTCTGGAGAGGGCTAGTGAGAAACATCTCCAAAGGTCTTACTCCAACTTTTAGCCTCCTCGTAGCCCTATGCAATTCCTAATAAAGTTCAAGAGTTTCAGCAGCGGTGGAACAGGGACAAATTAAGGGGATTAGTTATTAATATCCTTGTAGGTGATGCTGGACATAGTGTCTTGTATTAGGTGGCTACAGACAAATCATCATAAATCCAGGACTTTGATTTTTCTCTAAGAAGTCCATAACACAAAGGAGCAACTCCCATTTAATAGAAAGGCCATTTAGGAATGAAATTGCTGAGGCCATTCATACCCTAAAAGACTTCAGGACAGTTCTTTTGGGATTTTTTTTCAGCTAGTTTGAGGCACATAAACATAATTTCTTAACAAGACACCTTCTCAACCTGCTTCTGCTTTGTTTCTTATTTAAAATGTCAGAACTACTGATAAAGTAATAGCATTTAACAGGAGAAAGCAACCTTTGTTTATAACCCATCGCTGCTCAAATGGCAAGCAATACTTACGGAGTGTTTCCAAGTTTTAAAAGCTCTCTAGTTCAGTTCAGACAGGTCTGAAACCCATGCTGTCTTGGACCAGTGGCTATTAGATGCCATTCCATTCTGTGTTGGCTACCTGTGCAGCCAAAAATAGAAAAGAAAGAACCCAAGGAAATAAGCTAAATACCTGTCTAAGCGAACTCATTTTTTGTCTTGACACAATGGAAAAGCTATGTTTTATTTGTGTTTTTCCATCAAGTATCTGCTCCAGCTATTCTAGACCATTTTTCAAGTTAAAGTGCAGTGATCTGTCTCTAAATTTGCGTAAGGTGGTGAGTGAATGGGGATAATTGAAGGGCATCCCTTTGTGACTTGGAACCCCTATCCCCTAGCATAAGGTAAATTTTGTATCCACCTTCTAGAAAGAAATCCTGTTTCATAGCCATCATTTATAAGAACAAATCAGAAGAGCATGTGGCACCTAGTATAGTGTTCTTTTTTTGCACTATCCCAAGTTCCTGTCTAGGTTTTTGGATGGAGTTTCATTTGAAGTATAATCCATGTGTAGGTATTTTCCCCAAATTCCTACAGATCTTTTTAAACATTCAATACAATCAAAATATTTAGTAATCAGTGCTGGGGAACCTTATGGACCTACAGATGATAAGACTTAGTATGGCAAAGGGGGTGTTTCCAAGGATGGTTATGGACTACGAGAGTAGTGCATTATTGAAAGGGTTTACCTGGGGAGGTTCTGGAATCTCCATGCTTGGAATTTTTCAAGGCTCAACTAGCCAAAGCCTGATGTGACACAGTGCTGACAACAGCCCTGACCTGAGGAAGAGGTGGGACTTCATGATCTCCCGAGGTCCCTGCCAACCAAAATTCCTGTGGTTCAGTGACTGGGCCATACCCTTCTAGTACTTCGACAGTATCCCTTTTCAGTACAGCCAATTGTAACTCTGTCTATACCGTCACAAATTTTTTTTGCTCCTGGAGGCTTGTGATCAGATTCTGTGTTTGAGAAAGAGGGGATTTTTTTGTCACTGCTTATTTGTGTAAGATATCTTGCTTCTGTGTCAACTGAACCCTGTTTGTGTCATACAGAGTGGCATGTGCTTGTATACATGTGTTTAACTGAGGGGAATACATTGCTCACCACGGTAACTATAATTCTTGCAGATACATTGCCTGTAGACAATTTTCCACTCTTTCTTTCTTTCCTTTTCACTAGCATCTCACATATATGACATTTCTGCAGTTAAGGGAAGACTGGGTAGCAGCGTGTGAACATTGATCTCTTATTATTTTGTTGTCAACCATGAATCACAGGGGTCATAAGTTTTTGACTTCTGCTTAGGTAAAAGATACCTTGCAATGAGGTCTTCAGCTGAATGTGTACTCAAATTGGAACAGAAGTTTGGACAGTGCATTTCAGACGATGCAATAATTCAAGAAAAAAAAAAAGCCAAACCACAACACAACTTGATGTCCAGAAAAAATTTTATGTGTATAAATAATAATCAAGTTTTAAGCTTAATGTACTTGTGTTTCAAAATATTATCTTGAATTCCTGATCCTTCCATAAACCTATAGTTAAATTTATTTTAGGAAATCTTCCTTCTTAGTATAAGAACATGTACATTAGCTTAGTGTATGTTGTTTTACAAGGCATTTTTTTGATATTCTGAGGTGATATGTGACTGCAGTGGTTTCATAATAGTCCTTTGCTTCTGCAATTTAACAATCAGTTTTGATGGAAAAGTACCTTGGAGATGCTATTATTCCAGCTTTATACACTACTTACTATCGCATCTTTCTCTTCCATTGGGTGAGGTCAATAACACCAGCTTCAGTACCAAAAAAAAAAAAAAATCAGGTGGTTTAGGTTGCTGTAAATCTACTTATAAATATTTTGAGATTAGCTCCTTTTCAATGAGCATATTCAGGGTAGAGTTGTATCCCATAGAAATCACTAGAGTTGATTGTCCACACAGTTTGCTGAGGTGACAATTCACCTTTTGTTCTTTAGTTTATAAAAACTATGCCAAAGACACCCGCAGTATGTATTGGAATTTACTTGCCTGCTTAGAACAAGCCAAATACATTGTATCTGCTCCATTTTTGTCCCAGAAAATATTTTTGTTTAGCAACCATTATTTATTGAATTTATTTAAAATTCTCAGGGAATTTTTAAAGTGATAGCCATCTGCCCCCTTCCCTGTTCTTCCCCCCCCCCCCAATTTTTTCAAAAAACCCCAAGGCCTCTAGAAATGACACAAAATCTACTGAGAGGAATTGTCATCATATTAAAAAAGTCTCAGATTAGCTCTTTTCCCTAAATTTAATTCAATTTCAAAATTGTTTGTGTGTGGAAAATATAACTAGTTTATAGGATCACTGCGTAACTTCATCTGAGTTCTACTTAGAGTGCCATAATGAAACAACATTTGCCCATGGATTTTGTTCGTTTTACACTCCAGTGATTCCTCATCACTTTAGCAATGATTTCTTTTTAAAGGACAAGCCTGGAGAATTTCTGTTGATGGTCATCTCTTCTGTGGGTCTGACATAAGTAATTTTCCAGCTGTGAAATATTTTGTTCTGTAACCCATTCTACATTTACTTTTCCTGTTTGTTCTGTTGTTCACTAAATAACGTTGCTGAATGCTGTTTACCTTTGAGACCACTCAGTGGCTTCTCCACATGCCTATGCCTAAGGACATTTGGTTTTGCTTCAAGATCATTGGTAATTTTCTCGTCATGACACTTCAGGTTTACCTTCATACATATTTTGTTTGTTTTGTTATTTTAGAACTGCCTTCCCCTACATTAATGGATTGGCTGATTTCGAAGCCACTAAATGAGGGTACTAGGAGATGTCAGAAGTACAGTATGTTTAAGCACAGCCTCATGAATGCTCAAAACACGACATAAAGGATTTGGGAAATAGGGAAAATAGTCTGTGGTGAAATATTAGTGGAAGCCCAGGGAGACAAAGTAGTTTCTTGAACTGATTTCCTGAAAGGTTTAGAGGCCTCATAAATAGGCTAGCCGTCTAGGACAAAATTTTTAGTAAGAAAGAAGTCAAGATATTTTGATGATGGTTTAAAAGAATTAGTGAAGAAATAAATAAGTAGGTAAATCGGAAATTAAAACACTTTGAGAAACATTTGACGTGTCAGACAAGATGCTTAAAAATATACTTGAACTATCTTTTGATAGCGGATGAATGAGTAAAAGTGATGATGGATGTTACCTATTTTGAGAAGCTATGGAATATAATGCCAGTGGCAGCAACTGAAGGAAATCTGTGTTTTTATATTAGATAACGTCTTAGTGTTATAGTGGAACTTTTTTTTCCAGATCATGGGTAATGGGCACAAATTGATTATAAAACTATGTATTTCCCTGATTTGTCCATTAGCTTTTCTTGTATTTTCAATATTTCAACCTAAAAGTTAAGACTAAAGCTTTTCAGTGTTACAGTGAAGAAAAACTACGTCATGAATTGATGTGCTCCATCGGTCAGGTCTGGAGAATGCTTAAGTAAATGAAAGTTTATCCTAGAGATGATCCTTAATGCATTTATGCATTTTGTCAAAGTAGCAGGGATTAAAGGAGTTCCTGCCACCAAGATTGAACTGCTTTGTTTATGAATTTCCAAGGAATACTTGATTTGTGTGCTGTTTAAATTTCAGTGTGTTTATAAAATACAGGCCTAAATCACTGGCAATGTTTTGGTAAAAAAATGTTGCTGTTTAGAACTTCTGTCACATCTTCCAGATACTGCACTTTTAAATCAGTAGGATTTTCTACCATTTGAAAATTGAGCACTGGGAAGCCTAAACTAGATTGTCTCACAAGTGCTATATTCAGAAGTCTTGTTGCTTTTTTGGTAAGCAAATTTTAATTAAAAAGGGATGGATCAAAACAGTTGGTTTGAGATTTCTGGATAATGAGTCATGCAGTGCTTTGAGATAGATATAGATATATAGATACATACATACATATATATATATATTAAAAGAAAGTGCAGGGAACAATAAGACTAGACTAGATCCTTGAAGGAAAGCTTCAGACTTTGAACACTGTTTTATATGGTAGCAGATACACAGCTAAATCAGCAGGATACAGGGGACCTGCCATGTGCAGGGCAGTAGACGTAAGAGTAATTGTGAAAGCTCTATTCATAATTCAAGGGATGAAAGCTGGTCACTGTTTGCTTCATAGAAAGAAAAAAAAATAGCTCCTAGAGCTGATATTTTCTTTTTCAGTTTTGTAATATCAGGAAACGGGGCTGTTGTGAGAGGCAGAAAACAGGAATCCATAGTAACTTTGTTCTGCCGTTGCTCTGCTGTGTGACCCCTAAAAATTAATTTCTCTTGTGCCTCAGTTTCCCCATCTGTAAAAGCAATCCTGATGTGTTCCCTGCACAAAAATTTTGAGATTTGTGAATAAAATACTCTGCACTGATGCTGTATATCTACAAGTAGGTATTAGTCTGCCTCTTTAAAAAATTTGTTGTGTTAGATTATATTTTCTGCTTATTCACTTTGTTTTCTTGTTAATGTTAATTTCCTTTTTTTGTTTCATTTTTATTTTGACTCCGTTTTCCTAATAGCACCAGGAACAAAAATGATCAATGATCCATTCTTCATGCACACGATAAAACAGAAATGTCTGTATATTTCAATGCAGTGCAAACATTTTTTTTTTTTCCCTCCTTCATATGTTGTAACAGATCAGGGAATACAATGGTCAGATGCAGGGAATTACCAGTGTGGGATTTGCATCCTTGACATTTGATGGAACTGTAGGAGCACCCATAGTTCCTCGAACCTCTAGCAAAGTGTACACTTTCATGGATGAAGAACAGAAAACAATAGAAGAATTGCGTGTTTGGGCAGCCAGTAATCTTTCCATCTCTGGACCAGTAGTAAAATTGTCTGGTGTTCAGCCAACGCTGTTCTTTGATCTCACTTGCCAGCTGGTAGGAAAAGCAAAAGTGGATGGATCTTCTTTTCTTCTAAAGGTAGATTTATTTTTTTAAAATAATGTTAGATTTATTTATTAAGACATTGTGATTCAGTTTTTGATAAAACAGACATATTCATTGATTTTAAATAATATTATGTTGATAAATATTTTGAGGTTAACCAAATTTGTGATCCTTGACCATTTTATTTCTATGAAAAGAAAACAGAAATCCCAGTTCTCTTTGAAATTGTTAATCTGATTTATTTCTTTAGAGAGGTTTTGTAAGATGGCATTGGTATGGATCATTGTTTCACAAACATTTGTAGATAAATATTGCAAGATTCCTTAAAGTTGAAAAATATTGTTACTTTTAAATTTTAACCTTGTTTTTTAATTAGCAGCAATTATTGCTTGTTTTTCTAGATCTGCTGGATATAATTAATGCAGTAAGTAAGACTATCTAGAAAATGAATGAATGTTCTCTATCTTGAAGGATTTTAGGTGGCTTCTTTTAGTTACAAATAAGCGCTTTGGGGATCAGTGCTCACTGAAAGTACAAAATGCGAAGTGCCACAAAACAGGAGAGTCCTTTCCAAGGGTGATCCTTAACATCAGCTAAATAAAAAGGAGGTCTGCATAATTTTTCTGGTTTTAGCTCCAGATGTATCAGTCTGGTGTTATTCTGAAACTCCTCTGCATTTCTTTTCCTTTCTTTTATAAGTTGATTGTTAAAATGTGAGTGATGAACAGCCTGTTATTATCCATTTTATGACTTCATAAAATTATTTATTGGTTCTACTGTATTAAGCTCTATTGTTACAACATTTTTAGAAACAGCACGCTGCATTATTCCTTCATTAAAGCAGCAATTTTCTTGTGCAGAACAACGCATGCACCACACAGAAACAAACCTGAAGTGTCATCCTGTAATATGCTTTGCAGCTGTTACAAATATTTCCATTTAATTATCCCTTGTGAAATAGATGTCAAATGAGACCCAGTAAAATTTCAGAACTTTGTGGACTGTAATTAAGTTGTTCATTAATAAGTATATGTTCAGCATTGAAGGACCCTTTGCAAGGACAGAGACAAGTGTTTTCTTAAAGTATTAATATTTCTTTACATTCTTTTCTGTGTTGTAAGATCTGAAGTCAATTTTGTCAGTTTTGTATAGCAAAGATAATGACTTGGGGGGGAAAACTTAGGATAGACATAGGAATGTAAAAGTTTGAAATCAAATAATGGTAGATCAATTTTTCTGATATGTAATTCCTTTGACAGTATATTTTTTTAGTAGTATAAAATATTAAATACTTAAATCCATATCAAAATATATCAGACAAGCTTAAAAATGGTAGATTAACATTGGAATGCTGTTGCTAATTTCCTCCATTTTTCAAGCATAGCAAAATCCCTTTCTCATAGCAAATGTTGGTCATGATAGAGGAGAAGCCTCTTTAAAAAACTGTAGACAGATCTTTTATTTTGTTGATTCGCTAAACAACACAAAAAAACAAATTCAATACCAGCTCAAATGGAGTGATCATTAAATATTATTGTTATAATAATATTTTGGTTATACATTTTAGAATAATGATTTAAATTTATCATGTCATTCCAAGTATATCAGTTATATTAACGGTTGATTGTACTATAAAATATAATGATTATTTTAAGTGTTGAGCTCATGTAACTAGTGGGGATTGCTTCAAAGACAACTAAAACGAATTTTAATGATTTTGTGCATCACCCATAGCATAACTTTTAATATTACACTTGATAAATTAATTGGGATATGCACAGCACGAGGCTGACATGGCATAAAGACGGTATCACTAACTTACAAGTGTTCACCTTACTCTGAGAATTTTTTTTTTCAAACTGATGGAGGCTAAAAAACTCACACTAGAAATTATTCTGTCATTTATGCCTTTCATAAGAGTTTTATTATTATTCTTTTCTTTCCTTCTGTCTGTGAGTTAAATTGTCTACGTTAAGCTATGTCATACAATTGGCATACTCTGCTGAAGAGAGAAACAGGTTTCATTGTGTCTCTCCCATTTCAGTGTTTTGCCGACCATGGTGATCAAAGGTTGTCACCAACTATTCCTACCAGCCAACCTACCAACAATGACTAGTAATGGAACCATTTGCTATTTCTTATCCAGAATTAATTTAATCAGTGTTGTGTTTTAGACCAGTGTTGGTTTTTGAAACCAGGGCTTCTGTGTTTTCATCCATAATTCGAGTAAAGTGAGGCTGGCAAGCTCCTGAGGTAGAGAGCTTGATCTGTTTTCATATTTGTGCGAGTAAAAAAAAAAACCTACTACTTTTCCAAGGATTTATTTTTTTTTCTTCTTGTAAAGAAAGCTTACTGGCTTACAAATTCCTGACGCTAGCCCCATTAGTTCCTCTGGTGAAGCACATTCTAAAGCTGAGTTGTCATCCTTGTATCTGACAGGGAGCATTCAGGTTATTTCAATCCATTTGTCAGATCCATCTCTTAAGTGTAGAACTGCCAAAGTGTCCCAGGTAAAGCCAGTTGAAAAATAATGTGAAACTTGACAAACTTAAGGTTCTTTATTTTGTCAAAGTGACTAAATTCGTAATGTATATGCACTAAATCTATGTTTCTCAAGCTCAGTTCTGGAAAAGGTTTGATAATTCAAGCAATGGGCAACCTTTCTTTCAAAGGTGGTTTTAAGTATTTCATGGTACAGGATCAGAAGTTAATAGGCTTTTTTTTAATCTGTGGCAGCATGTACCACCTCATTATCTGGGTCCTTCAGAATACACTCTTATTTGGGAACATTAATTTGATGTTATGGGTCATTTTCACTGTGAACAGTTTTCCCTTTTATCTCTTGATTTGGGATGAGTATTTCAACCATGAGTTATTCTCAGTGTATTTACACGTCTTTGCTGATTCTTAGATCTTTTCCTGTAGGTCCTTTGATCCACAGCAGTTAAGCATAAGGGGTAGAAACCCTTTAAAAATTAAGCTTTGGTGTCTTTTTTTCTCCCCCTCTGCAGTGCCTAACTCGTGGGACAAAATGCCTTGGTATCACAGTCTGAAAATTAGCTTCTGTTGAATCTGTATGCATGAAATTCTATGAAATGCAGCATTTCAGTCTTAGAGTCCAAATGCCTCTAGATTTTTCTTTTTCTATGCCAGTATTTCAGACCATTATATCTGTTGTCTTTGAGAAGGTTATATCTTCAGGAACTCAGGAAACCATAGTTCACAGAATAGATCGTAAGCAGGTATCACTGAAATTCAAATGTTTGATTTAAGTAGTAAGATTTTGGTTCTAAAGTGCTACATCTGTTGGTAATCTTACTTTTTCACAATAACTTTGATAGCTCAAAAATAATTCTATTGATATTGCAATACTTAAGTGTATCAAGAACTTTGCTTTAGGCAAACAATTTTTAGAATCCTCCTTATTATGTTAAGTACTGATGTTTTTCTAATATGTTCTGGGTAACTAGCAGTATACACTGATGTAGGAGATCATCAGTAATTAAGGGAGTATATGCTGTGTACTCAGTCTTTACGTACTGTAGCTGGAGTGGTTAAAAAAAACCCTATAGCAGGACTAAAATATTAGACAGTTCAGCATATGGTGAATTCTAACAGTTGTAACTGCTGGATAAACAGTTGAGTTTTTGCTAGCACTGATTTTTTTTTTTTTTAATATTAACAAATCCCAGGTTGTAACACTTGATCATATTCTCTGTAGATGTTATTTTATACTCTGTAAGGAATAATAATTTTTAAAAAAATCCCATAAAATCTAATTTAAGGACTTTAAGACTGAGACTCCAATTAAGATTTCTTATTGTTATTAATTTTTAATCAAACAACAAATTTGTTAAAAGAAAAAAAAGTTATTTAAAATCTTAATCTAAAGTATTCTGAGCATATTGAAATAGTTCATTTGCGTTGCAGGTATGGGATGGCACAAAATGTCCCTACCCAACATGGAAGGTGCCTGTGGAAGCAAGAGACCTGGAAGGAGAAAAAATTCTTCTTCATCAGCTGCGAAATCTAACGGTGGACATTCTAGTCTATGATAACCATGTACAACTGGCAAAATCACTTAAGGTAATGCACAGTTTGGTATTTCTAACTCTCGTTTTGTGGCCTATTTTCTGCTTAGAACTCACTTCAGAGAATGTATCAATTCAGTTCTGCTGTTAATTAGTTTCAAATGTTCCTCTTTATCTTTCACTGTATTTCCCATACCTTTTATTTGAATACAAAACTCCTTCAGCATGTGTAAAATAGCCTCATTACCCTAAAATTGCCATGAAAAAAATTCTTCCAATTAAGCAGTTCTTTCCAGACACTGTAATATTATATATAATCCTGTGAAAATAACGCACTCAGAAAATGTATTCTATGCTTTAGAATTATTTTTTAAATGATAGAAAGGGGGGTTAAACTTGTAGTCCCATTAAAGGCCCGTAATTCTAAAGTCAATAAAAGAGTTTCTGTTCTATAAACTTCTGCAATTTGCACTGCAATCTTCATTTAGTGGGTCAGTAATGTTGATTATGCTTAGATAGAGAAAACAACAACATAATTAAACATTTGATCTTCAGCAATACTGCCATCTTGCTTCTGAATACAGTGAATTAGCAACGAATACATGTTTCATTTTATGCCTTGCCCTCTATACCCAAGCATTGTTTTTAAGAAAGTGTTTACCAGAAAATAAAAATAAGTGATAGCCATTTGTTAGGCTGGGGCTATCAGCAGACATGAAATCAATTTAATATATTAATGCCCATTCATAAGTAAATGACAGATAGCAAAATAACTTGCCTTTGCGTAAGAAATCATGACAAAACTTACTCACAGAAGTATCTCATTTTTTACAGGTTCTCTTCCAGAATTTTTCTCTTGATAACTGGTATAATCTATTGATATAAATAACTGCTGATGAGCCAGTGAAGCAATATGCTTTGAAAATTAAGGGAAAAAAAATTTAATATTAATAAAACGTATTTTCTTGAGTAGCTGATGATACTGCCTTTATTACTCTCTCCCATTTATATTCAGGAATTCCTATTGAATATGTGGTACGTGGGATGTCTTCATCAGCCGTCTCAATTTTTTTCCTTCCTATAAGCCCTTTCTTTCTTATCTCTAAAGCATCTGTGCCTTTGCTGGATACTGCACTGTGTAGCAGAAGCTCTAATGTCAAAGGAAACTGTTAAGAAACCTGGTTTGACCAACTGAGCAGCACGGGCTGTTTTTCTCCTTCTGGCTATGTCCAAAGTTGCAGTAGTTTCACTCATGCAAACTGTAGAAGTTTTAAATTAGATCATTTTTGAACACCGCTTTTTAGTGGATCATCTTAGTGGAGTTATTGAAGAAAAAGTGCTGATATCCTAACAGCTAAATTTCAGGAAAATTTATTAAGTTCCGGTTGCAATATGTGCAATTAATTTTATTTCACAGAATAATCTCAAGATAATAAAATTTTGGGGGACTTTTCCGAAAATGGAAGATGTAATAAAAGGTTTGGTTTTAAATACTAGTGGAAATCATGTCATAGTGTAAGAAAGTATAATTGAAATACTCTATATTAATCTGTATAATATTTTATTTAGTTCAGGATCTTGTTATGCAAAGATTTTTTTAAAAAATCATTTATGTAGAAGTATAAAACTGGAGAGCGTTTAGTGTATGCATGTGCACCTTCCCGAGTGTGAACACAAGAACAGTGTGGACAGAAACTGTACTAGATGTTTTGCCAGTTTATGGTTTCAGAAACAATAAAAGTGCACTATTTTTCAGCCATCTCTTCTGCATTTGACAGTAGCTTAGAATTTTTTAATGTAAATTGTTATGGAATTGTTAGGTTACACTCTCATGTTGTCACGTACCACTTGCAATGACAGTTGCAGCTCTGAAATGATGTTTTATGTAGGAACAATCTGTTTTACACAGCCTTGATACCAAGAACGGCAGATTGGAGAGAAAAAAAAAACAAACACAAAACACTGAAATATTTGTTCTTATTTTAAAATTGTATCTGTAGGCACATGTTCAGACAAAGCAGCTCTGAGTAAGCACTACAGTCTAGAGAAAGTGGGTAACGTATTACAGTGAATTTTTAGCAAATCCTGGAGCACAGTGTGGGGGATATTGCTGCAAGAGTTTCTTAAAAGCTCCTTGTTTGGATTGTCTGTCCAGAGAACACTGAAGATATGAGCATTTTATCCCATTTTCCAAGACAGTCAAATAATATTTACAATTTTCAATTGAGAGAACTTTAGTAATATTGAAGGCACACTACAGTTGATACCCTAAGTAGACTTTTTGTCCCCTATATTTACTGGCCTCCCTTTCCTGCTGGGGAAGATTGTGGCTTTTCAGCATTTGCTGCCTTAGCAGAACACAAACAGAATTTTCAGAAATCTCATCTCTGAAGCAGATTATTTCCTGGGGTATAAAGGCACAAGGAAGAGCTACAACTAAGCAAAGACAATGGTGTTCACTGCTTTTTCCCGAATTTCCCTCTTCCTCTGGCTACCTGGGATACATGAGGCTTTCTTGTTGCTCTAGGAACCCCAGCCTGCAACTAACTCTCCGGACTACAGTTGCTCCCCATAGGTTGTAGTTCATTATTCTTCAGTCTTTCTTATTCCAGTTTTTCGAGAGGTTGTCAGGATTCACTGACCTTGCTATACAACTCGGGAACAGGTCTCTGACATGGCTTTCTCCATCTGGGGCATTTTGCTAGACGGTAAGCATCAAGGTGAATGAGCATCAGCGCTCAGTCAGTGCACAGTAGGTGTCCAGCTGTCCACAGCTGGTTGGAGATTTCCTTAGGTACTGTCATTCATTGAATATGTGGTACTGTGCATTCCTTTTATGGTTTGATACCATCAATTTTGTGTTGCCATGCGTTTTCTGGATAGTACAATTAAAACAATTAACCTTGAACATGTATACAAGTCCTAGTCCGTAATGTCACAGTATTTGCTTTGTGTTATGTATCAGATGCAGAATTTGAATATTTTCAGCTGTTCCTCCTGCTGTATACAGTGTCATGTCTTTTTTGATAGTAGTTTGGAATAAGAAGTCTTGCTTGCTTTTCTAGTGTCTGAGTCGCATTTCCAACCTGCAACTTAAATGAGTTACATGGCTGAAATATCTAGCTTCATATTTTTCAAGCCTGGGTAGCATTCCTTTGACCTGTCAGTGGTATTTTCCCCACTTCTGTCTTTGTACTTATTAAAAGGGTAAAAACCCAAACCACAACACCCCCCCATCCCACCCCCAACTCCTCCAAACCCTTTAATGGATTTAAGTTGCTATTTTTTTATTGCAAAGGACCGTACCCAAATGCTGTGTACATGCTTCCTCTCATTTGCAAAAAGTTGTGCACAATTTACTCAGTAAAATCAGACTGTTGATATGATAAAATAATGACAAAGAAATCTCATTGAATATCATCAGCCATAAAATAGGCATAAAAGTTAGTACAGATGCTTTTAAGTGATTCCCATAGATAAAGACCGCCGCTTGTCATGAGTGTCTTTCTGGCCAAATGTGAACATTTAACTGCCATGATAAATGACCGTTCCAAATTCGTCAGTGTCTTAAATGTGAACACAACCCTGTATGTTTTGAAATAATTATGAGAATTTGCTACGCTAAAAAGTTGTTTTAGTTGACTAGTTACAGGGAACTGCATATGTGACTTCTTCATTTTAATTCTTTTTAGCCTTAATATGTATTTTTAAAATAGTCATATTTGAATTAGGCTGCAAATAGGGTATTAGTGTCTTTTATATTACTGCAAGAAACGTGTTCTTATTGCTTTAATTTCATTTTAAATGAACTTGCTCTAAATGAGGTAGGTAGTTCATAAACAGAACTGCTGCAAAGTCAAGTAAGGAGTTGGTTTTGTGCTAGATTTTAGTGATGGCTCTGTAAATCATGGTGTTTACTTTAATGCAGATTACAATTTCTTCTCAGTCATGTATATCAAGTGTCTCGGTCTGCAGGCATTCTGTAAACAACAGAAATGCAGTAAGGTGTTTGGCCGTAGCCCCCGCATTTGCTCGCCGCTGTTAACGGTAAGCAATGCTGCCTCCCAGAGGAACTCACGGCGATTGCAGCCCCTCTTGCGCAGCCAGGTCTGGTGGTCTGGCTTGACGTTCGTAACCTTCCGGCCTTTTGCAGTATTTGGCAATGCTGATTATAATGCATCTCTTTAGTATAGTTCTAAGTGATAGTAAAATATATAAAATAATGACATTTTCAGAAAAGGGATCTAATAAAATGCACATATAGGATGATATATTTTTATAGCGATCATAAACCTTGGGAAGTTTTAGTGTTGCGCTAAAACATGTAACTCGGTCGACTTTTGCATGAATTTCAGCACCCAAGTTTAGAAGGCAAAACCAGCATTTTGTATTCTTGGCTTCTGGGCTCTCCTTTCCCGTGTGTAATGTTTTATTTTTGTACATATAGTAAATACTTAGTTTTTCCATACTTTGTTTTTGAAAGAAAGAAATTCTTCAGTTATAATCGACTACTTCCTGCTTACATACAAATT
>NW_008825557.1:754883-757434 GCF_000699105.1 Pygoscelis adeliae
GGGGGGGGAGGGGAAGTAGTTTGGCACTATTATATTGACATAAGCAGAACTTAGCTAAGGACTTTTAAAAAGCTTTCTCCAAAAGCATTTGTCATAGTCATTAGATTAGTTTTGTAATATGTCTGTCCCTTGCATTTTTGGATATTCAACAAAATTAAGTGAAATTTAGCATCTGGAAAGAAAAAAAAAAAAAAGCCTCCAGATAAGCCTCAATACTGGCATCTAAATGCACAAGCTGTCCTGTTGATATGCTTTGAATGAACAAAATGAGCAGCCCCCTAATGGTGCAGATCAGTTAAAACTCTGGGAAGAGCTCCATGCCAGAAGCAAAATAGGTGCAGGCTGAAGTGCGCTTTTTATGTACCTGGTGCCTGAATTTGAAAATATGCTGCCTTTTTCATGTGTGATTATTGTTTAAAAGAACAGTTTGATACCAGCATTATATAGTCATAGTGTGTTCCTTGATACAGAGGAGGATTCCAGAATCAAGATGCTGCTCTGTCTGCTTTTATGCATATATACATACATTTGTAAGTATCTGGCCTGGCCAATCCATTCTAATAGGCATACTTTTTAGGTTTCTACTGGTTAAAGCGGGAGCTGAAGCTGAAATAAGACTTAACAGACTGGCTGCTGTAATATTAAAGTTAATTGAAGTAAATTTAAAATAATTTATCACTTATATAGGGCTATTTAAAAGATACTTAGAGTGAACATAAATCCAGGTCACTGAATGTGTGTAGCTTGCCAGCTATGAGCTGGATCTTAGGTTATACTTTAAAAAAAAATATTTGAGTGCTAGTTAATTTGATTCAAAGGCCTTTAAAACACATCAAAGGGAAATTAACTATATAATTAAGTCTCCAGATTATCTGCCTTCAGAACCTTGGTTTTGGTTTGGGTTTTTTGGGGCGGTGTGGGGCGAAGGATAATGGGAGTGGTATTTTGAAATAAAAGCAAAGTTATAAAGATGTGTTCGATGTTCAGCACTCCGTAACTTCTTTCTTAATAGGTACTTGTATAAGTTAGCCTAAGTCCATTTGTGTAACTTGACAGAACTGTTTCAGAGAATACAAAATAATTCTAAGCAAAACAAGAAGCATGTTCTCCATGTACCTGATGAGAAAATCTAACAGAGTTAGGAACCGTGCCAAAACCTTTGAATTTCTAACACGTTGCCTTTTGTCCTGGTGCTGAAAAAATGTTATCTGTAATGTAAGAAGAGTAAGATATAATAAAGAAATCTGGGAAGCAGATGTGTTTACCTGTATACATAAACAGATAATATGCCATGCATGACGAGGGACATGAGGTCAATTGCTGAGTGCGATCATACATGGACAAATCACAGCACATCAGTCTCTGGAGGGCTGTGTTGTGAATATAGAAGTAAAATTGTGCCCTCAGAAAAGGAATATATTGGCTCGTTTGATCTGTCTTCTGACGTCTGCTTGAGAATCAGATTTAGTAAGAAGGCTTATGCTGGTTCTGCATCAGCCTTTGCTGCCTGTAATGTTGTCTGATAAAGCAAAACAAACAGGTCACCCAGAGAGCTTTTGGAAATATTTTGAAAATATTCAAAACCCAGCTGGAGACAGCCCTAAGAAACCTGCTCTAGTTGACTCTGCTTTGGGCACGGGGGTTGGACTAGGCAATCTCCGGAGGTCCCTGACAACTTCAGCTTTTCTGTGATTCACTGAAAACGAGGAAGAAGCTTTATGAGGCCTAGAATTTTCCAAGTAAATAGCTAACTTTGTATTATCTTTTTTTTTTTTTCTTTAAGATTGGAAGTTTTCTGAGAATTTACAGTATTCATCCAAAACAAGCAAGTGCTGACAAGGAAGATGTCTCACAAATAGAATTTCATCTTCATGGTGGCACCTGTTACGGTCGAGGAATTGGAGTCTTACCAGAAAGTAACCCGGATGTTAAGGAACTAAAAGCGTAAGTTCTATATGTAGGGGTTTTTTTCTAGATGATTCTGGAAAACTCTAGGCTAATGTAACAGCTACACAGTTTAGAATTGTAAACGTATGTAAGAACGAGAAACTCTGGAACAGAATATGTCTTTAACACCACTAAGATGAAGAGTAAGTATTTGGGGGGATAGGTAAATAAAGGCTAATTTTTCAAATTTAAAATACAGTAGGGATTAAGATTTCTATTTTACAGTGCTGTGATAATAAGGCCTGGCCACATTAACATACTTAATCTGTTTTATAGTGGCATATAATCTTTTAAAGATAAAAGCTGTGGTTAAGCAAATAAATTGAGTACATTTTAAGCATGTGAGTATGTGCTACTTGGCAATGGTGAGACTTAAAGATGCTCAAAATGAAGCATGTAATATAAATGCTTTACTGAACTGTGTTATATACATAAGGAATTATAGAATCATAGAATCATTAAGGTTGGAAAGGACTTTTAAGATCATCGAGTCCAACTGTAAACCTAGCAGTGCCAAGTCCACCACTAAACCATGTTCCTAAGTGCCTCATCTACATGTCTTTTAAATACCTCCAGGGATGGTGACTCAACCACTTCCCTGGGC
>NW_008825557.1:758575-768538 GCF_000699105.1 Pygoscelis adeliae
GCCTTGTGAGCGCCCTCAAGATGATCCGCTCCATGATCTTCCCCGGCACTGAGGTCAGGCTAACAGGCCTGTAGTTCCGCGGATCCTCCTTCCGGCCCTTCTTGTAGATGGGTGTCACATTTGCTAACTTCCAGTCAGCTGGGACCTCCCTGCTTAGCCAGGACTGCTGATAAATGGTGGAAAGTGGCTTGGTGAGCACTTCCACCATCTCCCTCAATACCCTTGGGTGGATCTCATCCAGTCCCATAGACTTGTGTGTGTGTGTCTAAGTGCTGTAGCAGGTCGCTAACCATTTCCCCTTGGATTATGGGGGCTTCATTCTGCTCCGCATCCCTGTCTTCCAGCTCAGGGGGCTGGGTACCCGGAGAACAACTGGTCTGGCTATTAAAGACTGAGGCAAAGAAGATATTAAGTACCTCAGCCTTTTCCTCATCCTCTGTCACTATGTTTCCCCCTGCATCCAATAAAGGATGGAGGTTCTCCTTAGCCCTCTTTTTGTTGTTAATGTATTTATAGAAACATTTTTTATTGTCTTTTACGGCAGTAGCCAGATTAAGTTCTAGTTGGGCTTTGGCCCTTCTAATTTTCTCCTTGCATAACCTCACGACATCCTTGTAGTCCTCCAGAGTGGCTTGCCCCTTCTTGCAAAGGTCATAAACTCTCGTTTTTTCCCTTAGGAAAGGCTAAGTAACCAAAGTCCATGTTCCTTTATCAGGAATTCTGTTTCCAGTAGTACAGATTTCTTTTGGCTCTATATTGTGTTTAAAGTTCCAGGAGTGATTTGGAAAGGAGTGTCTCATCTGCATCATTAATATACACTCCTGCAACTTCTGGTTCAATTGAGTTTTATGTCTCTGCTGGAAAATTTATGTCTGAACATTATGCCTGTGTATTGATAAACAGTTGGTTTCATATAAGTGTATGTATAGTCCTATATATATGTGTGTGTAAGTATGTATATGAAAGATTTCTCTAGGTTATAAAATACTTCGTCATTTATTTTTAGATTCTTAGAATCTGTGGATCTGGCAGACAGTCAGAATATGGAAAGCATGTCTTCAGTGGAATTAGATGGCACTTTTAACAGTCTTACAGGTAAGAGCGATTGAAAGCTGGTTTGTTCTTTCTTCTGATACATATAAGGTCAAGATAAGGTCACAGGTACTGCTTCTCTAAGTGTATAATGTTACTTTCACATACAAAGCCTTAGAGAATACTTTTGGTTATTAGACTGGAAATTGACATTACCCTATCCTTCTGTCTTGCAGCAGAAGCCTTTCATATACATGGAAAAATACTTTCATAGGAGGTAGTGAATGAATTATTAAACACAGATGGTGTTCTTGATCATACTATATTAGATCATAAAGCAGAGTGACGTAACTCCTTCCCTCTAAAGGGGGAATCCTCAGAGACAGGCACTGAAAACACTACGAAACAGCTGCTTGCTGAGGAACCCTTCTAAAGCTGTTGGATGGAAAGTTGTGTCAGTGGCAGAGTTGCAAGGTGCAGCGCCGTGGAAAAGTAGTATCTTATAGACAGTTCTACAGATCCCATATTATTCTTTGAATGGTATTTTTAGGCCAGAATAAGAATAACTAAAAGTGAGTTAAAGCTGGTTGGACGTAGTCTGCATCTTTGCTTCTAGCTTTTAAAAATCCTTTGTTAATTAGCCATTATTAACATACTGTGACAGGATATTTCTAGAAGGGTGCAAAAGTCGAGAATAAATACTTCATGTCTAGACCATAACACTGTAAATTTAGAAAGAATTTTGCACATATTTACTGCACTGTGTATGTGTAGTAGAGGTTGTTCAGAGGAGGGACCCAGGCAGTCCATATTGGTTTTAGAATAATGTATTTATGCTCTTGTCCAGAAAGTTTACAGGGGGATGAATACAGTTTATGTCAGCAGTATCGTTCACAGTATACGTTTGAAAAGTGTTCATTTTGATGAGTATTGCTATTTAACGTATACACTAATTTCTCCTCAAATATATTAACTCTTGATTAACTCTGTATTAACTCTTGTTTGTCTCCTGCTTACGTCGCTTTTTCCTTTTGCTATATTGTTTTCATACATTATTAGGATTTCCATTTTCCTTTGTTCAGGTTTTGGTTTTGTGTGTGTCTGTCTATCTGCCTATCTATCTATCTGTTTTTGTGTGTCCACACTATAAGAAAAGAAGGAAGGAAAATCATTAGGAAATTCTTCTTGGTTTTAGATCTTGAATCACACTTACGGCGATGTCAGCAGTTATCTGTTACAGGTAGGCAACACTGACCTCAAGGTGAATTTTATTTTTACTAGAGAACAAAAATATTTTTGAGACATAAGCTCAAAGGTTGAAATAATGTCTTTTATTTATTATAGGAAGAGCTATTCTAAGAGTATAAGTTTGTGAATGTTACATTGTTTTTATTCCATTTTTAAAGGAATAGAGCATATTTATATATTCTACTTTCATTAGTTTTTTTTCTACATGTTGAATTTCTGTACCCTGAAGTACACCATGCTCCCATAGCCTGTTGTGATTTACCTTAAAGACTGTAGTAACATGTTGTATTGATAAAACTAAGGCTGCAACTGGGAAGGGAAGAGAAGCTGGGCATTAAGGGAAAATGCACGTCTGCAATGGCCATTTCCCGTATTCTAAACATTATGGTGTTTAATAGCTATGCATGGCTTTTTTCTGTGTGTGTGTGTTGTTATTTTGCAGTATTAACAGATCATCAGGATTTGAATAACACAGAACTGAAAACCATTCTGAATCGCATGGCTCCTCAACAGTATCGCATTAGAGCAAAGCTGAGAACTTATAAACCCCAGAAGCTCTATCAGTCTATTAAACTTCATTGTTCCAAATGCAACTCTTTGTAAGTATTTCACACAATAAAAGTAATTAGGAATTGTTCTATTTGTTTTGGGATGCCTAGATTTTCAGTGTATTTTCATCCTCTTTTTTGTGTAAAATGAGCTGAATGTAAAGGTATTTCATTTCAAACAAAGATTTGAAACTCACTGGTAATAGGTAGGAAAATTTTAAATCATCAAATGAGTCCCTTTTACAGAATCTTTTGAGTGCTTTCAAGACAACAATTTTTCTTTAATTTGCAAATTTAGCAGTGCGGTTTTTCCCATACCAAAGTTGTATTTAAATACCTGTTTCCGTACTGCGGTTTTAAAATAGGATATGCAAAAAGGTATGATAGTTTCCAAGTGAATGAATAAAATATCTTTGACTAAAGTGTATTTTCCAGAGAAGGCATCTTTTCTGGATCAAAAATATTAGGGAAACACCATTCACCTTGGTATTTTTGTCTTTTTCTCTGACCCGAGTCAGTTCACTGACCATTTTATCATTGTTATTTCCCCTTTAATGCTGTTTGTCATTGTATCAAGTAATGCTCAGTCAAATAATCATATGCCATTTCTGGTGTACATTCATCTAAAAATGAAAGAAAGTTTGTTTGAAATGGCCTATTTTTGATTAAACTACTCAGTGACACGCATTACAGTGTTATTCATGATCAGCTGAATCCTGTATCACTTTTTTTTTGCCTGACTTGGCCTAGCATCAGTCCCAAGCAAACAGCTTTATTGTTACTGGCGTAAACTATTGCTTTCTTTAAGTGATGGCACGTTAGCATTCTCCTAGCCTTTTGAAATTTTTTGCACATTTTTTGCAAGATTTATTAGATACAAACATCACTGAGACAAGAAAATGCCCCTACTATCCTTCTCTTACAGCTTTTGGATGCAAAGTAACACGCTTGCAGCTTTAACAATATTGGTTCTTACCAGATGTTATAACATTCTCTTGGTTGCTAATGTCAGAGTATAAATACAAGTACATGGTCTTTGTTACCAAGTATAAAAAGGGGATAATTACCAACTCTCTCTGCCAGTTTTGTCACTTTTTTAATATATTTGCCAACTGTGTAGTAATAAGCAGATACAATTGATAGAATTTTGTTTGTTCCTTGTGAACTTTATACTTAGCCCACAATTTTCCATGATTACTATAGCCTTTTTATATATTCTATATATAAATGAAATAGCCCAAGCTTTTGCCTTTTTTTTTCATTGTCCTTTTTGTTACGGTTCATATTCCACCTGAAGCCAGCAGGTCTGTCTGTCTTAGGAGAAAACATTCTAATGCATTTTTAATTTGTGTGCCAACCACTGGCTTTTTGCCCGTTGTTGGTAATATTGGTAAAATTTGAATGGTCTGCATTATTTCTCTGTGGCTGACAACTGGAAATGCATGAATGGTGCACTCTAGCAGGACAGGAGAGAAACTGTGTGGTGCAGTTACAGATTTTCCCTTTACAGTACATATGTGAAGCTGTTCTGCTCCTGCTCTTTCTTCTTTTCCCCCCTCTCAAAGTAAAATAGGCTAGAACATAAAACTTGAAATCATATGAGCTTATACGGTCTTTTCACTCTACTGAAGTGGTATGCAGTTGTGTGGCCCTTTTAAGGCCCAACTGAAATCACATAAAGCTGATATATATGTGTCTTTCCATGGATTTACATATGTGTGGATGAAGCCACTGGGCTGCCTCTGCTCCTAGGTAAGATTAGTTTACTTAGCATATTTATTAACATGGAAATGAATTATCTTGTCCTAATTTGCTATACAACTCTAAATGTTTAAACTGATATAACAACAAAGTTATTTTTCCTGTATATACTTTAACTCTTATGACTGTATTTTAATATTTATTTGGAGTACTGTTGTCCTTGTTGCTAGATTGCCTAAGGAGAAGCTGTTAGAATTTACTTACTCATTTTGGAAATGGTTTTAGGCAAGAAGTTCCAGATGGAGATGATTTTGACTTTATTTTGCAAGGCTCTGCTGTTACTGCCCCAAACCCAGAATTACACAATACATCCTGGTATGATTCTGTAATGTGGACTACACAAGACCAGAAACAAAGGAAAATAGCTATCCATTTTGTAAAGCATGATGAAATGCTTCAACAGCCTGAAGATACTTTGCTCATGATAGAAGGTAAGATAAATTGCAAATATACCACTTCTCTTATGGCACAGCATCCACTCTGAGTATCTACGAAGTTAAGATATGTTGAAGATGTATTCAGTGTAAGTAGTGACGATCATAAAGGCGTCTTCAAAGAAAAGAAAAACTCAGCTGGAACTTTAAGTTACTATTGTGCAAACAGGAAAAAGTCATCTGTGAAGGTCTTGTAAGGTGCTTCTATGTTAAAACTATACCAATAAGTTTATTGTTGATTCTGCTAAAATTAACATCTGAATGTGTTTGGTTTTTTTTCCTAGCTGTGCTTACGGATTTTTCAGTTCTGATTTGAAAACTCATTTTGTCTTCTAAAAAACTTATTTTTAGTCTTGATGTGGAAAAGTTTTGGAAGGCTTCTAATACAAGCCTACAATTAACTTTGTCAGCCTCTGGATGTCAGTGTTGTTTCAGATTAATAGAGCTTCTTGCAGTGTGAGGTTTTTTGGTTTGGTTTTTATCAGATTTCCTCAGGGAAGAGAAATAGCCACTGAACTTTAAACGAAACAATTTAGCAAGAATACTAATAAGGAATGTTTTGAATAGAATAAAAGTAATAAATAATTGCATGTAGTACCATTCTGAGTTTAAAACAAAGTCTTCAATTGTGCTCACATGGTGGTGTGAATATGCAAATGTAAGTCAGGTGGTCCTTTCTGTAAGGGTCAATGACAAAACCCCTTCTGTTTTCTGCTTTGTTTTATATTCAACTAGTTCTGATAGCTGCTTTATTTCTGACATGTTACAAACTGGATATTTTTTTTCAATCTAACCTTATCTTCGTGAAAACAAAAGAAAAAAGAATTTATTACTACTCTATTTTCCTAAAATAACTGAACAATATAACTTAGTAAATCTTTTTTCAGATATTAAAGTGCCAGCAGCTAAGTATGTGTGTATGTGGATATATGTGCTTCGTGTTCGAGCACAAGGAAAGGGCATAATCAGTGTTTTAGCACTTTTTTTCCCAGAACATTGATCCATGAACCTTGCCAAAACTACATGCTATTTTAATTTTTATCTTTTAACTTTTTGGCAATGGAGATTTTGAAGTCTCCCTAGAAATCTTCCCAGCACTACAGACAACCCTCAAAAGCCAAACACATTATGACATTTATTAGACAGACGTGGTCTAGATTCTACTCGTTTGTTAAACACAAGCAATTTGCTCTTCTGCAACACAATATTCTTCCCCATAATCTTTATGCTGAAGCAAGGACTTCTTTTTGAGTGTTTTGGCATCTATTGGGCTGGAATTGAGGAAATAGTTGGATAATGGACAGAATTTTACGTGACCCTCCACAGGGAATGAGGGGAATCCATAACCATTGCTACAGATTAGTTGAACTGAAGAGTGAAATGTTACGGTCAACAAGTAGATTAATGCTCCTTGCATATCCTCATTATTTGTACATGAAATCACTGTGATTCATATCATTGTCAACCCCTGGTAATTCTCTGTGTTTTGTGCCAGTATCTTGGAAGCCAGAATACATTTGCTCGACGTAACTTCGTATTACAGCAAAGTCGAAATTCTGGAGACTTTTTAGCAATGTCAGTTAAAACGACCCTGAATTTTGTATGTTAATCCCTTGAATCAGAGTTCAAATGTATATGAGAGGCTTTATCTGTGTCACTGTACTTGGAGAACCTTTGCCTTCTAACGTTTTGGGAAGCCATTTCAAATATCCTTGCCTCTGTTTTCTTTATTTTTTTTTACCAGAAGTTAAGTTCATTGAGGAAGTTTCGTGTTGTGCTTTTTTTCATCACCAGTAATAATGCAATTTTATTTATTTTATTTTCTTCTCTAGTTACCTCTGCAATACAAGTAACAAATATATGCAATAAATATTTTACAATCCAGTGTCGTAATTACTGGTCACAAAGTCTTTGAAATGTCTTAGTTATAGTTAGTGGTAAACAACACAGTTGTATATATTTATATATACAATAATATATTTATTATTATATATACAAGAATATATTTATTTTAAAACAGGTTGCTCACTTTTTTTATTGTCGTTCACGAGCTGATTAAATCATATATTGTCATTGAACTATTTCCAAATAACTGTTCTCAGTGTGTTAATAAATTTACCACATTTCCACTGAATTGGTGAAATGTCAGAAAGATTCCGTAATCCGTTCTGCAGGCCATACTACAGAGACTGAAGGCAGGTTATCCTGTGATTTATAATAAATTTGAAAGAACTTTTTCCTGTCACTGGAGTCTGAAAATCTCAGGGTTCCAGCTGTAATATATTAAATTTCTGCTGTGTTCCTAGCATAGCCCCAATTTAGTAGCACTCAAATTAGCATAAAGTTTGGTGGTTCTGCATTTCCTACCTCATATCAATTATGATGTGGTTGAATATCTACTTTTTCATAAACTGCTGGTTAAAAATTAATAGACTTTTGCTACTTAAAAGCTGAAAAAACTTACTTAGGAGCAATTGCGAAGTCAGGGGTTTTGGGGGGTTTTTTTGCCCCAAGAAAACTGCTAGTAAAATCATAGGAGAAATTATATGAAAGTGATGCTAATTAAGTACAACTTCATGGTTACAGTGATAGCTACGAGGAAGATATTAAGGTATTTGCTCTGATAAACATCCATCTTTGATTCTTATTGAGTCTCTTGTTGAATAAGAGTGAGAAGGTTATGGACGATTTTTTCAGTTTTCTGTAGTAGGTCTCAATTTTTATTGAAGGTCCTGAAATCAACATCTAATCAGCCAAGAAATGCACGTTGTTCAATTTATTCTTGATTACAGTTTAAAAACCCATGTTTTTCTGTTTTTAATAGGTGGAACACTAAAAGAAGTCTGGAAGCTTACAAAAAGATTTAAATGTGTTATTCCTGTGAGATCCACAGAAGATGATCTTGAATTATTAGATCTTTCAGCTCCTTTTTTATTACAAGGGAACATAAAATATTATGGGTAGGTTAAAAGTATTTGTTGATATTTTAGTAGTTGCAGTAATAGATATCATTTTCTTCAGAAATTCAAACTGCAGTGCTCAAGGGATAACTTACCCAAAGATTCTTTGATGCAAAATACATAACATGATCAGCAGTACTGAGATCAGGGATGAAATGCCATACTACTACCTCATATCAAAGGACTCAACTGCAGTTGGGCTTTATCTTGCTCTATAAATCTTATGTCCTTAATTATACAGCACCCCAGGTTCAGTCTTGCCTGTGGTGTGTGGGTAAGGCAGTATACTACAGAGATGGAAGTGCACATATGAGTCTCCTTAGGCTGCAAAATGCCTAAATCTTCCTCTTTTAGTCCAGGTCTTCCATTTTCTGGCCAGAAAATACCATTTTCTGATCTTACTCGTTAGACTAAAGTCAAAACATATGTTGTTTTAGAACGGTACGCTGGTTTTTTTGTACACAGATAATATTTAAATAAAGACCCAGAAAATCATTTCAGGCTGTCAATCCATGTCTCGATCTCTCTCTCATTCCTAGTGTTGGGAAAGCTTGGGTTTTGGAAGAAATACGGGATTTTGGACAGCCTTTCCTCGCCATTTGCCATTTATTGAGATCCACAACACTGCAAAGTGCCTTACCTATTTGTGGATGTCAGTCACTGTAGAGACAACTTCAACGGGTTTCTGAATTCCATAGTTCAAAGGCTGTGGAATACAGTACTCGCATCTAGGACTGGTATCTGTTCTATGCCATGCAATACCTCGTTCCTGCTCAACGAGAGCTGTTCTCCCAGTACTACACAGCAGCATGCAGTTACCAAGTTCAGAAATACCAGTCTACTTCATGCAAGCTATTGAGTCCTCCCTCTCAGCAGTCCTAATGAGTTCAAGCGGAGTGCTGTGTTGCACTACTTCAGTCCTGTTGGCAGTAAAAAAATTTCTGTGCAGAAACATTGCTTGTTTCACATGAACCCTAAAGTTTCCCATAAGGGCCTGATAAAATAAATACAGATAATTATTTCTCTTTGTCATATATTATTTTGACCTTTCCAGATATGGCTGTCCACAGCTTTTTAAATAAAGGCAATATATGGGTATTTCTACTGGGACTGGATCTTCACCAGTACAAAGTGTTTCCCCTTGCACTTTCATAATCCATGTATTTCCCCAGCTGCGCACAACTCACCTTCAGACATCGTTCTCTGCTTAAATGGCTGTATTGAAAAAGCCAATGCTCTATAAGATATTCCATGATTGTTTATAGGATATTTAGGAAGGAACCTCACAAAGATGTTGACATTTCAGAGCTGTGTTCCATGCTTTTTTTTATCAGTAGCATATACTTAGCCAAGTCTAAAATTAAAGATTCTGTATAGTAGAATGAAAAGCAAAGTTATTTTTGCTGTAGGAATGACCTTGAATACCTGTATGAATATGTATGTGTGTGCATGTGCTTGTATATTCATATATATATATATAAACACACACACTTGCATATAAAAAACTAAATTCACAGCTAAGTTACTTTATTGGCATTTGGGTGGGTTTTTTAAAGGAAAAAATTAACTTCATTGAGCTTGGCTTTATATCACTTGAGCAGAACTAGTGCTATTGATTTTTATGGCACGTTTTGTATGTAATTCTAAAAGATACTAAATGTCTATTTTAACTTCTAACTGTAATACACTAGCACAGAAGCTTAATTTGGAAAAAAATAGTTGTTCTGTAATTTTACTTCTTGAGGCAAATGAGAACAACTTTGAAAGCAGTTCTTCAATATTTTCATCCACTTGCAGCATTTGTTTACTGTCACATGTAAAATTTATAATTACTGGTGTAAATACACCAGTAATAAGGGATTGTTTTAATAACTCACAGTTAATATTTTTTAACATAGATAAAGTCAAATTTCTCCTCTAACCCTGCTGTGTTTCTAGAGCATGCTACCAGTTCAGATTCATTACTGCTTTTACAAAGTG
>NW_008825557.1:768723-773394 GCF_000699105.1 Pygoscelis adeliae
TGACAAAGTGAGATGTTGTTTGTATTGCTAAACAACAAAGTAGTAACATACGAATATACGTTTAGCAGTGTAGCGATCTTAGAATCATAGAATGGTTTGGGCTGGAAGGCACCTCTAAAGATCATCTAGTCCAACCCCCTGCCATGGGCAGGGACATCTTTCACTAGATCAGGTTGCTCAAAGCCCCACTCAACCTGGCCTTGAACGCTTCCAGTGACTGGGTGTTCGCAGCTTCTCTGGACAACCTGTTCCAGTGTCTCACCACCCTCATCATAAAGAATTTCTTCCTTCTGTACAATCTAAATCGACCCTCTTTCAGTTTAAAACCATTGCCCCTTGGCCTGTCACTGTGGACCTCAGTAAAAAGTCTCTCTCTGTCTTTCTTATAAGCCCCCTTTATATATTGAAAGGCTGCAATAACATCTCCCTGGAACCTTCTGTTCTCCAGGCTGAACAACCCCAACTCTCTCAGCCTTGATATATAGTTTTCCTCCTTTCTATTCACTGAGGTGGTCTTTTCCAGACCAAAATGACTTATTTCTTCTCAGAGATAATTCAAAAACAGCATTAAGGGTTTTGACGTGGTCTAAAGCTTGTGTGTCTGGTAAAATAGTTATTTTAAACAGCAATAGAAATACTTTTGCACTCCCACTGAGTAAGGAAATCGGAATTATTATTTTTTTCTATGCAGAAAGCTTCTAGTATAAATAAATCAGTGTTTGGTTAGTCTCAGTATCTTGTTTTAAATGCTAGGTGCAAGCAGTGTTCAACTCCAAAGCCTATCAAGAGTCTAAGTTCCGTTGCAGCAGAACAACGACCGTCATGGGAACCAACTGAAATAGCACAAGGTCAGCTGACATGATATTGTCCTGAAATACTTTTGTGCCTTGATTCTGAAGTGTTTATATGAAATAGTTTCGTTTCTGGGTTGCAGTTTTGTACAGAAAGCATGTCATTTATGGTTATGCTTGAGTATAAAGCTGTAAAATTTATTCACCTTCTACTAGTTGAAATAACATCTTTACTTTTGAAACCATTACAGTATGAATTAAAGGATTTTTTATGTTGAATAGTTTCTTCTACCATAGGTGTCACGAGTAACACCTATCATGGTACAGATGTGATGAATTTTTGGTTGCAAATGTCATTTTTAAACTGTGTACCTGCTTGCAGTCCTAGAAGTTAGTCTTGCTTTTCCTTTTGAAGATACAGTTTTTCTGACCTGAACTAAAAAGAACTTATTTAATGACTAGTACAAGTTAGACTTTTATCTTCTGCAAACCTTATCAATGCTAAGCATATTCCAGAGAGTCTGCAAGAAATAATATTCAAATGAAAGGAATTATACCATAACATATGTGTGTTCCACGCTTTGTGTTGGTCCTTGTATGTAGTCAACACATTCAAATGCTGGAGGTAAAATGGAACTTAAAACTTCACAACACATTAAGGAATTATGTCATGGTTTTATTTTATCATCTGTATTTTCAGACTAAATTATAACCTGCAAGTATATCAGATCATTTGAACATAAAATGACTAGCCAATTTAAGTAGATGTACTCAGAAAAGACTGATGCAGAGTTGCAGTAACTTTGTATGTTTAAGATATTTTATGTTTGCAGCATAACAGTTACTGCTGCCAGTGAGAGAATGACTATAGTCATTTACTTATGCTGGTATCTTTTCAGAACTCCCAGCAAAGTTTTTCTGAATAAGACTTTGCCTGGTAGCTTTTACTACATCATATGAAACAAATTGTTTTCCTCAGAAGATACGTTTGCAGGTGGAATGCTATCTTGTTATCACTGAATTAAGAGTAAGTCTCCTTTAATCTTGCATGGATAAAAGAACAGGAGAAGGAGGATCCTACCAAGGTGGGATCTAAGATCTAAGCAAATACTAGCATTTCTTTTACTAGGATGAGAAGAAGTACTTAAAAATCTTTATGCATTTATACAGACTCATCTATTAAAGTGTTTCTAGGTAAATTGCAGTGCGCTCAAAATACGAACCACATTTTGCTATTCAGAGGTTTTTGGCCTGTCAATTTATACTTTTAATGACAGTATTCAAAGTCAGTTACTATTAAAGGAGGGATATTGTCAGCTTGAGTTGTTATGGTTTGTCTTGCATATTCCCTCTAAGAAACAGATCAATTTTTTTTTCTTCAGTTTTAGGTATTGAGCCGCTCCAGTATGTTTTTATTATGAAGTTTACACTGGTTGATGGAACAGGAGCACTAAATGCATACCTTCTTGATTATGTAAGTAAATCTAGGTAAAGATAGACTTTACAGATTATGTGGGTTTGGATTTTATTTGTTTTAAAAATAGCAAATGTATGTACAGAAATATTCATTCTATGTTACCTGCAGTGTTTTGCAGGGACAGTTACAACTGCTGTAATGTTATTAATACTGTCCATCAATGAAGATGCACAGAATGTAATTTTTAGTAATTTTTCAATAAAAAATCACAGCATAGAATATCAAAGCATGAAGACAAAATTGAAGCTTGTAGATAGATTATTTTATATTTCCATAGACTTTTATACATTTCCATGGCTGAATTTCTCTTTTATTGGCAATGTTAAACTGTGCAGCCTGAATGCTGTGTGAATGATGGGAGTGTTTCAGGATTTATGCAGGTAACTTCTGGATTAGTTCAAAATCTCATTACCTCTTTTTTTAACTCTCAGTAGAATCTATCCATTCAGTAATTCTTGATTTTTTGTTTCATATGACCATGAGGTAGAAGAGGCCTTCCTTCCCCTGAACCTAGGCAGGACTTAGCTATAGCTATACAGATATTTGTCTTTGATTTCAGAAGCAGTTTATTCAACTACTTTGCTAACCTTAGAATTAACCTATCTTCAGTTTTCTCTGAAGCAACTTAAGACCGTTCCTGCTACCTGAGACACTGAAGAACGGATGGTTTTCCTGTCACTACACACTGTATAATGATTTTACCTTCTGAAGGCTAAAAAAACGCCATTCATTCTGTCTTCTTCCATCTAAGAGTTTTTTTTTCATATCAGAGTTTTTTTTCTTCCATAAGAGTTCCCTGAAAGCTCCGACCATCCTCACTGTTGTTCTCCTGGTTTCTTCCTAGGTGGCCCACATCTTCCTTGAAGTGCTAAAACTTCTAAACCCTAGCATGAGGCATTGCCAGATAATGCTTCTATATGTATAAACCAGTATGGTGATATCTTAATTTCTTGCTTACTGATTCATGGTATAATTCCTTCATCTCTGAGTAGAACCTTGGCTTTAAGAAATTATTCCTCATTCTTTGTTTGAGCAGTTGATTTGGCTTGCTTAAAAGCAGTATTTTATATATGTATCTGGTGGAAAGTGGGGGGGGGGATTGTCATACTAGCTCTCAAGTTTGTCAAAAATTAATTCTAATTCTTTATTCCTGTATACTTGCAGTTCCCCCAGCTTGATTTTGTCTGTAAACATAGTGGGTCTATTTGCTATTCCATAAAGCATGTCACTAATGAAAATGATCAAAATCACCAGACTTAGGACAATCCTCTGCAGAATCCACAGACATCTCCCATTTTGACAGTAAACTAATGATTACTCTTCAGGATTTTTTTAATTTCTTTCCTTTTTACTCTTAATTCATAAGCTTTGTTATTAGATTAGCAGTTTGATGCACAAAGATGGCTTGAGTAAGAATTTTTTGTGATGCTGAAAGGTGGACTGACTGACAAGAGCTGGTCATTGCTTCCTACATCTCCAATTTAGGGCTGAAGATGAATTGTATGTGTCTAGCGTCCTCCTTAGTGAATTTACTCCTTTACATGTATTTTTGTGTGCAGTAGAAATATCTGTTGCTATGTACTTCGTGGGTTTTTTCCTTTTGTTTTACCTTTTGGGTTTTTTGTTTGTTTTCATTTGGTTTTTTGCACACACATGCACACACCCATTTTAGTTACTACCCTAAATTTTGAGATGGTATGTCAATCATTTTGAAAAGGGAAAATAATAAAAAGTGAGAAGAATTTGGTAAAGGAGAGAATTATAGTCTAAAATAGATTACTATTACATTGTACCTTTTGTCCTTCTATAAGTACATTTGTGTGTTTTCTTATTCCAGCAGTTCATAGCTGGGAATATCAGGATCTCACAATATACATTTGGAGTAATCTATCTACCCAAGTGTGAAATAGTCAGTGTAGTGGCACTTCAGAGTTATAAATTTGTCCAAAATGGGACAGAGAAGCAATTTAGTGGGATTTTTTTTTCCCCACAGCAATGCTATTTAATGTGTATATATCTGCATATTTTCCACCATTGTACTAAATGACTTCGAATGGGACTTTGAAGGGAATACTCTTCCTTGTTTAATTTTAAGACTGTAAGTAAAAATAATATTGGAAGAAATGTAAGTGTGTTTTCTTAAAATACACAGCGTATTAGCAGCAAAGGAGGTCAAAGACTGCAATCCCCATTTCAGCTAGTCATCTTTTCCTTCTACTGCCCTTTTTCCTTTTTATATTGAGAAACTAAACTGCAAAAGGAAGGTGGGGAAAAGATTTTAAACCATCTCTTGATGCAGAATTCCAAAAATCTCTACTTCAGGGTCGCTCAGATTCTTATCAGATACTGCTCAGTACTACAGCTTAGCTGCAGGGAAAAAAGCACAATTTCTTCTGAAGTGCT
>NW_008825557.1:773523-784405 GCF_000699105.1 Pygoscelis adeliae
GTACTTAAAAAAAAAGCCAATACCTTCCAAGCCTAAACTCGGGTCCTTCAGCACCACCTGAGAAGGAACTGGGCTACTTTGAAATGCAACTTTACACTAGCTTCCAGTTGCACTTCTGTAGGAATGCTCTCAGTTCATTTCTCTCTTCTCCTCTTCATAGGAAAAGTCATTGAAGGAAAAAATTGAAAAATTTTATAGTCAGAAGAAGAATTGGAAGAGTGAGAGGAAAAAGTAGTTATCTGTGTCAATTTTGCTGCTGGATTATCCGCTAACTTCTGATCACTTTCATTAAATATGTCATACAAAAAATTAAAAAAATGCAGATTATTCTGTATTTGTATCTTTTAACAAAAAGGAGAAATTGCCATCAAAAACCTTAGCTCACTTTGAGAAGGTATAAGATGATGAGCCCTTAGAGATAAATCAGGTAACAAACTTGGAAAGAATAAAATGGGAGTTTTGTCAGTCATGCTTATTGTATATGGTTTAGAAATACACAGAAAAGGTTTATTTAACGTTTCAATGTTCCATTATTTATTTTACTCCTCCGTTCAGAAATGTATCCCACAGTATAAACCTTTCTCCATAGTTTCTAGAACTATCAAAAAATTAAACTCAAACTAAGGGAGTTTCACTTGTACGAAGCCAGGTTGCAGTGCCCCCTTGTTTTCAAGTGACTTTGTTCGTCTCAAAATGTTCTGCTCACTGTAGTGAGGTACTGTTGAGGAGGACCAACCATCCTCTCCAGCCACACGTTGTCTGGTTATGGACATTTATGAGGAATACCTGCCAGTTATATATACAGACCTACATGTGTGCTTTCTGGGCAGCTGTAGTCCCTGAATACTCAGGGGTACTGAAATACAGACTGTTAATTTTTTCAGACAGTTTGGGTTTTTTTTCTGTATCTGAACAGTTTTAGAAATACTATTGTTCTTCTGTTGTGTTACCTATGTGGATAATTTGAAGTTCCTGAAATGATAAAAGAACATGCAGTCAGGGTTCTGGCTAATGTTTTCTTACCCCTCTTCCAACACCTCATACTTTTCTGTTCTTTTCCAGGAAAAGTTTTTCCATATTCCTGCCTCTGAAATCTTAACTAGTAATTTTCTTCAGCAAAAGATGCAGATGACTATGAATACGCTCTGTCCTCCAGGAAGAAAATTAGGTCAGCTTGCAATTATTTTAAAAGGGGGATGGGAAGGGAAAGGGTCTTTCAATCTGCTATTGCATATGCAAAGTTTTAGAATTCAACTTACGCATGGGCAAAACTAAGAACAGAGAAATGCAGGAGTCTGTAAGGAGAGTTGCAATTAATTTGTTTTGATACATTTCTTTAATGGTAGAACTCCCTTTTGAGAAAGAAAAGTAATGGTTCAGTAAATTCTCATGTAGCATGCAGCGATGTGTGAATACAGTCATGTCTATGCAGGTGTTAACGTCATTTGTATTCATACGGAAGTTAACCAGAACACCCTCGTACTGAATGTCACCACACATTAGGGAAAACTGAAAGGGAATTCAGCGTATGGCACATGCTTTGGGTGAGATTCTGCTTTTGAATGCACATGCTGATTTAGAGCATCCCTTGCTACAGGAAACATCCATGGAAATTGAGCAAAAACTTAATCCAAATCCAGTCACAGAGGTTTTTGTGCAGTATTTCTGTTGTGGCAGAAAGTAGCTCTGCCTAAACTACGCACGTCCAAGGTAGCTATATGTCTCTGCCACAGCTCCGACCTCCGGAGCGTACTCCCTCTAAGTATGTGGCTGTCAGTGACCACCACAACCATGCTGGAGTCTTTACCATACTTATAAAAAGTGGCACTATTGTAAAGGGTGTAAAGGATGTTCCCTTCTAGACCAATGAAGTTGTCTCATTGAGGCAACACAGAGATGAGTTTTTATTATTGGAAAGTCTTTATGTGTGCTATACTGTGGTACAACTACTGGTACCAAGTGTTTCGGGGGGGGGGAGCATTGGGGTGGGGAGGGTGAGGCTTAGAAGATTGTCACTGAACACTGTTTCAGATGGTGTAGGAAATTTTAAGATATAACTTGGAATTTCAAAATTAGTAATTCACTTTTTCTTCCTATTAACTGTTGTATATATTTAGGTATCCTAGTTAAGATCCTGCTCAAGTTATACTTCTCTCCTATAAAAGTTAGAAATGAGTGTTAAACAATAATTTGGGGTTTTGTTTGTAGATGACTTGCCATGGCTGGAATGCTTCATCAAGTCCTATAATGTCAGAGATGAGATGAAACATCAAGTTTATTACCAAATTTTTGACACTACAGTTGCTGAAGATGTTGTATAGTGATGTGTTGCTAATAGGAAGTAATCCAGTAAGAATCCAATTTTGGGGCTTTTGGGGATCAGAGACACTATTAAAAAAAAAAAAAAATCTTTGTTCCTTTCTTAGGAATTCAGCCTGTATGTATGAAGTTTTAGTTTGTATATTAATGTGAATTATGCTTTGATGTATTTACTGCTTTCCTGGCATACAGCCTTGTGATCTGAGTGCAGGTAGAAGTGCTAAGCTTTTCACTGGAGGCTGCTTGGCTCAGGCTGATGGAAGCAATCTAGTATCCGTCTGTCCTTCAAAAAGACAGTGATAAGGTTACTCTAAACTGGTGAGTTTTACTTAGAAATATAGTCAGAATGATGATGCTTTGTTCATTTCTGTATTAAACATTGTAAGCAGAGATTGGGAAAAGGAGCTCTTCAGTAAACTTTCTTTCAGACTACTTTGTGCAAGCATATGTTACTATTCTCAGTAAGCCAGTTTGACAGGGAGGTTGTCCGTTTTTAGAGATTTCTTTGATTTTTGCACTGATATGTACACGTAGACAGAACTCTTCCTGTTAATCATACTAAGGTAACTACCATGTGTACCAGTTACTGTAGGTTTCAATGGAGTTATGAAAGTGATCATGTAATGATTATCACTAAAATTAAAGTCAAGCCATGACAGTGAGGTAGTGTAAAATTGTAAAATGAATATTGACATTTGCTAGATTGTAATGATTTTTAAAGTGGCCCGATTGGGTACCAAAGTTGTTAGCATGCTTATTAGCTGGGTCTGTTTTCAAAGGCTCTCACATATCTGGCTAAATTTACTGTCAGATTACACTGCCCAGATCTACCTTTTCTGTCCTACATAATCAGATCGTATGACTAAGTTTAGAGATACAGAACTGATCTAGTGATATCATGGCTTGAAAATACTGCTGGACTAGAACAATTACTTGGTGGTTTTACTTTGTATTCAGAAGTCCGTAGGACAAATTCAGGACGTGTTTCTCCAGCGATAACTGATGTAGAAATTCCTGTCAAATCAAATGCTTTCCGTCAGAGCAAAATTACTTAATATTTACAACAGCTGATTTTTAAGGGAGTTCAGAAGCAAGATGGAATACTTGTAAGTAGATTATTATTTTTTTGATAGTAGATGACATTTTATTTTTAAATTTCTCAGGGCTGTTTAGTAGATTATACAATTTGTCATTTAAAATTTCATCTAAATATCTTCTGATAATTTTCTGGTACTCTTAAAAAATTATACTGGGTTTATATGTCATAAACCAGGAAATTATGTTCTTTATTGATTAGTGTATAGGGAGAATCAATATTAAAAGTGGTTTGTGGATATTTCCTTCAAAAAGGAAAAAAAACAACTTTGGAATTGAACAAGCAGTATACCAAAAAGCATTACTGGCTTATGAAAGCTTGCCTGAATCTGTGAATAAACACATAAGTGAAAAATAGTTATAACAAGTTATTAAATGGATATTATAAAACTTTAGACACTGGCCATATCCAAATGATTTCAGAAGTTAGGGGTTAAATTGAAGGCAATTTTTTTACTTGTATATAGTGTATGAAAACACTGGAAGGAAATGTTTTTATTTTTAGGTTTTTGTTAACAGCTCTGATAGATATTGATATTGTACATTTTTTCTAAATAAGTCTGTGTAAAGTAATAGATAAGAATATGCTTTGAACTTCAGTGTAAACTAAATCAATTTCACCACATCTCTTGTCTGAGATCCCTGCCAGAAAACTCTGCATATACATCACTTGATTTTTGTACTGTTGAATATTGTATTAAAATATTTAATAAAGATTTTTCCACATATTGAGGGTTTTTTGTATTTGACTTTTAGTTCCTTGTTTGTAAGACTGTGAAAACTTTGTCATCAGTAGCCTTCATCCAAGAAAACGCTCCAAATGAATGTTTGTATAGTTTGTTAGATTGAAACATACATGTTTAATTCTCTTTCTAAATATATTTCATAGAAATAATTTTAATTAGTAATGAAAAATTATGTCTTTGACAATACTAAAGATCACTGTATAGAAAGGAATTAGTGCACAGGCAGTTGAAAATGTTTGTATCTCATTGGTAGCCTTTATATGGAGGAGTGGAAGTCACTGAGATGGGACTCTGACCTTTAATTACTCATCCTGGTCAACGCTGAGGCCTGTGAATAGCTGACTGACTTGATTGCTGTGTCCTGAACTTACAGCGCCAACAGACTCCAGTTTCTGAAAGCTGAGCGTCTCAGGGAGCAATGACTTAGCCATTACCAGCAACCTCCTTAATAGAAACTAAAGTCACGTTTCCCTTGGTCAGTTTCTTAACTAGGTATGTGATTGGAGTTTCTAAAACATTAATAAAAGGTCAAATGTCTATTTTAATAGTTCACAAAAATTACTGAAACAGATCATAATGTATTTAAAGACACTGAAAAGTTGAACCAATAGTAGATCAGTTTAACATTGGTACACTCAGAACCAATGAAAACTCCAGGCATGTCTTCCTGGTGTCTCATCATCTTCATCCACATACATCCCAGCATACAGGGTGACTGCATCAAAACATCAGCATCTTTATTAGAGATGTGGACTAAATGGCAAATATGCATGGAATGTGACGTATATAGCACAGCAACATCACCACAGGCAAGGGCAAAGAATATCTGACTGTAAATAAAGGAGGAGCTATGAGGGAAAATTAAAAAAAAACTATAAAAGAACAATAAGGGAACATGAGCCCATCCCCAGCTCCAGTTACACAGGTGAGTGCATAAAAATGGGAAAATTGTAATTAAAAAAAAAAAATTAACGAGAGTCTTCAGAAAGAAAAACGCACAACTGAAAATAAATGTGGAATAGGTATTTTCAGGAATGCTTGTATGATTGGGCTCCTTGAAGTCCTTGTTTTAAGGGGTTTTAAACACAATTGGAAGTCTCTCTAAAGTCAGTTGAATGTAAGCTCTCGGAGGCCTCACGCTTTCTTGAAACTCCAGTTGGAAAGACAGAATGAAAATAAATAACATATATTGCAGAAACAAGAGTGGTGATTGAACTTTCTCATCAGCTTTTGCTGTCATGGGATCCAGAGATTTACAGACGAGACTTTGAAATGTTTTGCTTAGTAGTAATCCTTTGGCTACGGAGCAGCAGGAAGTGGGATTGCAAGAAAGACAGTAGAGCCCACAGGCTAACAAGGTGAGGTTTGCAACAGAAGGAAGAGAGTTTATTGTGCTGACAGGGATGAGTGCTTAGCTTTTCAATAGCACAGTGGTTTACATCACAATAATTTATTCACATTAGGTCACTTTTTTGGCTAAAGCCATTGCATTAATATGTGAAACTGGCAGGAACTGGGGCACTGCAATAAGGGGCAAGGCCAAATATTGAAATGGAGTTGTGAAAAAATTAAGCAAATACATATGTTCAAGTTCTTCAGATGGAATGGGAGCACTGCAGACAATTTTATTCAGCGGAGGAGAGAAAAAATTTCAAATAAGAATTTACTTCAAATAAGCATTATTCCAAGTGTACTGAACAGTGAATATTAAGAATTGGAAACAAGGAAATTCAGCAGAAGATGGAGAGAGAAGGGAAGAACAGTTTCAGACGACAGTACCAAAGGCAAGAAGTGATAGTAGAGTCTTCATGAGACAGTTTGCTGCAGCTCCCCTTCACAGCATTTCCTATACATGAAATTCCCAGTAAGAACTGTGGTTTGTGGAAACATCCATCTGATGAAGGATTACCAGATCCCAAGTGCTTGAAAAATGTATAGCAGGATTATGTTATAATTGATGAGTTCATATTTGTGGTAAAGCTATGGATGGACTTCACCCCAGAACAGTGCTACAATGTGTTTTTTCTTGTTTTCTGCTACAACTCCGACACAACATACAGAGGTACCTCCATAAAACTGCTGCAATGTTATCATTTGTCTGCATAAACCGAGCAAATTGAAAGTCTAGGCATAAATCTACATTTAGTAGATACTGGTTTTAATTTCAATTTTTGCAAGTAAACTAGGAGGAATTATGCTTAATGTGGAAATATGTGCCGGAGAGGAAAAAATGAATTTTTTTTGTCTCATAACTGTTCTATTAAACGCAAAGCTTGGAGCATAAATTTCTTCTGTACCTTCTCCTGTGTATGTGCAGCCTGTGGACTACCACTGTTAGAAAAAAAAAAATACAGTTTTGTGAAGTACAAGCTACAGCTTGATAATTGAGTCTGTATTTAACTGTAATTTCAAAGACTGGCTATCAGGTAGCTTTGAATTATGGAGGTGTTACTTCGCTGAAAGGAAATCTCTGAATGGTGGCAGTTTAGAAATGTTGCTTCAATTTTGTGACTAAAAGAGTGGCAAAACTGAACCCTGAAATCTGCTTAAGTACAGACTTTCTGTCTGTCTGTCTGTCTTCTGTCTACAAATGACCCCTTAAGCAACTCAAAGGCCCTCTGAAGCAATGTTTCAAATGACAAATATGATCAGCCACAGGCGGGATGTGTATTACCAGAGGGGTTTTGTTGTTTTTAACAGGGAGGTGGGTAAGGGGCTTGCACCAGACAGCAGTGTTTAACGCTCTTATTCTGGCATACATTTATATGCTACTCCATCTTGAAGGATACTCTTTTCCTATCACCATTTACTATGCTAAAGGTGCAAAATCCCATTAAAAAATGAAGCAGTTGCAGTGATTGAGTTTGACATAAACCCACAGTACAGAGAGATGTCAAAGGTCACCTTGACATCGGTCAAGGTTTCTCATGGTGCACAGGTACCCTGCTACATATAGTGATAGGCATAAGGTCTCACTGCTCGTAAAGCTACAGTTGTCTTAAAGGGAGACGTCTGCTGTACGCTTCCACTATTTGCTGTGTTTTGTTGAGGGTAAACCTACTAGCGCCAAAAGTAAGGAGAAAGGTGAGGCATTGCTTTTCCCCTACAGGTCAGTCAATGCGTTTTAGCAATGTGCTGCTGCTTGGGTCCTTCTTGCAGCAAAAAGCAGCAAAAAAGAAAGCTTGAAAAGCTTCCTTTGAAGGGATGGGAAAGGTCAGAAGTTATACGTGAAAGGACAGTTAGGAATGAGGAGTGCCCCTTAAATATCTAGCAGTGCACTTCTAAAAATCAGATATTGTAATTTGAAAATCTGTTGACTGCCATGATCTATATGTTTTGATAATGAATAAGCTTTTGATTATTCCAATCTGTACATAAGTGATAAACTAGGCTACTAATTCACAATTATGTTTCTAAACAGGTTTAATTCCTCTGGATCCAGTTACTAGAAATTGTTTCTGTCTGAACTGGGAGAGGTCAGTTTGTTTTTCCTTTATAAACTGAACGTGTGGGAAAAAAAAAACTTGGCAAAATTACAATATTCATCATTAGCTAGATGCATTTTTGCACTTACCAAGTGCCAGGGCCTGCTCACATCAGATCATTTTTTCTGGCAAGGACTAAAGTGTACCTCTTCACAGCAAGCTTACCAAGGCATTGTAAAAATAGCAATAGTTTTCAAAGCTCATTTAGCTCTTCTGTAAGGCCTGGAAAAATGTGAATGTCTTTGGCCTACTTTTCAATCTGGGTAAAGAGGTGGCTGATCTGACATGATAGGGCAAGGAATTCTTAACTCATTTCTTAGTGGCTATGGCAAAGGTACACAAGCCTTATTTTAAATATTGAGGTCATTGGCTAATACGTGTCAGGAAAGCATAGAGCTGTACTCCTGTCATAGTACAGGAGTACAATACTCCTGTCAAGAGCACGTGCAGCAAAGCAAATCAGAATTGGAAATCAATTCCAATTGAAACTGACACAAGGGAAAAGTGTGACAATGATATATTCTGCCTTTGGTAATTCAGGTTTGGTAAAGAATTCTGGTCTGAAACATAAACTAAATAATAAATAAAAACTTAATCTGATGAAAAGTGTAATGAAACTACTTGCTCAAATAGAGCAGACACCTCAGAAGAGGCACTGTATTGAGAAGCGCTTTTTTTCTTATTGAAAATCAACTTGTCTTCCTTGAGTGTTTCATTCTTTAGGCTTTTCTCCTTATAGTTGATATACTTACGATATAGGTTCCCAATCCAGTCCAAGCAACCCTTGGATTTTCCAGCTTATTTTACTGGAACTGAAGTCTAATCATTTATGTCAGGATAGAAACACCATTGCTTGAGACTGTCATTGCTTTGGGATCTAGCAGACTATCCTGAACATATCAGGTGATAAGAAATGTCACTAATATTCATTAACAACTCCTCCATGCAGTCTTCCCTATCTGTAGCGAGGCAGCTGGAAGACTATCGTATGAGGAGTTAGAGATCTGTGTGCTTGCTGCATTCTCATGTACACAGGTGCACTCTGAATAGCCTGTGAGTGCTTACCAACAAAGTAATCAATGATTACTCACGTGTATGCCTCTGTACCATGGATACCATGCAACTGCTTTATACAATAGCATAATTAATCAAGGTATACATAATAAATGCATAAGTAACTGATTTGCATGTATTCAATATGTATTCAATCATAATTGTATGTATAGTGCCTTATCTTGGGCACTTCCAACAATATCCGCAACTCTTTGGGAACCATACCTTTACTGAGATAAGAGTATTGGAGCGCACTGTCCAGGTGACTCGTCAAAGCTGAGTCCAGTTTCCAAACTTGACAGCTGTCAGTAACTGATGAGTCTCTACCTAAGAGTGCAAGTGAACACAGAGCTGGCAAACCCCACCATGGACCGGAACGCTGTGCAGCATGCCGTGACCCACAAGGAGGGGCTCGTCTGATTCTGCAACAGCTGCGCTTCCCAGCTTCAAAAGGGACATAAGATTGCTGTCACCTTTTCTACAATTTCCATTCTTAATAAATCATCTAACCAGCTTTGAGTGTCGGTGCCTTTCTTACTGAGATCCCAAAAGAACTGGCACCTCCTCGGTGCAAAACACCATTGCTTTTCATAGAACATACCAGTGCTCCCCTGTTTTTCCTCAAATTCATTCACAAAGGTTGAATATTAAAAAATGCAACAGTTGGTCTTGATAAAAAGGAGAACACTGACAAGTTCAAAATAGCAGCAGCAGATTAAATCACAGTTTACGATAGCTGTGTCTGCACAGTTGCAAAACACGTATGGATGAGTGTGCATGGTAATGCCAGGTGGTACTGTGGTAATACAGCCCTTTAATTCCTTCTTTTCAATGTGTGCTTACTTCCAGGGTTTATTTTGTTGTAAAAGAAATGTCTTCTTGGTTAAAAAATTACCTTTCTAATCTTTGCACAGGGAGTAGAGGAAAACAATTGCCAGTTGGCACTGTTTGAATCTTGATAAGCTTATTTTTTTAGAAGACTGTAGAGAACCATGTGCCATAAGAGATGGGATCAGTGGTAATGGATATATTTTCAATAAGCCCACCCAGTATCCCACCATATTTCATTGCAGACTGGAGTGGGTGGATGGGCTACATGCAGTGTTCTCACTGCAGACAAGTGAAACTTAGGCCCAATAATGTTATGACTTAGTCGTATTTTCTTAACAAATTTATTTCAAGCCAGGAATGGACGAGTGCTTCCTGTCTCCCACAGTAATGTCCTGGCTGAAAGAACAAATGCTTCTCCACTGTCTCACATTACACTGTAGTTACACTTTTTAGTTAAAATTAAAAAAAAAAAACCTAAAAAGCAAAAAAAACCCACCCCCAAAAAAACCCCCAACCAAACAAAAAAACACTATCAAAGCTTCTCAAACTTCTTGTAGTTGGGATGGTGGATGTGGATGTACGTAAGGCATAGAGGCGTAGAACTGACAGCATATGCAAAGGCACCTGAAAACGGTGCAGCAGTCTGACTGGTACTATTGCTCAATGGAGGCTGGAGAGACAGGTGAATGTGAGAGATGGAGATATTTGATTTAGACTGATATTTTATCAGAGCAAATTTCCTGATGGCCCAGACTCCCTACTCTGAAGACATGAGGCTTTTTTTTAACCAAATTAGGGAGAGATTTATTCACCATTGCATACAGACCACGCAAATCCACATCTGTATGAATTTCCACACCTTTACATCTGTGCTGATGTCACAGTGGAATGGGAGGGGAGATCCCATTTCTTTGGCTGGCTGCAAAAGGCCCACCCAGCTGCTCTCTCACTCCCCCTCCTCAGCAGGACAGGGGAGAAAAAAAGATGGAAAAGCTCGTGGGTCAAGATAAAGACAGGGAGATCACTTATCATGGGCAAAACAGACTTGACTTGGGGAAAATTAATTTAATTTATTGCCAAATAAAACCAGAGTTGGATGGTGAGAAGCGAAGACAAAAACTAAAACAGCTTCACCCCACCCTCTTCTTCCCAGGCTCAACCTCACTCCTCCATCGCTGGCTCCTCAACCTCATCCCCTCCTGAGTGGCACAGGGGGATGGGGAATGGGGGTTGTGGTCAGTCCATAACAGCTCTTCTCTGCTGCTCCTTCCTCTTCACGCTTTCCCCCAGCTTCAGTATGGCTGCAGTCCTTTGGGATAAGCCGCCTCCCGTGTGGGTCCTTCCCATGGGCTT
>NW_008825557.1:784763-802941 GCF_000699105.1 Pygoscelis adeliae
AGCCCCCACCGCCAGCACCGGGGCACGGACACCCAGTTCAGTGTCTGAACTCTGTAGGCACAGGAGCAGGCTCACGCTCATTACGACACTGACGTCTTGCCATTGGTGGCTGAGACGTCCTGATTTTAGTTAAAGAGAACAGCATGAAAACTGACAGCATAATAAATAATGTGGAAAGCTGTTAATCCAAAAATTCTGGCCTGTTCACTGATGGAGCAGAGCCAGGCTCTTGATGAGATGTGAGGTTTTGGTAAACACAAATAAGTTTGGTTATGATCCATAAATGGCTCAATTTCCCAAATTAAGAGCAGAAATAGTGTGGGACAGAAATGTGCAGTGTTCTACCCTTCTGTCCCCAGCTATCTGAAAAACACATTATTAAACACTTAAGGGTATATCCTTCCCTGTACTAGATGCACACAACTTAAATGGTAGTTGGCAATAGAGGACTTGGGCATTTTAACCAAGAGAATAACTTAACACTTAAGCCCTAATTATACAAATAACCCATCTGTCTTGTACATTGCAGAACCAGAGTGATATTTTTAAGGCTAAATCAACCCCTTAGAAATTAGACAATCTGTTGCCACTTCTACCCAGCTGTAGTTCAAGCGGCGGCACTATTAACTCATCTAGTACTAAGCGACATGCAAGTGGACGGAGAGGACTTCAAATTATTGAGCAAATGATTAGCACATCTCTTCTTTTAATGGTACTGGAACTACTGCAGCCCCAAAGGTGTATGTACTCACTGAAAGAAAATGTTGTTTCATTTATAAATGTGTAAAAGAAGGAATTGGGAAATTCTCCACAGATTTCTCTTAATCTGGATTTTATTATTATTTGCAGATATTGTATAATAAGTGTTTTTCATGTAAATAAGATCTTCATGACAAACCCTCTAGCATGAGCCTTTTATTCTTCCCTTTATTCTATCATGGAAATCTCTTTGGCATATAGCTGGAGGATGTTTAAGCTTTTCTTGTCTACCCTTATTCTGGTTGCATCAAGATGCTTTCAAAGGGAAACCCACTTTAAAGAGAGACAAATTGAGGATGATGACTGAAAGTTGGCTCTAGAGAAGACAAGAGACACGCATAGATACAATCCCAGGAAGCCTTTTGTGAGTCCTCCTGCAGTACTATCCAACAAGACTGTGACATTATTTTTTTCATAAGTTTTGCCATAGACTCATTCATTTGGCTAGCTGTGTGTCCACTTAAGCAAAATCCAAAGTCAAAACCTATGCAGTATTTCTCAAGGCAGTGGCTATCATCTGGACAGTTCAGTCCATTTATTCAGCTATTATCTTTTGCAGCCACTTGAGGTATAAAGAGCATTGTGAAACTGAAGAAGCTTCAAGATGTACCAGTAAATTCAGATATTCATTCAGGACAGATGAATGAAACAAGCAGTCAGGTGAAACTATTCCCCAGTAGCTGAAGTAATTGCTAACATCTGAAGTAAACAATGGCAGCTCTAAATGAAAAATGTGTTAGATATAATACTATTGGGGAAGTAAAATTTTTACTTGCCTTTTTTTTTTTACCAGCATCAGCATAGTGATAGAGGAGCATTTTAATTCACTGTGGTTGTACTTCAAACTTAGCCGAGACCATTAAGTGAGAGTCAAACACAGAACAGGAATGAAAAAATAAATTCTGACACAATGAGCTGAAAAGGAACAGGGATTAGTCAGAAAAATTGCCTTTAGACAATCACAATAGCAACCGTATTTCATTGTAATTTACTTAAAAGAGTAAGCCCACTGTACCAGCTACTAGGAAGAAAATTAACTCTATCCCAGCCGAAACAAGGACACTAGGTTTTCAAAAGCACTTTCTTGAGAGCTGTTCAGCTTGTAAAAAGCTTTTTTTTGAAAAGCTGGCAAGGGTTTTGCCTGATTACTTTGTTAGAGGCTTTCATTCAGAGCTCTGAAACACTAGTGAATTATTCCTTTTCCTAAGGAAACAGACTTAAAGCAACAGGGCATCATGCACAAAGTATGAAATAGATCTTCCCTCTGTTAAAACTATAGCAGGAAAACTATTGTATATGGAGAAAAACAAGTTTGATTAAAGTTCATCACTTAATACTTCTAAAAGAAATATAAAAAGCTCCTGCCTTCTGAGATTATACACCAGAGTCTTGATACTGTGCATAATGCTGTGTAGGTATGAAAAGTAGCAAAGAACTGCATCTTTACAACTTCATGATCATTCTTTTTGCACATCCAAGTGAGGCAGGAATCAATTTTTGAAAGTTTGCACAATGTATCCAGTGCTGGTTTTCATGTTCAAGCAAGTTAAACACCTTTTAAGTCAGCACTCTTAGAGTTTGAGTCGAGATTGACATAGCCCTTCTTTGAATGCTGATGAGTGATCACTATCTTTAACATTTTGTCTTTGGAAATATGGAGATGAGTCCTCTTGTTGCTTTCTTAAACTCAATGAGCCTTGTTCATCCCTTGTGTAATTATGGCGATTTCAGAGCAGTTACACTACAGATAGGTTGGACTATGTGAATCAGATTCCCCAGTGTATGGCTCTTTCTAGATAATGGACTGAAGACCTAAACATATTGCACTTTATAGCAAAGATTTACCGTTGGCTTCAGACTGCTCCAGCTGATTGCTAATTAGACATTTGGCCTTAAAAACAAAACTTTATGTGAATGCACAGAAAAGCTTTCATTATTATGATTGTTGATCTTGTTAGAGTGGCACAGTTACCAAAACCATCATGGAAAAGTAAGTATAGTTATTATACCAGTACAGGCAAAAGAACTTTGAAACTTATTTCATTGGCAAAAGGCTAGAGCTCAATTCTTTCCAATATAGGAAGCAATTATTATATCTCAAACCCTCTAGTTTATTATGTGTTGGTTTGGTACACAGAAAATAATTCGTCTAACAGATTTATCCCTGTAACAGATAAGCTATCCATTACATTATACCTTTTTGAGAAAAAGGAGCTTGTGTGTATATATTTAATAGGTTCAGTGCTCCTGCAGGAATTCATTTAAAATTGCTTCATCTGTAACAAAGAACATGGATGGAACTGGTGCACCTGAATGCAAGAGGAGCTGACAGCCCTGGCTTTATACTAAGCTCTGTGGAGCTGTCTCTGTGTCTGGTTTACCTGACTGCATTCTGAAATGCTGCCCTACTCTGAGAACTCATTTTGTGAAAGTGTAGCAGTCACTTCCCTGTCTGGGAAGGACAGCGTGGGTTCAAGGATGCCGCACTGTGCTTAGTTGATACTTAATGTTAGATGGTAGGTCCTCCGAATTTCATCTGGGTTCTGTGAATCCAGCTTGCTGCTTTGCTCTCAGACACCATTGCTGATATCCTGAAATGTCACCACTGGATCCTGAAAACAATTGCTGCCCTCTCTAACATCTCCATGGAAGGCCCTGTGCGTCGGCAGGTTTTGCATAGATACAATTCTTTCTGAAGGTGCAACTTCATAAATCACTTAAGCCCCAGCAAGTCCATGATGCCACCAAAACCATGAGTCCTGCATTTGTCTCTGGTCATAAATTCCCATGCCCTCCTTTGTGCTGGTAGTAGTAGCGTTGCATGATCTGGCTCATCAGCTCCCTGATGTAGCTCAAAACTAATCTTGGCAGGGAGAGAGAAAAGGAGGGAAAAGGTGTAGAAATTATGTAGATGCAGGGAGCAACCATCCATTTTGGCAGCATTACTGTCTCAGGTCTTAAGCAATTAAGACACCTATGAAACTGTGTCCAGCCAGGGACCATTACAGGAGAAATAGCACTACGGGTTGGCTCCCCATGGTCCTTGAAAAAGCTCAGATTTGCCTTCTCTTGCTGCCGGCAAGATTTGCCATTCACAGTGGACTGTGCAAATCTTTGCAACATGGTTTCTCCTTCTAGTGTGATTTGATCAACAGTAAAGTCATTAAGAGGATGACCACAAATTGCTCTCACTAACTTGTCATAGCGAAGATGAGTGCAGCTCACATGTCTCAGGACTGTTATTTCAGGTTGTCTCCCTGCAGACTGAGGGAGCAATTCCTGTGCTGCTTTATATTCATCTTGTTTTTGCTTCCCAACTACAGAGTTTAGACATCTTCTTTTCTTTATTATCTATCTATCTATCTATCTATCTATCTATCTATCTGTCTATCTATATTTAATTTTGGGGGTAGGAAGAAGAATGTAAATTTGGGAGGATAACAGGCAGGAAAATACTCTGCTTGCATTGTCCTTGCTATTGCACAGTAACTCCATGTCCTGCAATGACTTTAGCAGCAACCTGCAAAGCTGCCTGTGCTCTTGAAGTCCTCTCCCAGTACACACACAGCTTCAAGGTTCCAGTGTTACAGTCACTTTTCAAAATCAAAGAATGTTTTAACCTACAGCAAATGTTTTACTACCGTCCCAGCTGCTCATTAATGACATCATAACCAGCTGTTTTTTCTCCTGATGATGACAGATGTCCACATGAGATTCAGCACTGAAATTGCTGAATTAATTTCTACAGTGTCTTAAGATATATACAATATACCTTAAGAAGAGCCTTCTGAAAATCATCACCAATATAAAGACAAAATTTGGTCAATACAAAAAGAGAGTCCTCTTGTAGGCCAAAAGCAAAGCTGTGCTAGAGACTCCTTCGACATCCTGATACTGAATCTCAGAGAAAACATTTGTGTTCAGATGTCGACCTGCAGACAGGCACACAAATATTTTACAGCTAAGTTCAATAAGGAGTTTAGTACCATGCATGCATCTATATCGAAGATAGCAGAGATTAGGACCCTCTAGGTCCTGCACTAGGAGAGCAGGATCTCATCAGCTGGCTGCAAGTGCTGTACCCCACGAGTCATTTTGAGTTGAGATTGTGGGAATGCAATGTTTACACAGGGCTAATCATGAGGAGGCTGAAGTTCTTTATTGAGCCTCATCCTTACCCTCTGATTTCTAGCTTCTTCATACTGAATCTTCTTTCTTTCTACATCTCAAAGTGCAAAATAGCACTTAGAAGATCTGTGCACTTTTCTTCATTGTTGACTAGAAAATGTGACTTGTTTTTCCTTACCTACTCTTATTTAAGTAGGGTTGTCCTGACAATATGCAGAGAAAGAGGTTTCGTCTTTAATAAGTCTCGGGTTCATTCATCAGCAGAACCTGCTGGATTATTTCTTGCTTCCAGAAGCCATTAAAAGCCTGGCAGCTCTTCCTTACTGTCCTGTTCTGCAAATCCTATCTGAATTTTGAGAATTTCCCCATCAAAACCTGATAAAAAGAGAGCTTAACTGAGAATTTTCAATATTTAAATTACAGTGAATTACTATTTGGGGGGAAGCAGCTTTCTCTCCACACAAGTTGCTATTTTATTGGCAGCAAATCCACTTCCAGATTTATATTTGTACCCAGCTGTGATCTCCTACATCCCCTCTCCAAAATTTATCATCTCCTCTGGATTTGAGCATGACAGCTCTCCAAACAATTTTTAAATGTCTTGGCCTAAACCAGTATTTCCTTAAAAAGAAATGTTAGAGAGTGATCACTTCAGTCTATGTTATTCCACAAGTGCAGCTGTGGAAACAGTCACACAAAAAGCTGGGTTACCAGAACTAAGAAGGAGTGGGAATAAGTAACAGAAATGGTGGAAGTAACTTCTTAAACTGGATTTGCTGATGAGCATATAGTGACATGTAACCACAGCTAGAAAGACCAAGTAGACAGGGCAATCCTTGGGTAGTGTGCCACAAAGTATTTGTACTTATTTTCTGGTTTAACTCCTGGTTAGTTCTTAAAATCTCTTGTATTGGAGGAAGTTTGGAAATCTGTTCAAGTTTCAAAATTGTCTCTGTTAATTTCAGAGTGGTTTTCAAAAATAATATTCTTAGATAATATCAACCCTTCTCTTTAGACTGAAAAAGCATAGTGTTTTATAGTGCTTCACAGGCTATACACCACCCTTACTCTGAGCTGGCCAAAAGCCACAGGAGTATGTTAGTTCAGTGAATGATCAGACCAAGCTCAGAACTGTACTAGCCATGCCAAAATGGATTTCATTCAGGTCTGAGCACTGGCAGGACACATTTACCTTTTCCTATGAAATACTCCAAGTGAAAGACTGATTCCTCTGCTGAATAATTACAACACTCAGTGCAGAAAGCATCTTTTCTAAGATGTGGGTAGCCTTGCACTAGGAAAAGACCCTTGTTGCATTGAACTGTGAAGTAGGCAGAGTGAGATTTCACCCAGATGAGTCCATATAAGTGAGACTTCGCCCAGAGGAGTACATATAAGGAGAAAGTAACAGAGGAAAGAAAAGCAACTTTCTTAAGGAGCATCTGTGTCCCAGAACAATTCAGTAGGTTTGTATTGGCTAAACATCAGAGAAGCTCACTGAAGTATAAACTGTACAAAATAGAGAAAACGGAGGAGATGGAGGAAAAGAGAACAACATTATATTTTATGTGCTTGTGATTCACCTTCCAAAAAAGCTTGTGAATTGCAGATGATGACCGTAGCCACAGAGGTCAGAAGTTGAAGGAAAATGTTATACAGTGACGGAGTCACTGGATTTGTTGCTCTTGATTTTTTTGCATTTTCTAGCTGTTCAGAAGGGTTTCTAGAAAATCTCTGGTTGTCAAGTGAGTTGAATTTGGCTATGCTCTTTCATGTTTCTGAATTAAAAGAATCCGTATTTTCCTCCAGAGCAACTTAAAACATTTTCCACGTCACAAGTTTTAGCCATGTCTGAACTGTAAAGTCCTCATAATTACACATTTGCTTTTAGTACATTGATAGGGAAATAAACGTACCTACTTCCTAATACAGATGGATGACTTCTGAACATGGGAAAGCACAAATGAGATGAGTTCCAGTCAAAACTGTTTACAGCCAGTTAAAAAAAAACCCAAACAATTGCAGTGGCCTCAAAATCCATGTGGCAAAGCTCTTACTCAGAGTACCTTTGGCTATTTTCTGAAACACATGGGCACATTTAAGAATTGGAGGGCAAAGCAGTGCTTTCCAGGTAGCCCCATATTCCCACAAGAAGTGGGACAGAAGAAGTGCTGCTGTGGGTTGTTGACCCAGCAAAAACATGGGCTGTGATGTGGCAAAAGCAGGCTAAAAATTGCCTGCTAAAAATTGGAAAATGACAACTAAGTCTAAACGCAAATATTTTGCAGAAACACATCCAATTCAAACCCTTCTGCTGGAACATAGACAATGCTCAGATGGAGCTTGCCAGCTGCCTGGCAGCACCAGATGCTGAAGAGCCTTGTTTTTCAGGGTCTATTGCTCTAGGGCTGCATCACCACGTGGACGGCTCTGGGCCTCCAGGGCTCCCAGGTTATCTGCTTCCCATCATGGACTCTGGAAATCAAGAGAGCCTTGACCTGAGATGAATGTCTGAAGGGTAGGCTTCTTGCTCCTTAGCAGGAAGCCATCCATCCACAGCATCTGCATTAGGGTTTACTTCAGAATTTCTTTTTGTTTTTAAGTCACCGTTTTGGAATTATCAGCACATCTGAAAAAGTTCATTTACTTATAATATATAGATACTTGCATAGGATCCAGCAGAAAATCAGATTTTAAAAGGCCACCTAGTCCTTATCCCACCCCCAGGCAGGGCTAGCTATGCCTAGACCTTTCCTACAAATGTTTGCTTTGACCAGCTGTAACTGACCTTACTGCCCGTGGCAAGGTCAAGAAAAGGACTTAGTGAATGCTGTGAGGTTAAGTTATGCAGCACGGCAACAGTTAGCGTGTACACCTTGTTGTGGGAGGCACAGCATCTGTAGAATTTCTTTAAGTCTATACCGCTGCATAGCCAGGATGACCTACACCTAATCAACACAACTTCATATTTCTGTCAGGAAAGACTGGGTGAGCCACCTCACAATGCATATGTGGCCATGGAATCTGCAACATGGATTTAAGTTTGTAACAGAGATAATCCATGCTGAATTTTGTGTAAGTAATAAGTACTAAGCAATAATTAGCTAATTAAAAAAGTCAGGAGGATGAGGGAGACAAGGAAGAGGGAAGCACATTATAAAAACCGAAGTGCTGAATAATATTTTAATGATCAGTGAGTATTGCATGTCTTTTTCTTAATAATCCAGGAGGAACTTATATAGAGATTTCATTAACATGTTCTAAAACCTGGCATATTATAGGAAATTGTTTACAGAAAAAAAGCAGCCTTAATATCTCTCCCAATCTGTCACTAACAGAAAAAGCTAAATCACTAAACAAAGATCTTGCTCGGGGAGCTTTGCTGCCTATCTAACCAACAACATTCATGATTGCCTCACATTTGAATCATTTGACACATTCTTTGTGAGACCAAAACTACACATTTGGAAGTGAAAATAAGAAAAATATGTTTGTTAACAATTTGCATAAACCCTTATTTCAGACCAGCCAGTGCAAATTTGTCATGTATCATAAGAAAAAAACAGAGATTGAAGTGGATATTTTGCGGAAGTAGCAAAAAGCAGAAACGTGAGAAGCTAAAATCTTACCAGCCATTTGTATTTACTTTAACTGTGTCAAACATTCAGTCAAGTTAGTAATAAGCACGCAGGTCATTAAACAGCTTAATTGAATTGGAGTGACATCTGCTTTTGAACAATTAGATGGCACAGCATATTTTCATAATGAAAGAATTGACTTAATTTCCCTCTTCTCTCACTGAAAGTTTATTAAGTAGTTCAGCCATTAAAGTGCTTATTTATTAGTGAAGCCCAGATGGCCAACCACTGTAAGTGTAAAGAATAGCTGAGCCATGTCAGACCTTAATTAAGTGATTGCAAATTAGAAGAACATCACTCATCATGGAGGCTGAAATTACACTTTTCTACCATTATAATTTCATAGTGATTTGTGGAGGGGAAAAAAAAAATCTAAATATGACTCGTTCAGAAAGTAAATGCAACCACAACATAAGGAAAATGTGACATCCCTGGTGTTACCCCTGTACTGAAGCTCTGTCACTGCTTCTGTTGAACTTGCAACCCCTGAATACTCTTTCTTACGTGCATTTGCAAGGTGCTATCACTCCTGTACTTCACACGCCCTCAATGGGAACTGAGGGTACTCAGAAGCTGAAGGATTAGCTGAGAAGCCTGTCATACGCATTTAGTTATAAATCTGTCTTGTTTCCTCACTCTGAAAGGAAATGAGCATGTAATAGCCACACACAAATTTTTTCTAAATATAAGTAGTGGCCAAATAACAGTCGGCACAGCTAAGGAGTGCAAGCCAAGGTGAGACAGGTGTCTTTCTTCTCGGATTTGACTGGTTCATTTAACACGTGCCAGCTCCCATGGAACTGTTTTCTTGGCTGAACATAAATTAGTGTCCCACAGCCCTCCCAGGCCCCATCTTAGCAGTTTTTCTGTCTCAAAATACCTTCTTTACAGAGGATGGAGAAAGGTGTTGTGATTTAGACTATAGAGGATTTGCATTGTCCTGATGAACCACAGGTACCACTCAGGCCAGTTTTCTGCCTATTTTGCACAAAGCTGGTGGAAAAGACATCCAAAGAACAAGTTTATTAACAAAGGATCATGGCAAATTTAAGCCCTTTATAAATATAGATTTATGTTTCCCATGAGATGTGTTTTTTGGCAGCCAGGTTTCTCTGTGGCTCAGCTTCTGTTTTCATTGTTTGTTTCTAAGCTGAGTACTCGGGCAAAACTATCACAGCTTAAGTAACAAAAGCAATTTTTGTTCAATGTTTAAAGTTCCCCAGTAAGTTCACCTCTCAGAAGCACAAGAAGAGTTTCCATAACAAAACATCATTCTAAACCAAGACGGGAACCGTTGCAACCCAGGCATTCAATACTGTTATTTAAGTAACTGCAGACACTAATTAGACCCACTGTCCAGGCTAGTGCTCAAACACTGAAAATCAATTTAAGCTTAATGTTGCACATAACTCTTCCTAGTGTAAAGACTGTGAAAAATCTATAACACATTTCACTTCTCCTTTAAACATTTAGGGACTTTCTGGATGTTGCCATCAACCAAACAACTAGAAGACAACAACTTTTAGTTGAATGCAGTCATGACACAAGGTCACCAGTCCTTTTATTCCCAGCACAGGGTCCTTAGTCTATGCAGTGTCACAGGGAATGATTTCTCAGGCAACACACTGGAGGTGACATCGTTCCTCGGTTCAGCCTGTTCCTTTTAGTTTTAACTTTTTTCAGTTTGAAAGGCCACAAGCAATGAAGACTGCTTTGCAGCCAAGGCTGGTGTTACCCCACTGCAACCATGCCATCTCACAGCAGGAGACACTAGATGAATTTAGCCATAGTTTTAGGCCATCAGTTGAAACTCTCAACATTTTGCTCTTGTGAATTGAAAAAGTCACTGGTCACGCCACTTTTCTAGCATGAAGTGGGAGGTGGATTTCACACTGGATGCATTAAGGATGAGAAAAGTAAACAGATCAGGGACAAAATGGCTGATGAACTGGTAAATGATGCAGTCAATACGTTGCTGATGCTGTTGAAATCAATAGGTGTGTTTTGCTTTCAATTTCAGGAAGGGCTGGATTTCACCAAAAGCTTGCCTGTGCTTAACTCCTGATGGGATTTATGCCCACAGCTAATTGCTTAGCAGTTCCTACTTCCAGACTATTCCTGACTAATTAGAAATATGAACTCTCTGGCACAGGACATCCCTAAACCATAAGGCACATCAAAGGACATTATTCATCAGTGCTGTTTCTTATACTCTGCCTCAGCTTTTGTCAGATGGGAGAGACAGGGCTATATCTTATCAGATTTTTTACAGTTAATTGACTTGAAATTGTCTTGCAATTACATCTGGTGGAAAACTGAAGAAGTTTGAGAGTTCACAATTCCCCTTGTAACTTTGTGATGAGTGTACCAACATTTTCTTTAGCTCATATTGCTTACAATCATAGAATCATAGAATCACAGAATATCTCAGGTTGGAAGGAACCCATAAGGATCATCGAGTCTGACTCCCTGCTCCTCCCAGGACTAACTAAAACTAAACCATATGACTAAGAGCATCATCCAGATGCTCCTTGAACTCTGACAGGCTTGGTGCCGTGACCACTTCCCTGGGGAGCCTGTTCCAGTGACTGACCACTCTCTCAGTGAAGAGCCTTTTCCTAATGACCAACATGAACTTCCCCTGACGCAGCCTCATTCCATTTCCTCGTGTCCTATTGCTGGTCACTGGAGAGGGGAGATCAGCACCTCCCCTTGGGAAAGTTGTAGACTGCCATGAGGTGACCCCTCGGCCTTCTCTTCTCCAAGCTGAACAAACCAAGTGACCTCAGCTGCTCCTCATAACTCTCAGCATATTCCATTATAGTTTACCATTGGGTCTTATAATGCAAAAGAAGATAGTATTCTTAATGAGATATTACTGTATTTTTTTAACAGGACTATAGTGTATGTATTCAACAGTTAATAAACTAAATGGCCATCCATCTATTCAATTTTCTTAAAAAAGCCTTCCTTTGAATTACAAAATGGGTTTGTCTTCTTGGACGAGTAACTATTCTCACCATTTTGTCTTTACTAAAGGGATGTCTTTGAAAGATCAGATATGCAGCACTGGAAGCTATATATATATTTACATATTTACATACTGTCCTCAGCTATGGGCCAGTGTGTCATCAATCTCAGTAAGGTTATGCCCTTTATTGTGGCCGAAAACTTAGACTCCAGAAATATGATGTGCAACCTACCAAAACAGTACCAACAACACCAACAAGTAATTGTTGGGTTTAAAATATTTTAAAATATTTTATTATATATATTTTAGTATTGGTTTAAAAATATTTTAAATATTTGCTGGATGAAAAAAGAAAAGGAAACAAAGAAAAGTGCATCAAGAACGCCGTGTTATTAATTCTGCCAGGTTTACTTCTCTTATTCCAGTAATAATTTGGTAATGACTGACACCAGATCTTAATTCCTATTGCATCTTTGTCATCTGGGAAAATTTCTCAGGAAGCAAAGAAAAGTCGAAGAATGTCACATGTCAGCAGAGTCCTAAAGTGCTGAACCCTGCCTAGTGGCCAATTCTCATAGAAATGAGAATAGTGATGAAATCTGTTAGCTCATCACCATCTTTTTATTGTTCTTAAAATAGTCAATTTCCTTCTGCCAACTTCTCCATAAATGTGTATGTTTTACCAATTGCAAGAGTGAAGATTTCTCTTTATCATGGTCAAAACCAAGCTTTGCAGTTTGCTTTTGCTGTAAACGTGCCTTGGTATTTTGCAGATCAGATGCTTGAAAATGATTGACATTCATATTTGACAGACAATTTTAATGGCTTCTTATTAAAATAGCATCTCTGGATCTACTTTTTTAGTACTAGTGGGTTGCTCATTATTTGTTGTTAAGCATATGTTGAGAATTATGTGTATAAACACTGTGAAGATTCTCTTTAGAAAATCAAGCAAAAGGGTCTGAAATTGGCATTTATTAACTGTTTTCAATAAAGCAGACTCAATTCCCACTTGTGTAACTCTGAGGAGAATTTTTTGAGAGCCAGTGTTTAAATTTCTAAAGGTAAAGAAATGCTTCTTTACAATCATACTTTCAGAATCAAAAGAAACGTGTTAGTGAGAGTAAAAATAATGGACTCTTCAGTAGGTGTTATATAGCAAGGTTAATAGTCTTTTCTATGACTGTGGGCCTGCAAAAGACATAAGATCTGATAAACTTACACTATCATATTAATTTCTAACTAAGGTCAACATATAAACTTCTTTGTTTAGTTTGAAAATCCAAGTGTCTCACTCCTGCCACCCACTCTACACCAGAAGGGGACCATTTTGATTCTGGGGCGAGCAGGCTTTCATGCCACACAGCCAGACCTGCCCAATTACACCAGGGCTCTGGCTGTTTAAGATCTTAATCCTGGTGTTATTTGAAGATAATGGCAAAACTTCCCTAGGTATCAGTGGAGTACGCTCAAGATTATAGTCTTCTCATTTAATTTCCTAATTCTGGGAAGGTCTCTGATATGAGGGACTAAGCCTGGATCAAGAATAAAACTGAACTAGAATAGTTTGGCTAGTACCTTACAAACTCTTTCTTGGCCACCCCAGAATGCACGCTAGGGACCCAAATTTAGCTGTAGGCTTCTTACAGTGTAATCAATGCATGTGGGAGGAGAAATGGACTCTTAATGCTATGTTTATTAACATAAGCAGCAGTCCAAGATCAGATGTACCTTAAAAAAAACAGATGTGGAAATATGTTGTGACCTAAGGGACAGATAGAAAAAGAATTGCCAGATTCTGACCAGCAAACCTCTGAAAATAGCCTCCTCAGCTGCTGGTCTGAATCTGCCTTGGCACCTTTTGCTGAGTAGTAAAATACCTTTACAGATTTGCTGGATAACAACACAGAAGCTTATTATTGCAGATATTATTTATATTTTTTTTAAATTCATTTTAGTGTTTCTTGTAATTTCATACTTCTAATCTTAGCACTAGGGGAAAAGGGGGACTTTGATCAATGCTCACATTATATTTATTATTTGTATTGCTGTTGCACCCAGGGGTCCCAATTAGTATGGATATTTCCAAACACCAGTTAAGCAAATGCAAGCAGAAAATATTATCTAAAACATTTCTCATCTTTGGTAAACCCATTAATTTACTTCTTAGGCCATAATTCTTACAAAGGATGCATAATCTGTTAAACTACTTCATACATTTTCTTGCAAACACATGACGTGTTAGAATTCATGAAAATGAACTCTAAAGCATAAAGCCCTGACCTTGCAGGAAAATGTGTTTTTTGGGCTTTGGGGTTTTTTTTTTAGGAAAAGATTGCTGTCTGTATATGCTAGTCTTACACTGTTCTTGAAGCATTGGACATCAAATACTTTTTGAGACAAGATATTTTGATAGATGGACTGACCCAGCATCTATCTGCAGTTCTTGTAGTATTTGTATTCTTACACTATTATGCTGTCTACATGCTGACTATGAAACAGATGCTTTTTATCTTCTTTTTATTGGAAGAACATAAAAGCCCTCCAATCAGAGAAGAGGAGTCTAAGAGATGCAAAATTTGTTTATTCTTAGGGAAGAATTTCCTTAATGAGCTGTTTCTATTGTGTTTCTTGAAGACTCTTATTATATTTGTAAATGAATTTACAACCTAGATGTCTGACTATAATTCACAAATTGCACACTCTAAATATAGGAAATACTGTACAAATGGATCAGCAAGTGCAGTTTACTACTGCAATCCAATTAACAGGCTGATTTTCCCTGTAACACTTAAGGAATAGGTACAAGATTAGTTCTCTGTGGCTTGCAGCAATGCCTTCTATTTTGCAGGGGAGGGAGCTATTCCCTGCATATTTTAGGATGTGGATGTGTAAAATCATTCAGCGTGCTAAAGAGAAACACACAGCAAGTGCAGCTGTGCAGGATAGGCTAGGGATGCCTGTGAAACATATATTCTTTTGTTCCGTCTCCAAGATTAAAACAGATAAATCGAGATGACAAGATGAGAGGAAATGGTCTTTCCCACAGATCTTCAGCCTAACAGCATGTTCCAGCCACTTGCTTTGCCTCTACATCCCCACCTCATCTAGGAAGGAAGGAATATTTAGTTGAGCCTTCTGGTCTGTTTATAGGTAAATGTGTCTGCACACATTTGATGGTGTTAATGCCACAGTCCTTTTTTGCCAATATAAATTAAATAGAATGTTAAAATAAATATAATTCTTCTACCAAATCCTGACAATCCTACAAAATGTTGGCATCTGGCTAAAGATGTCCATCGCAGCTTTGTGCCCTGTTTGGTTAGCACCAACACTAAGGGCCTGCACTAAGGGCCCTCAAACTATGAGTTGGAAAGTCACAAAGTGCTGAAGGAGAAGCAGTCTGTATATTGGTAATGTCTTTATCTGTAGTATCAGTAGCACGCTACTCTTTGGGCAAATTACAGGTGTTTCTTGCAGGGCAGACAGCAAGTGCCTTCTGTGCAAGTCAGAATGTGGGCAATGCTCCTCGTGCAGTGCGTGTGTGTGTGTACCTCAGTTCGTCCAACTGTGTGGTTCCTGAGGGAGCAAAATCTGAGTCAAAAATGGTTTCCTGTTTTATCCATATGTAGCCCCAAACTAGTATTTAAAATGGGAAAAGTATGCATTAAAAAAAAAAAAAATTTGGAAATATTGATAGTGACAGCTGGAATTATCTCTGCCTCCTTTCATTTAGTTCCCAATTCAAATTTCCATGCAGGCCCTATTTATGCTGCATAACAGTTAATCCTGCAAATTGATGCGATTTCAACACAGCCTAAACCACACAGATGAAACATATACAGAAACATATTCACTACATTAACTAGCAACATCAGTCAATCACTTGCACTGTAAACTGAAAATCACAATAGGATAGACTGTATCGGCTAAACACTTTCTGAAAAGCACTCTGGATGGGAGGCAAGGGAATGGAAAATAACTTCTTAGGGTTTATAGCATCCCCCCGACCCCTGCCTTCCCTTCCCAAGACTGTGTTCATTAGTATAACATGTTCATAGGGGACTGAATATTCCCTCACACCTGCCTCTTCGTACAAAAGGTCAAGCAAAAAACCAAACGTGACTCGAGTTCACAGAACCACTGCAATTTCAAATTAGGGAGACACTGCTGAAACTGGTAGGGCTGAAATGTAACTTACTCCGTTCTCTTTTTTGCTCTGTGATGTTAGCGTAATTTTAAAATTCTTTTGTTTAAATTAATCTTTTTTTTTTTTCTCTTCAGCTTCCAAAGGGGAAATGTGAGTGCCAAAAGCAAGCCAACTTGGACACAAATTGGAGGAAAAGAATTGTAATAAAGAACAGCCTCACTTCCATATTGACTGATGGTTGTTATGGAACATAGAGAAAGAACAATTTTTACAGTGATTGTCATCATTTTGAATGACGTCCTCCTCTTCTCTATCCTTTCTCTCTCTTGGGCAATTGTACTTATGGATGTTAATAGACTTTTTATTTCTGTGCAAATTCTCCTCCAGCAAAAACAGCTACAAACACCGGTATAAATTGCCTGAAAAATCCTCTTTAAAGCTCAATTTGTGCCTATATTGAACACATTGATGTTGAAGAAAAACATGAGAATTGTGCTCATTATGACACAGAGAGGTTCTTCAGGCTAGAGAAATAGCCGTCCCTTGCTTCTGCCTTGGAACCTAATGTTGTTCACCACCAAATACTATTTATTACCTATATACAAATAATTTTGATATAATCTTACATTTTAAGGCCCTTACTGAGTAAAAAAAAAAAAGTGTTATATTCTTGTAAGACAGATTCATGATCAATATTTGCACTTTAAAAGTGATATTTATATGCCATTCTCGGTACAGTATTTTTCTGCAAGTATTGCTGTAATTCACTCAGTTTTATGACAAATATACTGTAACAAAATCCTCTGCTTTTACTTTTGTATTGTAGTTTTTACTGGCTCAGAAAAAGGAGCTTCAGGAGCTTCAAAGCCATCTAATACATATGTCTGGATCCTTTTTTATTTGATCTTGGTATGAAGTTCTATTTATTTCCTCCTGTCAGTCAAAGTAATAACAGCAATATGATAAATAATCATATGCATACATCAGTTTTGGGGTTCCACAAGCTGGACAAATAACTAAATACGATTGCAGAAACCCATCCTTTTGGCTAAATTTGAACAGCTTGACTTGATTTCACTCATGGTTATTTGCCTGAGTAAAACCAGGAAAAATATCCTGGAGGCAATGAAAAATAGTATCAACAACAAAAAAATGTCAGATCAAGTGCCTGATCAGTCAAATCCTTTTCTGTTTTTTTGTGTGTCTTTCTGGCTCTGGGAGGTGCCTTTTTAGAGTGAAGAGGTACTGACCTGAGTTCAAGCCAGAAACAAATACCTGAATCTTTGAATGGAGCCTCCAGGTCCTCAGGAGAACACCAGGAGCTCAGCAGAGCTCTGTCATTCCTGGGTTTTCTGGACTGCCAGGATTGCAGCTCCCCATTTTGGATTGCAGCTGACAAAGTATCTCATACACTCCACCCCAAATAATTTTCCTTTTCCATCCACATTAAGATTTCTGCTGCCAATAATGCTCAAGAGGCGCTTCCTCCTGCTAGTGGATGCAGCAAGCTGCTGGACAACTGCTCGGTCACCAGCAGGCTTCTACGCACAGGTTTTCACCTGGCTGCTTGGGATTACTTCTCATTGAGTAGGTAATGTAATGTGCAGAAATGCCCTGGGGAGGTGGGGGGCCGTGTTTGCTCGCTTCCCAGGAAAGTCCTAGCCCTAGGACGCGAGGTAGGCAGGAGATAGGTGTCTGAATGACTCCAAGGAGGGAACTGAATGTAGGCTGTTATTTCCCCGTGGAAGGTACTAGTCACTAACCTGTTATGCAAAAGATGAGTATCTAACCCTCAGTTCTGGAGCCACTCTTTCTTCCTTCCTTTTTGTTCCTGTAACTCCTACATTCCTGACTACATAGAGGAAGCAAAAAAGCTGCACTGACCTAAAAACAGTCGTCTTCCTGGCCAAGCACCTTAACCATTAGAATATAACAGAAAAATTAGCTGCTGCTACTACAGTATCATCAACTTCAATCAGTTTGGATCAGACATTTAATGCTTTACTACCTGTCAGCTTCAGAGGTACTAAAATCTCTTGTTCCCTCAGTAATTACCTATCTTCGCTGCTTCATTTCTTCTGCCACCCATTATGCCCTCCCCAGCATTCACACTGCATGCTTCTTACTAATATCTCTAATACTTGTTGTTGCATTCTCTGTTAGTTACAGCTATGAACTGCTAAGCTGCAGCATATTTGAATAGTTTGCTTGATATTTTATTGTTAAATACTTAAGCTGCAGCTCATCAGTTTAATTTTTATGCTGCTACAGCAGGATTGCTGAATTTTCAATGGTAATAACAGTAGCATCCTTAGAGGATATTCAGAGATGGTTATTACTAACGGTACTCAAACTTCATCAGTCTTGCAATGAGGTGAGCATATTTTTTTAGAACTGCCAAAGTATCCCATGAAACATCATTTCTTTTCTTAAAGCACATCTCAGCAGAAATGGCTAAAAACTCTCACTCTCATTCTGACTAAGCTGCTGTGGGATTTAAAAAACTCTTGTGAATTAATTGCTGTGTTCCCA
>NW_008825557.1:803120-818101 GCF_000699105.1 Pygoscelis adeliae
CATTTCAATAGAAATTTTATGTCAGACTTCTTTACTTCTTTTTTCAATCGAGCCAAATCATGTCAGGTAAAAATTCAACAGCATGATCAGCAAGTAGGAGCACCTTCCAGTAGCCCTTGAACATCCTTGATTGATTGTTAAGAGAGAGGTCATCTCTTTTCAACTTATTGTAGCCTCGGAAAAAAATGTATGTAGGGTGGAAAGAGTTTTCTGTAGGTGTATTATCTTCTCTCAGGACTGCTCTCCTTACTTGGTCGTTACCTTTAAGCCATACAACACAGGTTTATTTGACATCTCAATGTAAAGCAAAAATCCTGTGTTTTCTGAGACTGTTCCCACAGAGGCTGGGAGATCCTTGCTGGAGAATTATAGAAATGAGCTACACAAAAATCTGCCGGAGGCAGTCGTTATTTAACTCACCTCATTGCTGGAGAATAAGGTTTTTTGAAGGTCTCTCTCCAGTCCCCAGCTCTAAAGAAGAGGATGTTATACTGGTATCCCACCATGGCAGCTTAGGACAAGACTGCTTTGTCTTGTCTTCCCTTACAACATCCAGATGTTAAGATGTCAGAAATAGCAATACTCTGGCAACAGAAGAGAAAAAAAGCTGTTCCTACACTTCTTGTGATTATATGCAACAGTGGAAACCAGCAAGAAAAGCTGGGAAGTTGGTGTCTCAGTTATTCAGAGCCATGTACCAGCACCCATGAGTGACACAAAATGTCACAATTAGCAGAAATACAGTAGACACATTTCTACAGGGGCAGTGCAGCATTCATAACTGTGTGTGTGTGTTTGTGTGTGGTCAGCAGTGTCCTTAAAAAATAAACCACTAGGGCACATATTAATGAAATGACATTACCATTCCTAAAAGTCCTGCCACACTGAACTGGGTTGTCCAGCTTGAGAATGACTCTCTAGAATAACAAATTACTGCAGACCCTGCAGAGTTGGTACCAGGATGCATCACCAAATATTTTTAGAAATTTGCTGTCAAGCACAAAAGTAAAAAAGCACAAGTGTTCTGAAAAGTATGAATTCAAATGTAATCAGTAATAACATCAGCTGAAACACTTTGTTATGTGAAGGTACCATATATTTGCTCTCTGGCTTTTTTGTGAATACACAATTAGCATAATAGTTAGCATTCTCATATTAATAGGCACCAATAATTTTCTCAATTGTTGCCTGCTTGCTTTGATAATCTACAAGCTATTAGTCCATGTCAGTCTGATATAAAAGGCACTCTAGAACACGTGGATAGAAATATATCAAAAAGTGGTACTCAGACACAATAATGTATTAGATTGATGGGGTGGTCCCTCATTTAACAGGCTGGTCTGTAAAATACTAGCAGGGCTCCTATTATTTTATCCAGTGTATTGTTTCAGGGAAGTGCTGTAGGAGATGTTAGCATTCAGATTTTTAAACACCTCTCATTGCAGCCAAGGTCCTGCTGCTTCTCCTTCGTGCTGACAGCCAAGACCACTCCCCTCTCTTTCACTCTCTGAATATCAATCATAGAGACTCAAGAAAAAGATCTTTAGCAGCATATAGGGCTGAGATTGAGAGGCATTTTGCTCAGAAGGGGCAAGATCTTATATTTCACGTGACTCACAAGCCATTTCAGTGTGTATTCACTGTATGCAGCAGGTATGGGGTTAGAGGAGCGGCCAGTCCTTTGGGGGAAGCTGCTAATTGAGCCTTCACAGTTTCAGCAGGGTACACAGAACAGCCCACACGTTAACCAGTGCTGCAGTGCTCACTGGCATCACCTCTTCTGATTTCACCTGCATCCCCTCCTCCCCTATCTTTGGTGACCGATACTTTTGCTACCGTTACCGGCAGACACAGAGTAATTCCCTGACAGGGTACGTCAGGGGCAGGATACCCAAGACAGCATGTGACCCTGTGTGTGTGTGCATGTGTGTGTGATGGGAGGAATCCACACCCAGCCCTGCCGTGAGCCTACAGTGCCTCAAGGACCTGCCCCTACACCAGCAAGAGAGAAGAGCCCAGGCTGCCTCTGCAGCGTGTGCATAGCTCTACCGTCAGCAGACCCTCAGCACTGCTGAGACCCTCTAGGGATAGCTGGTGCTCTGAGACAGCTGCCAGTCACCCCTGGGGGGGCTGCCGCTGCCTGCTTGCAGCAGGTATTCATGGCCTGCAAGATCTCGGGGCAAGAACTCTTCTTGCTTCTCTCTTCCCTCTTGTGCAGTAGAAGCCCAGACCAGGCTTTTGCCACTGACACACTGATAGTAGATAATCCGAAACAAGAGGAGATTTGCCTCTGGAATACTTCTGTATCTGTGGAGGGCTGCAACCGATATTTTTGGCTGGAATAATTTCTAAGTGGAGCATTTTCTGTGTGAACCTTTTTGCCTTTCTTGAGCAATGCAGAGACCTGAATAGAGAGTGAGGATGCAGAGTCACCACAGAGGCACAGGATGGGTTAAGACTTAGGAGCTCTGATTTGTCTCCTGTGGTTTGGTATAAGTTTTGCACAGGACTGCAGCAGATTTTTCTTTTCTTTTCTTCTTCTCTACACCTGGTATCCCAGCTCCCTTTTCCTGTGTTGGTGACTGAAAGTGATGTCCTGGCCCCACTTCTTTGACATCTTCTGATGATTTGCCTGTCTGTGAGTGGCAAATGATGAATTACACCACCATACCTTCCTTCTGAACATATTCCCATTCAGTGTAGGTGTGTTTGCCCCTCCACTACAATTTGCATTTGTGCTACGCCATACTTCTTGTTAAGTATGACATGTAGCTTTTGTTCAATAACTATGACATGTGTCTTTTGTTCACTCTTGTCTCCTGCATTGCTCAGAGCTTTATCTCAAGCTCCCTTGGCGTTTCAGATCTGCATGGTCTGTCTCCATGAGAAAGTCCCGCCCCATCCAGGCCTTCTCCATCTCCTCTTTCATCTGTCAGCTCCCAGTCTCCTGCCCATTTCCCCCTTTTCCAGACTCATGAGTTGTCACTCCCTCAACCTCACCCTCAACCCTGTCCCCTTCCACTCTGTTCTCCACCCCCTAGGTGCCTCCTCTGCAAAACTCCTGTCTTCCTTCCTTTCCTTTCTGATGCTGAGGTTCTTTTCTGATTCTTTTCTGATCTCTGGTAAGAGCAGGGAGATTAATAAAAACATGAATGGTAGAAGAAGGAATTTCCTTCCTTTTGCTCACTGTCTCTGCAGCCAGATACATCTCCATAGCACCAGCAATTGGGATGAGCAATTACAAAGCCCTGATTTGGTGCTATTCCCTTGGCATGGGGAATGTTCAGCACACAAACACTGGTGCTGGCATGTGTATGGCTTGGTCAGAGTGCTGGATCATCTGCGGTGAAAACAGGATGCACACCACGCATCTTGCAGAGAGAGAAAACAGCTCGAGTGGAATAACATTTCAGGGAAATAATGAGAGGGACCCTCCTCCTTCTCTGCCCTTCTGCAATACATTTCAAGCTTCTGCTTGAAAGCTTCCAAAGGAAACAGGTGTCAGCATTTCATAGTGATCAAAACAATAGATTGTTTCCTTAATATTCTACCCAGAAACTTTCCAAGAAAATAGCCTAAAAATTCAGCCTGAAGCAAATAATCCTACTCAGTTTTGCCAATTTCTAGGAAAATGGAAAAACTCTGGAATTAAATTGAAGGGCAGCATTAATTATAGGTGTCATTACCTGTTCTGTCCCTTAAAAAGTTCAATATTGTTTAGATTTTCCTGGAATTTTTAAATAAATAATATTTCTAATCCATAATATTTCATTTTAGCAACCAGAGGAAATGGCTGGTGTTTCTAAAGCTGTTTTCCAGTAGTCTTATTCATTATTCATTATTTGCAGCTTGGTAGTGCACACAGGTCCAAATAACATTGGAACGTCATGTGTTTGACACTTTATAGGTGTTTTGCTGCAACCCAGTCACGTCCCCAAGGGCCTAGAAATATCAAGACAATTAGAAGACCAGAAATAGTGATCCTCGTGTAAATAAAGGGTACCAAATAGCAGCCAGTTGAAGCACTTGCTCAAGGGCACACTAAAAGACCTCTCTCAGAGCCAGCTACTGAGCTTGTGTCTCCCAAGGTCTTACCCATAAAAGCATCCTTCCTTTTCCAGCTGTCTAAAAAATGGGAGGTAACTGGCTCTGTTGGGTAATTATGTGTCAGAGTAAAGGAATTTGAAATGTGGCACCCTTCAAGGCTCTCTTCCTTTCCCATTTCCCATGCTGTAAATACGAAGTCTCTTGGTGAGATCATTACTGAACACAGGACAGAGTATTACCATTATGCTGATGATGCAAGATACATTTTTCTGGCCTTGTAGCTGCAGGGCCTACTCCATGGGAAATTTTGAAAGATACTGTCAAATGAATGCGTCAGGAGTTGTTCATCCCCAAACCTGAGAAGCTCCATGCTCTTGGCAAGGGTCACACACCGCAAGAGGGTACTCAGAAGTCCCCAGCCTACCACCACACTGCGTATGCTAACAGAGCCTTTTTTATTATTTTTATTCAGTTGCATTATTCCAAGACCCCATCACAGGACTCTTGATAGGGCAGTTGACGTCATTGCAGCTGTACATTATCTCAGTGTGGTGGGCTATTGTGACACATTATGTCCACCCAGCAAATTTTTTGCATCAGCTGCTGCTTATTATTTCTAAATCTTTCACCAGGCTTTACTTTGGCTATATTTAAGAACTACTCACTGAGCTCTAAACTGGTGTGCCTCTGTGCTCATACACCACCCACTGTCGAAAGTTTCTACCATTGAATATGAAGTCAGCTGGATAGCTTAATTCTGTTATGACAGCCCTCCAGAATAAAATTCCTTCTACATCACATCTGTTCCCATTTATCCATTCCCAATGTTATGAATTTAGACTGAAAATATGCCGCTACTTTCCTGGTTTTAACATTAACACACAACACAAAATAGAAAGTGTGACATATACACTTTAGTAAGTGTTTGACAGAGCATGTGTTTGTGTGGAACACTACTTGTGCATATGTGCATTTACAACATACAGCATTATAAAAATGTAATTAATATTAAATTTGACTATGCAATCTGTACAAAAAATCTATTACATGGATTTCAGGATATCAGTGTTATGCATTTTTATATTCCCATAATAATTTTATAAGCACTCTATGAAATACTGTGTAACATTTCTACTTGCTCTTCCTTGTGCACCATTGCATTCCAAATGCTATTCAAGATTATACTCTCTTGTACTATACAGATGTCACAGAATATGTAAATATTTTATTGTAAAATGCACATACTGTGACTTGCGCCCCAGAGGGTATCCCCTAATTTATAAGTGCTTGATGAAGATGTTTAGATTTTATTTGGTATTATTTATTTTTGAGAGCATAGCAGAAAAGCTAGTGTGCAGGGGATAATCTTGATGGATTTGCTATGACAGATCTGGTGTTTTATAAAATCTTCTACCCCAAAGAAATCAGTTCTCCTGACGGCTCATGGGAAACTCAGATCACTTCCATTAGCAACGATGCATTGGTAACATTACTGTATTCAGATGTTGGGAACTCATTTTAGCTTAAGATTTATACAGTAAACAAAGAAAGCATGGGGTTTTCTTGGATGGACTCAGAGTAGCTGTTGTGCATTACTTCCCAGCTCAAAGATACCTGCAATATTTATATTTTTCCTTCCATTTTGCCAGCCTTCCTTCACAGCTGCTCAGTCACCACCCTGTATTTTTCAGGGAATAAAGCTACTCTTGCTACCAAGAACACTCCAGAGCCCTCCGACGAGAAAGCCCTTCCCCCACACATGGCCTCAGAGTCTCACATCTGTCTGTCTGAAGTCATTAATCCAAAGACTTCAATGAAGGCAGGATTCTCGCAGTAACAAGCTGGCAGCTTGGGTTGTGCTCTGTTTCCTGGCTCCGGCTAAAGCCTTCCCTGCAAGTGGTTAGAAAGAGCAGCCCCTTGTATTAAGCAATGCTCAAGTAGGTGACTCAAGCTAAACTATGGGTGCTTTTCAGAGAAGCTCAGTCTCAAAAAACCAGAATTATCTTCACGAACATAAAAGCACAGCCCTTTCCTATTTAGAATATTAATTAAATATATTTTTGGAATTCTTCACATAAACCACTCCCGCTGTCCCTTACCTTTCTAACGTTGCAGGGGACATGACAGAAACCTTAGCTCCCAGTGAGGTACAGTTCAGCCAGGCTCAGGCTATATGATGCATGTGTGTTTCACATGAAATGTGTACCTGTTTCGTTCTACAGTAAGCTAACATTTTGCCAACACCCAAATGAAATACAGTTTGACAGTGGCTGCTAAGAGAAAAAAAAATAAGCATATCATTCCAGATAACATTCATTTCATGAATTAGACTATAATAATTCTTCACTTACAGCCTGTAAGTAAAAATAGACAGAGAAAAATAAATGTCATTACTTTTCTTTCAAACCATAGTTATTTAAAAAGTAATTATAGATTATTTGCTGGATTTCGAATCATCATTTTTTAAAACAATTTTAAATACCTCTTCCAGCCAGTAATAACATTTTCCTTCTGGAAAACATGTAGCTTTCTCCGTTTTTCAGGCTCCCATAGAATTAAGTTCTTTGAGAGGTCAATAATGCATTTCTAAGCTCTTTACAGACACCAAACTGGATCCTTGGCCTTTTTTTCTGGTCTCTTTATGCTATGAAGCACACATATTAAAAAGCAGCTAAAACAAGGCAAGTGAGACTTTCCTGATTTAAGAAAATTGCTGATTGCCAAACACCATCTAGGATGGCTCTGTGATACCCCTCAGGAGGAAAGAGGGCTGCAGATAACAGTCCAGAGCACTATTTCTGCGAGCATCCCTGAAACCCAAAGCAGTTTTTAGAAGCTTTAGAATTGAAGTAGCTAAAAGGCGATTTACTTTCATTCTATCCCTGTATCTTTGCTGGCCTGATTAGCAAAGAACAGCCACAGCCAAAAATTTGTTCTGCTGTACAAGTCATTCACCCACCACTGAAGTGAAGACATTTCTGGTGCGGGAAATGACCACACTCTCAATGTCAAGATATCCTCAGTCTTGTAAAAAGCATCCTGGAATTTATTAATGGGCACGGCTAACAAGTGCCTCCTCATGATATTTCATTTGAAAGAGACATTCTCGTAGCAATGGTGCTTGCTTAAATTAGGGTATTCACCGATGATTTTAAGGGAAGAATATACTAGCTCATGCAGCAAGCTGAGGTTTCCACCTAAACGGACATGAGTGCTGATGCTATTTAGGTAGAAAAAGCACAGCCTAATACAACATGACCACAAGCAGCTTTTACCAACGCCCTCAGAAGCCTTGTGTGGTCCAAGACATCTGTGATTCATAAGATCAGTGACAGAAGAGCTGGCATCCCTGACTGCCTCTTCTCCTCAACGACCTGCTGACCCTTCCAGTGACTTTATACTATGTCCTCGTTAAGAGATGCTGGCAAAATGGAACAATGCTATAGAAGGCAAGAATTTCAGTCTTTAAAACAAATATGGAAAATTATGCTAATACGGAAAATCAAGCTACACCTAAAAGAGATAACACATATGTCCCTCACAAGGGCATAACATGAAAATGGACAAACAAATAACCCCCCAGCTGCTGAGATGCAGTTAGTAGATCTCTCTATTCATTGTTAACCTTCGGAAGCTATCAATTTATCATGGGATATAGAAGTGGGGGAGAGAAAAAAAATAAAAGAGGGAAAAAACAAAACAAAACAAAACATAGAAAAGAGGACCCCAAACTAAAACAAAATATGAGATTTGACAACTAAGGCTGTGATCCAAATTGATTGCAGTGAATTGGAATATTCTCACCAACTTTAACACACTCTGGATCTGTGCTTAACTGAGAACAAAGGTGACATGAAAGGGAGAATGTACATGAAACATATCATATAGTTTTAAATAACTCTTCTTCTCCCCAAGGTGACATATTTATTTATGAAGAAGAAAGCAAAATATACAGAGTGAGCTAGTATTCAGGGAAAAGATGAACCGTAGAAGACGAGTTGTATGAGCAACAGCAAAGCATAAAATCTTGTGCTGAACCTGAATGTATGAATATTCTCCAAAAAAGCTGCATGATGACTTCAGCGATGAAAAGTAAATATATTCTTACAATTTCGTTAGACCATAGTCGAAGTGCTCAATGGCTTTCGGGATAAAGCCAAGAACAAGTTAATGATACCAAAGGGGATTGTTAAAAGACATAAAATAAATGCAAACATAGTCCAAAAGTGGGGTTACTTTGGTAGAGAACAGGTGGGCAAAACTCACGTTTCTCAGATACATGTATTTATTATTTGTTCTTATTGAAAGCAGAAGGTTTGACAGAAAACAAGAAATAAAAAGTTGTTGTTGATAGCACACAAGTAAGAAAAACAGTTGTATCCAGCCAATTAGTCCAGGTTAAAGGCAACTCTGAGTACACACTGAAAATACTAAGCCCTCAAAAGTTATTTCTGAAAAGTCACATAGCATAGCAAGTATAGCCTCAAACACCAATAAAGAGAAGAAAGGTGGTTTATTAAACAAGGAGTCTAATTTCAAGCATATTCTGTAATGTGAAAGAACAGAACAATTGCTGAGGGGAAAAAGAAAATAAATGGGAAAAAAACAAACCCCAAAACACTCCTCTAAACATTCAAAGGATAATGGAACCATAAGCAATAAGCAGCATGGGTTCATAAGGAACATGTTGTGCCAAGGAAACGTGATTGCTTTTTTGATAGAACTGTAGAAATCCTGGATGAAAGATACACAGTGTGATTTTAATAAAGGATTTAATACAGTGTCTCACTAAATCTCCCAAAATGAATTCAAATTGCTCTGGATGTAAACATTGTCATGTAAATTGAAAACAGGTTGAGGGATCATAAACACTGGCTGATGAGAAATGGCAGCGGATTGCACTAAGTTGTGGGGAAGTATGCAGTGGGTCTACTGCAAGGTATAAAGTTGTTTCTTGTTTTAATAACTTCATTAATAAGATGGAAGAAAAGGTAAACATCATGTAAATGAGCTCTGCAGATGAAACTACAGTTAGAGTAATGTTAAAGTGGTAGAAAATAACAAACTAAGGTCTAACTATAAAAAAACCCCAAACTTAAAAAGACAGCAGCAAGCTACTGCATCGGAGAAGGGACAGCCCACAGAAGAAAAACAAATATCTTGTATAGGCAAAGCAATGGCCTACACTCACTGTTAGGAACGGAGGGCAGCATACGTAGGAGGGTTTGGAGTGCACTTCATTGGACACAAAAGCTAATGTATGTTTGCGCTGCATATTTAGTAGTTTAACGTGGTACAGGAAGGGAGAAAATCCCCTGTGCATGGAGGAAACGTAAGGTTTTAAGTGTTTACAATTAAATACATTTTAGCATTCCAAACTAAAGAAAAATCTTGAGATGCATGCAGGAGGGAAAGATGGAGACCACAACACTGGGAGGTTACAACAGGGGCTAGGGACAACTAAACTAAAGTTGTCTGCTCCATGCTTTCAAGGGATGAGGCAGTCTCTACACCATAGGCTCTCCCTCTCCATTTTATTCCTTAAGCTGTTCTTCTTTTCCTCATATTCTCCCAATAGAATCCCTTCTTCCTCACTCATGACTTTTTTTTTTCTGTCAGCCTTCTTGACTCCTCTCCCTCTTTGTCCTTCACAGAGTCTTTCTCAACTCCCCTTCCCCTCATTTTCTTCATTTCTCTTTACAGATGCACTGGCTGCTTAAAACCAACAAGCGAGATGTCATTCGACTGCCTCTGCCACTCTGAGATACAGGTTATCGCCCAGGCTGGGCTGGAGAGCAGGTGGGGTTGGAGGAGGTGCCGCTATGCTGCACAATCTGGGCCACCCCAAGGACAGCAGTGCTTCCAAAACCTTTTGGATCTATGAACTACTGCCAACTCTTTCGAATTTCTCAGCACAGTTTCAACTGGAAATGGTGGAGCTTTCATTCTTCCATCAGGTTCTCCACACCAGCTGTGCTATGGCCTCACAGGTCTTCCTTAGGTCATGGACCACAACTTAGAAGTCACCACAGTTCAGGTCTTCATTTCCCTTGAACTTCAGTTTTGCATTAAATAACAAACTAGGGCAAGCAGCGACTAACCGGAACAATGTTCCAGGTGATTATCTGTATCACAAGGGCAGACTGACTTGAAGCTCTGAATACTAGTTTGTGCTTTTTAGGGTTTATGGCTCCAATCCAAATGAGTTGAAATAGTCAAACTTGGAGATCAAGAAAGTGAGAAGGACCATGGCCATTTTTCTGCATGGGGAAAGTAAAAGGGCTCTGGTAAGTATAGGAAAAAATATTTTGTATAAAGCAGCTAGCAAAAAAACAAACAAAAAACAAAAAACAAACAAACAAATACCTAAGAATTCTCTGAAATGCAATGATCAAAAGAATTTCACCATGGTGGGCATTTTAGAAAAATCACTGTTAGGTTGAAAGCTGACACCAGCTACCATTTTAAAAGTCTGTAAAGGTTTAACCTGTGTCCATAAGACTTTTATCGCCCTTCTACATTTCTTTTACCGAGTGAAAATCTTGGATAAACTTTTAAATAGGAAAGGTTTTATTATTTTTTTCCCTGGTCTGAATTTCATAGCCAGGCAAAGAAAAAAAGAAGTCTTTGCATCTCACCTCTTATTGAGACCTTTTATATGCTCGAGCACTTTCTGCACAGAAACTTGTGAAGATGAACACAGGTAAAAGGGATGATGCTAACATGAGAGACTGAAATAGAATGATTTGATGTGGATGGACATGACTCACGTGGCTTCACCCTCATTGTCTTAATCTATGGTCTATCAAGGATAGTCACTAATAATAGATACTCTCTCCCATAGCTCCACATTATATAAATATAACTTATTCCCCAAGCAATCCACCTTAAAAAAAGTATTGATGACATCTCTCTCCAATGATTGATGTTGTTAGATAGTCTATATGTTGTTCTGCCTTTTGGATAAAATAGGACAGAAAAGCAGCAATGCAAGTATCAACCACATTTCAGTTTTCCATGTAATATAGATCACTTGTCTCTTTATTACTAATAGTAATAGAAGGGCTGCTGATACTTGTCTTTCAAAACAAGGATAACTTAAACAACAAATCTATTTGGACTATGTGATACGAGCACTGATGCTTACCCTTTAAAACAGAACTCAAACTTCAGCAAAAGAGAAAGGTTAAAAGGAAAACTATTATAATTTAAAATGTGAAACTAAACAGGAATAGCGATCTATATTCAGGAGTCATCATAAGCTTTCCTAATGGATGTCAATAAATGCAGAATCAGAATAGTAATTGCAAGAAATTCCCAATATTATCATTAAACTTTGAATTCCTTCTTGAATTTCAGTTTCAAACTTTTCAACATTTATTTATTAGTACAGGGCCTGACCCAGCCATATATGCAACTGATTTCAACAACAAAAGTCCTTCCATTGATTAGGGGATTTTGGTCAGTCTGGAATAAAAATCTCAATGACACCACATCGCAGAAGTTATGTTCTCTCTAAACTCAAATTTTTATGACAAGGTAATACACATCAAAACCCAGTGAGATGTAAGAAGACAGCATAAACAAATCAGTCTTTTTTCTATAGGAAAAAAGTTGCCCTATTACATTTGCCTACGAGGCAGGAGAGGAGTGTAAGGTAGCTGAGCACATCATAGTTTAAAACCAAAAAAGAACAGACCTTATTTTGGGAAATATACTCTTTTTCTTCTCCATTGACGAACTGTTGGTATGAACCCTGAGGAGAGGTAAAAAGGACAAAAATAATCCCTTCTTGCTGCAACACAGTAACACGTTCAGGCTAGGAGTATCACTTATTCAGATAATGAATACCGGAGATGTCAAAAAAACAACATTGCAGGCATTGAAAGCCTATTGATTTCTTTATCATAGTTGAAATGTCATAGAACACCAACCAAAAAGAATGAATGTATTTGGAAACCTTTCAAATTCCATCATTTTCTGGTTTTTTTCATGTAAGGATATGTGTATTGGTTTTCCTTTCATAGATTTTGGCTGCAAAAACATCTCTGAATTTTAGTTCCCTCATCTAACAGAAAAATGCTTTTCTTTTCTTTTTTTTTTTTTTTAATGTGTTATAAATATAAATGTCTGCTTGTGGTTTGTGAGACTTTTTCTAGGCTGATGCATGAATTTGTAGAAAGATTGTCAAAACATGTACAAGTCCTTTAGAAGAGAAGCACACTATGAGTTGTGAAAGCCTGACTGAACTGGAGGCTGTATCAGAATATGACAGAATAGGAGCTTTATCATAAAGGAAGATCTTATCATAAAAAGTACCAAAAGTATTTCAAAGACACAGGACATATGCACCACCCCCCCCAAAAAAAAAAAAACAACAAACCCCCTCCCTAGAGAAAATCAACTCAGAAATTATATGGACTGCAGCAAAATTTCAATTAAATATTTGAGACCAAAGAAACTGGGAAAACACAACCTTCAGGCACTAACTTTCAGCATCTAACAGGGCAGCAATAGTAAACAGGGGACTATCATAATGGCAAATTAACTGTTTTTAAAGCCAGCAAAAGAGGGCCTTTTTAGACTGGCAGAATTAGGTAATTATGGTGAGGTGCAGATACACCTAACTCTACACAAAACTACATCTCAGTGAGATAAGAAACTTCTGGGAAATATCATTCCTCTGATTCCCTTTGATGTAAATGTTTCAACAAGACAAAAGCCCAGAAGAACACTTCCATCATGCCTACATAAGTACAACAAGCTCCTCCGCTGCAGGCAGGGTGGTTATATGGCTACAAGCTACAGAATCCAATTTTTTTTGTATGTGCTGTTCTTTGTAACAAGCCAAATACTTAATGAAGTAAGAGAAATGTGACAAAATGTAAGCAGAGAATAATAATTTATGAGAATTTTTGTGTTTAGAAATCAATTTTCTTTATTATAAAGCAGGTGGAATGCTGACACTGGAAAACCTATGCACGACTCAGTTCTTATCTCACCGTTAAAGGATCAGTGACGTAAACCAAACACTGCTTAACCTTCTTCTCCGTGATCCATATTTCTTGCAGAAGTATGCAGAAGGGCAATATGTCTGCTAACTGCTGCCTGCTCCTTCCATATAAAAGCCAGAAGCAATATTCCTCAGTATCCTTTAAGAACAAGCAGTGAATTTATCATATCTGTTTGTAATGCCCTTTGGGACTCTTCAGGAAGAAAGGCGCAGTAAATGTAAGCTCATTATCATCATTAACTCCTTTTATACACCAGCTGAGCTCAGAAGAAACAAATGGGAGAAAAATACAAGGGAAAAAAAGGTTAAATATATTTACCATTCTCTTCTTTTCCTGGTAGGTTGTTTTGTTTTTTTTTTCATTCATAGATATCTTTATTAGATAAAACTTATTATTTATTAGGAAGTCTTAAAATTAGCTTGATCATTTAACTCCATGAGATGACACCTTGCTAAGGAAGACGACGAATAAAATGGCTTGACTTATACTAAGGGACATTCAACACAGCGGTGCCTAATTTATCACACTTGTTCTCGTAAGCTTAGAAACGCCTTAAGGTTCCCACAATCACACCTCACCTACATGCGTGAGAGAACAGTTTCAGGAAAAGGAAAAGCTTTCCATTTGTCCTGTCCGTGTTTTTTCTGGGTGACCGTCACAGCCAGGGGAATGGCACTATGCCTAGATTTGAATGGGACAGGACTCACTAGTTTTAGCCATTGAAAGGTTACATTTTTCATCCAAAATCATTTTCTAAGCTCCTTCTAGGGTAGATGTGTGCGAGCGGCACCTCCAGACAGCAATTTATACCACACACGTTGGTCATTAATATCAGATAAATGACCTCAGGAAGGCACTTTTCTCTCTCTGTTGACGGCAAGGTCAGTCTAGTGAGTACCTTCATGTAAAGCCTACCTTTCTGCCAGCTAGGTGAATTGTGCAGCTGTGTTTTTACATACAAACAATAATTAACAATTCATACGAAAGGATCCTTTTCGACACTACAGCTTGATTCAACCCCATTGAGAAAAAGTGGTACTAATCTTGTCTCTGTTGTTGCAGCTGATAGACTGGTTTTATGCATGTATGTGATATGTATTTTCTATTACTGTAGATTTACATGGTTTTCTGTGTTGATCATTAATACAAAAAAGACGGGGCCCCAACCTGCAAGCATACTTGGGATCGCAAGACTTTAAAAACTGGCCTGCAAGAAAAGAATTTACAGGACTATTAGATCCACAGTCCTGATTTCTGTCCCTAAACTGGGGAGCTCTGGTAGCTTTGACTAAATTTCTGATCTTTATATCAAATTGGTTAAGTTTGAGGGGGAGAAAGAAAGGTTCTGAAACTGCTTTATGAGAAAAGTTAGAAACTTTTAAACCTGTTGGGAATAGGCTACACTAAAACTCTTAAAAATGGAAACAAAGGCGATAGACAATCCTTAAGGCTACTTACAGTGAAATATTTATTATATCGAACTTTGGCAAGCTAAGAAATCACCTGAATTAAATAAAAATCAGAGAACCAAGGAGAAAGAGCTGTGAAGTTTATCTGACTGTACAAAGCCAAGAAACGAAACCATACACAAATGTTCAAAACAGGAAAGAAACGTAGACCTGCCTCTCCAGGCGTTGAAAATACGTGGAGACGCTTCTGATGCTGTCCAGCTGCGGGGGGTGACGTTTTGAACGCCATCTCCTTCAACGGCACCCTTGTGCTTCATTTTGCGCTCTCATATGGGAACACCCCATCCTCCCCCCCAACCGTGCCCTCTGCCCCCTTCAGCAAGGTGCCCTCAGGGGCTGGTAAAACCTCTCCTCACCTTCCACCCAGATGCCGACAGCTTGCCCCATCACCTCTCACCCTCTCTTCCCATCGCCCGGGATTCGTGCCGGGGTGCGAGGCTCCCCGTACCGG
>NW_008825557.1:820426-894580 GCF_000699105.1 Pygoscelis adeliae
GGGTTCCCCGGGCGCTCCTGAGGCAGAGCGGGGCCCTGGCCCCGGCCCGGCCCCGCAGTGACGGAAGAGGTTCTGGCCGCATCAGGTGCAGCAGCATCGGGATTTCTGTAGCCTCGGGCTGAGCGCGTCTAGCTTTTCCTTCCACTCGCGCGAGTTCTGCCAAACTTTCCTTGCTCCTTGTGATCCTGAAAGGTGAAGAATCCTCTCAGAATTAAATCTCAAGTCTTTTGGTTTGCGTTTTTTGTTTTCCTGAAGTGAATCAGGAAAGTGGAAGGAGGGGGTGACTGGGGATAGGCTGTAAGAAGGTGATCGTAAAAAGGACCATCAATGTCATTTATGTGCTCTTAATTTATACTTCAGCATTCAAATCTCACACTTATTTTTTGGCTTATCTTTATTAAAAAAAAATGACCCCGGCTCCACTTAAATTGCAGCTTCTTGGCAGCTGTTCAGAGGCTCTGTCAAAGAAGCTCTCAGCCAGCTGCCCAGAGTCTTGCCGGCAGCGTTCAGGTTGTCCGCCTTATTTATTTACTGGAACTGAACGCTGATGCTTGTTGGTAGGATGGTAGCCTGTAATTCTGGCTCTGGCTGGCTCTGCTGTATTCCCAAAACCTTATGTTCAACATTATTCTGTAACTGAAAGCTGAGGAAATAACTGTTGATTCTCTTGTGCTAAGAATGAGATATTGAGAAAAAGAAAGGAAAAGAAAAAAATCCCAACTTGTTATTAATGCACAGAATATCAGTTTTGACAGCACATTGGTACACAGTAATACGTAACTAACTGTCAACCGATATTTTTAAGAAAGTGTTCATAAAGATGTATGGCGTGTGTAGCCATTGAATTGCTATTACTTCTTTCGTATGTGATACACTTTATTACCGGTGGTATTGGACAAAGGGTGTAGCTGTGCTACGCTTAGATGAATTCAAGGCCAGTGGTATACCACTACCTTTGAAAAACTCCGAGTACACTTAATCGATTTGCATGTAAGAAGACATGAAGGAGTAAATATGTATTTGTTGAGAAACGGATAGTACTAGGAGCTTTTAAAGTTTCTGAATTGGGTTCTGGGGCTACTGTGTTAACCAATAAGTGGTACTGTTTCAGTTAAAGTGTAACCATTTCAATTACAGTAGCTAGTGTAGTTTAAGTGTTTGCAAGACTTTCCTATAGAGACATTTCACCTTTTTTTGGTGCATCCACATATAAAATAGAAATTATTCTTTGTAATGCTGATTCTAATTAAGGATCAGTAATTGAAATGACTTGCATGGCCACGCTGTTCTTCAAAATTAGTTGCTTATGCTGTGCAGCTTTGGGCACTAAAGAGGTTGTCAAACTGAAAGTAGCTTATCTGAAATGTAGTTGCCGAACTTCAAAACTGTAATCCTGAAAAACATTCAGCTGTTGCTGCCTGAAAAATTCAGCTAAAACATCCCCCCTTTATACTTTAATGACACCTTATTTTTTCACTTTAAAGTTCTGTAGATGTCTAGAGTTGAAGTCTTACTCAAGAACTGACACCAATCCAGTCGTGATGGACCACTAGCATGGTGCCTGTCTTAGGCTTAATTATTACTGGCGTCTAAAAGTGAAACATTCTCCCTGTCCCTGAGGAAATTTAATTAATTTATATCTAAGGTACAGATGTAAAAAGATACATCCTTGGGGTTCTGTGTTGCTCCCAGGATTGTATATCTTTCATTCAGTAGTCTTTAAATATAATACTCATGTATGTAAAGTATATTCATCACCCTGGGAGCAGTAAGTAAAAGGCTGGATTTCCCCCTCTGTAGACTGAAGCCATGAGTGGCAGATAGTGTACGCCACTAGTGGACTGTGCCTCTCCACAGCTTGTCTTGAGCTTGGCGAGGAGGACACTGTCCTGGAAATCAGGATTTGACCCTGTTGAGACGGAGGATGGACTTAGCGCAAAGTTTTGCCACTCTCCAAGTATTGTTCAAACCTCACAGCTGTTATACAGTGGCACTGACACCACCAGGAGCAATGCAGATGTGGAACATGTCGTGAAATCTGCCCCATGAGTAGCTGCTGCTCCCTGCTCTGTCAAGGATTGTTCACAGCAGTGCACTCATCTGACAGGTGAACGACACTGTCTTCTCCCTCGTAACTCACCTGGGCAGGCTCATCCCCTTCGCACACAATGGGAGAAGGATGAAGCCTTCTTAGCTCCTTGAGAGGAAAGCTGTAGACAGCTATCTTCAGGAGAGGTTTCCAGACCTTCACAGAATACAAATAGAAGCATCTTCCTGAAGATGGACAAATTTTAAGCTGTTGTCTGTGTTTTCTGTAAGTTAGCCCAGCGTTTTGTTAAGTGTCTCTCTGTTCCATGCTTTGCACTCTTTTTTGTATGCCAGTTCTCCTCACATGCTGTTTAGGGAGCTACGTGTCTCTCCCAGAGTTGTAGATCCAGAAATATCTCACTTTCAAGCATCAAAGACCCTTATTGGGCTGTGCCCTCTGTCATACCAGTTTGTACTTTCAGAACTAGGCAACCGGGGATGTCTGATTATCCAGAGCAAGTGATATGGCGATCACAGCATTTTAACACAACTCAAGCATGCTTTGTATTGTGTTTGAAGGTTTCGAGTGATCCCAGTGAGGAACCTTGAGTTTTCTTAGTTTAGCCTCTCGTGGCCAATTGTTTTTCATTTGTGCTGTTTAATGGGTATTGTGCAGAATTTCAACAAAGCATCTGTTGCCAGTGATAACACATATGCACACAGTCTGGGGAAAATATTTTATGCTATCTTTAAGCACATTTGTATAGGTAAATGTTGAGCTTCCAGCAGTGGAAAGTCTCCGCAGTATTTTAAAGGGCAGTTTTTCCATACCTAATAAAGATCTGCTATGACCAAGTACATTAAGCAGTCATTTCAGCCATATATTGCATCACAGTTTGGCCACTTCTAACTACCTTTTAAAACTATGTCATGGCTATGCTTGTATAAGGAATGCTGTGCACATGACTGAGGAAGAAACTGGGTAAATTAATTCTGTGCTTCTCACGAGGTCTTTAGGTGATGAGAGTAAAACTGCTAAAGAACAAAGCTAGAAAGACAGGTGGTTAGTAGAAGTGGATGAAATTATCTCCACCAAGAACTTCACTTGACCCTGATGATGGCACTGTCCTGGAGAAGCAGTTTTGAATGCACTGAGGGGGAAATGAGAAGGGAATTAGAACAACTGGGGCAGCTACTCTGCCCATAAGGATGTGTGGAGATGAGCTTCTCCTTTGCAGTTTTAATCTTCTGCTCAGAAGTTCTTGAAATTTTGCCACTTTTCTGCAGATGGTTCAGAAGTCTAGCTTTAGGCACGTGTGTCTGAAGTGTTTACCTGCACACTGTGTTTATGTTGTCTTCCATATACTTTTCTCAGTATTGCTCAGAATCAGGAGATATAGGGTAAACAACAACACAAAGACAATGGCTTTGGCTAATTTCTATTCCACAAGCCCTGCCAACGTGGAACCCTTTTCTCTTTGTTTAAGCACACCCAGTCTTTTCAGCAAAAGGACTAGGGGGGGGGGGGAAAAGGAGTACAGAAAAATATAGTTCCAGTTCCCCTACTTATAGATTTATGCTAGGCCTTAACAGAAAGAAGTGTGGATGTAGACAAAATCAGTAGTTTTACTGTGCTTCTAAATATTTCACAGGTGTTAAATATTACAGTCCTCTGAAGAAGCGTTTTTATTTTTTATTTTAACGCTGGAAGCCAATAGTGAAGAGGTTAAGTAAGTTGTTTAAGGCCCAGAGCAGCTTGCTCAAGATGACAAATGGATTGTGTCAACTAGGACTAGAAACTATCTTTTGGGCTTTAAAAGGAAGCTTGCTCGAGTTGTGTGCATTCTGCTCTTGGAGGTTATGCTAGAAGCTTGATGAGTTTGAGGGGGGTCGTTGGAAGTAGGCATCACTTTCTATGCTGGCAGATTGAGACAAGCTACTTATAGTGGAGTAAGGATTTAGAATTGGGGAACGGTCTAGAATGAGGGTTTGCAGAGGCTGATTTACCATCCTTTGCAGTCCAGCACAGAGCAAGAAGTTGCTGAGGCCAGTGATGGTACTCAGCCCTGCACTCAGTCCTAATAAACATGAGCCCCTCTGCCTTTCTCATACTCCCCACAAAGAAGAGAAAGACAAAGTTTGTGGTGTCCTCACCTGGACCATATCATGCGTACGAGACTGGCTTCACTCTGGAGCAGGCTGACAATGAAAGCCTCTGAAATATGACGCCCAGTCTCTGCATGTGCTTTTGGCAATCAATTTGTGGCATCACTCCTTTTCTGGTGGGTAACTTCCAGCTCAGGAAAGCTATCACGATTAGTGTTCTTAGTGGAAAGCACAAGGATTGATTTGGCCTGGAATACGAATTACTCTCTTTCCCCTGACCCTCCGGGACAATTTGAGGTGAGACTTTTCCCCTTTCTCTCTTTTACTTGGTAGAGGCAAGTGAGAGGCACAAAGAAAGTGGCCGTTCTCTGCCTGTTCCAAAGCTGTCAGAAGAGATCCTTATTTTAAGTTGCACTTTAGGGAAGCAAATACATTTTTTTATGGGAGTTTATAAAAGCTGTGTATTATCTGTCTTTTCTGTGTCTTTTGTTATGTGGCATCTTCTTTACATCTCTTCTTTGACTCCTTGGTAGAGGCAAGTGAGAGGCACAAAGAAAGTGGCCGTTCTCTGCCTGTTCCAAAGCTGTCAGAAGAGATCCTTATTTTAAGTTGCACTTTAGGGAAGCAAATACATTTTTTTATGGGAGTTTATAAAAGCTGTGTATTATCTGTCTTTTCTGTGTCTTTTGTTATGTGGCATCTTCTTTACATCTCTTCTTTGACTCTAGTCAGAGCTAGGCTCCTGAACCTCCATTAAGTCCTCTGGGTCGTAGGAAAGATCGTCAGGCAGGTTTGCAGTTTCAAAGCTTCTTACCGATAGTTTTCCAGGGCAATGGCTACATGTGTCTTTTACTGAGCAAAATATTTTCAGCACTTATCACACAATAAATAATTATTTAAAACAGAAGTGTTAATATATCTCCGCCCTTTAGGCATTTACGGCATGATGATAGTAGCTGCCATGTTGGCTGTTCTGTCAATCTTTTTTTCCTCTGCAAACCCTGTCCTTAGGGGCTTATAAGTTGTCCATAAAAATTTGCTTTTGGCTTAAACATGTGGCATTTCAGCATGGAAATGAATTTGTGTCAGACTAGGTTTAAAATTGGGTCGGTAATATTTAAGTTACATATGTGTGGAGAGAAAAAGGCAGCATCTGCTATCCCGGCACCATTGACTCTACTCTGAGCACTGGGATGTCATTTCTCCATATGACAGGATTTTTCCTGCAAAGGAGGAAGAGGCAGATTTTTAGCAGCAGTTCCATGTTGTTAATATTAAGAACTAGTGCAGGAGTCCCTTGTGTAACATGATGAGAATTTGATCCTCCGTGGAGAATGGCACTCATTTATTTAAAAAAAAAAAAAAGTAAATTAAATTTACGTATATGGTAGCATGGTAGATTGCAAACAGGAAAATGAGCAAAAATTAAATCCTTCTGTGTTTTGTGATTTTCCCAACCCTCTGGTTAAGCATGTGGTGTACTAATGAGTATTTCCAGTGCCCTGATGGTCTGGTTGGCTTCTGCTTCCAACAGAATTCAAGAGCAGCTCTTGGAAGTGGATTCTGATTCTGAACACTATTACTCTTAGGATATACAGAAGGATAAGAAACACACAAAGCACATGTGCTCTATGTCTCCCTGATTTGAATGTTGATAGTGCTACAAAGGAAACAACCGTATTGTACCCGTTGTTCCACACGTGTAGGACATCTCCATGATAGTAGTTTCCAGAATTACCATCCTGTCTTTTAGATAATTAAGGCGACATACATTTTCATCCAGGATGCTTAAGCTAATTGCTAATGTCAGAGGGGTACCCTGGCCCCAGTACTCCTTAGCTACCGAATTACTTCTGCCACACCACAGTAGTGTTTTAACTGAGTGACCCTTACCTATTTTAAAACATAAAGCCATTAATATTTAATAACACTTCATGTCAGAAATATAGAGATATTATATTTACTTATTTTTGTTCTTTTATAGTAATGACTGTTGTTCTTGGTTTTGGGGTTTTTTTTAGTTTTTGTTTTTGTTTTTAATTGAAAAAACAGAAACCAGAAATCTAGATAAACTTAAGCAATTAAATAATTGTTTGCAATGGGATGACCTTTTATTTTGTGGTAGTCCAGTCTTATTACTGGACTCTGTACTGTAAGTGTAGAGTAGCACAAAAAAAGTATTGCAGTCTGTACTAACTGTTTATTTATCCTAGGCAAAACTAACAAGTCTGCAAGAGCCACCATGGTCTGTTGCATTAACATGCTCTAAAGCTATGAAGTTTGATGTGGATATAGAACAGCCATAATAAGATGATAGACTATAATGGCTTGGGGAAAAAAATTAGTCATTTATATAACAGGAATGGATATAAAGGGTCTACAGGGTGCAACTGAGAGTTCAGAGATGGCTTGGCTAGTAGTCATCCACCTTTTCTGTAGTTCAGCTTTCCTATTACAATGGGAAAATGTTTCAAATACCCATCCTGCTTTGTAACAAAGGAAGGGTGCCATGTAGTTTAAGAAACTCTGTGTTGTCAACATAAAATACATTCTGTCTTAGAAAATCCAGCTTCAGCTGGTAGAGGCAGCCACTTCTTATAACTCCTTTATTTTATCTTGTTCCATATAAACTCAGTCTACATTGTTTCCCCTCACTTCTCCATCAGAAGGCGTGCACGAGAACATGTTGCCTGAGATGATTAATGGTCCCTCTCATTTCCGGCCTCGAGTTGCTCATGGCTGGTTGATTCCATTCTGTTATTTTCACTGTCCTTCGGCTTAAGTAACTTTTGTATCTCAAGATAGACTTATTTGTAGATAGCAGCAATATCACTTCTTGGTCTTTGTCTTACTGAACTGAGTGACCTAACCTCTCTTTTATATTCACTCACAGAATTTGGTCTTTGATGACCTTTTCACCCAAGTCACCTTTTCTGATCTCGTTTCTGGTTTTGTTTTCATTACCTTTATATAGTCATGCAGATATTAGTGAGAGAGAATTCAGTCTTATTTCCACTGGCATTGCTCACCATACTACATCTGCACTGCTTCCCTGGTCAGCCAGAGGCTCTACTCCTAGAGGCCAGGGCCAAGAGCTGTGGGACCACAGCCAGGAGAAGAAGTAGGACACGCCAGGGAAGGCCTGGGAACATTTCAGTAATTGTTAAAGTTCATGAAAGGGGAATGGGTATGTTGGAGGGATGGAGAGGAGAACTGATGCAATTAAGCTGAGCATTTCCTGAGTTTACTGTTGTTCTCTCTGGCGTCAGTTCCCCAAATGAGTTTTGACACAGTTGACTAACAGCTGGTGAGCTAATGACCAAAGGTTTATGCACTGTCTTGAAGGAGCATCACGGTGCCCACCAACATCCCTGTCAATGCTTTTAAAGGAGCAACAGTATTAACAGACTCTCTTGTAACAATAATGTCTTCTTTTGTGTGTGTATGCTGTTCCTGGTAATCCCTTCAACAGTGGTTCTCTGCCCAAATAGGGTGGGCATCTCCTCAAAGCAGGGGTTACCTGCTTTGGTTACTTCACCACCTCCTCAAAGCAGATTGGTGGTCGTTCAGTTAGAAACTTGGGGACTTTTCTGATATCATCTAGTAAGAGAAAGATGTAAACTGGTGTCATCCTGAATGTCTAGAGACTGAAAGAAAATCTTCATAGGGACCATATGGAAATAAATCAGACAACTAAGTGATGATCAAAAACTACTGAGCCTGACTCGCCCTTGCCTTGCCTCATTTCCTGCCATGTTGTTGGAATTAAGACTGCAACAGCATATCAGCATATCAGAAACTCAGCTGTTACAACAAGAGCAGCACCATTAAACTCCATGCAGCTTCACACCACTTTAGGATTTGTTAATTTGTCCTTTACCTACTCCCCATCAAACAAATTATCTTTGTTCTGTGGTTATTTCAGGGAAATGTAACAGATTAAAAAGGAAACTCCTCTGGCTTCTTCCATGTTTTCAGCTTAACCCTAATTATTAGTATGACAGGTATGAAGAAACACCCCTAAACTGAAATTGCGTCAACACGCAGAATGCATGTCCCAGTTCTCGCCCACATAGGTTGTGAGCAGCACCCATTGATTTTGCTGGCTGTTACTCACAGTCTGCAATGTGGGGCAAGTAATCAGACCCTTAAATTGCTATACTGCCTTTAAGCAAGTCAGCTGGAGTGAATCCCTGTTCATCTGCTTGGGAGTGTTTGTTTGTTTTTTGCAAGCTTTTCCATGGCATCACTAACTCTGTTAATCTACAGAAAATAGGAAACCATTGCCTGTTCCAGAGAAACACCAGCTTTGTTTAGCTTGTTTCATCAGTAAATCCACGGGAGTATTTTCAAAGCCGACTTCAACTGTTCTTAGTTGTTTCCTCTTGCTCTATTTCACTGTCTTAAACCTCCAAGTTGTTGGTCAATTAATGTGACAGGAACCCCGTAGGTTATGTTTGTTGATGGTAGGCTTGTCTTCTTTCATTAGTCCAGCCTTAACAGCTCCAGAGTTTTAATGTCTTGGCCGCTGTATAACAGCCTGTTTGCAATGAAATGGTAAAGCAATAAAGGCGTGTGTGCTGGGGGCGGGGGGAGAGGCTCATGTAAGAGCTGAGAGAGAAAATGTTAATGTACGAAACCTCAGATTTTCTTCTGTTCTGCTGATTTTTATTTCAATTCCTATTCATTCCTGAACCTCAGTTATTTCCCTGTCTCCCGTAATTGTAGGAAGCCGAGTCCTGACCCTTTTGTTATTCATGTTGGATGTTCTGGCTAAAGGTTTTGCTGTCACTCTAAGGAATTTGAAGACTGCAGACACATTTAAATGTTTTGGAAACAAAGTTGCTAGTCTTGAATTTAAAAATCTGACTCTCAGCAGTGATACATGAGAATTATCTTTCATCACCTAAGTTTATCACTGTTCATTAAGATTTCCCTGTAACTGCAATTTTTCTTTGATTGTTTTTATTTTTTGCTTTATTTACCAAGCTTTCTTTGAATCTTGTCAGTTTCACTTCCTAAACCAATAGGTTTGCCTATTAAAAATGTTTACGGTAACTGCTTTGTCATCATTAAATATTCCTGCAAGTTAATTAGTAAGAGATTGCATCTTACTCATTCCATCTTTTAGGAAGCTGCTTCAAAGAATTCTCCAGCTAAGCCAATGCCTGACAGTTCTAATCCCAAATACCTAATATTTTTCAGTGATATTCAATTTTAGCAATCTGATATGGCCATTAAATATTGAAGGCCAAAATTAATGATACATTTATATAATTGTGCATAATTGTACTATCTATCTTTGCAGAACTTTTTACAAGAGATGCATAAACAGGACTATTTCAAAATTGTGGTGGAAATCAGAAAGTATTTTTTTAAATCTACCTATATGAAATTTAAATGTATCATTGCACATCAAATTTGGGTAAGCAAAATTATAGTGAACTGCCTAATATTACCCTAGATTTCCCAGTTAATTGCACAGACACGTGGTTTATTCATGATAAGAGCAAGCATTCTTTACATTTATTAGGAATATTATTTAACAGTTTCTTTTCTTTTGCATCAACACGTTTTCAGCATAACACAAGCACGCAAACCCAAGAAAATAAATGAATTAGAATGCAACAGGGCACCTAATCTTTCTCCAATTGAAGTTAATGGGAGTTCTGCTTTGAATTTGAACTGAAGTTTAATTTATTGGAAATAGGATTATCCCAAAATGTATATAGTCTTCTTGCAAATTTCTTTTTAGGAAATTTAATTATAAACAGGAGAAAATGATAGGAAATTATATTTCATGGCAGTGCAAGATTTCTATTCATGCACAGAATGATGGCTGTTAAAGCTAGAGAACATGCATTGCTCTGTACTTGCTCCTTACAGTATATAATTGAGAGCTCTGTCCAATCCATCTTTAAATCATTTAAACAATGATACTTCTGCCATTTCTCCTGGCCTGCAGTACACTCTCCCACAGGATGTTGTTTCCTATGAAATTAAGCCTAGATTTTCCTGTGAATTTTTTCTAAATGAAATGTTGAAGATAGTTTATTAAAGCCTAACTATTATAGTAAAGGTCAGTTTTGCACAGGCTCTGGGAGTCTGAAGATTTCAGATACAGTCTCTTTGAACTTACAGTACGGGATGACTTTATGTGCCTACATACCATCAAAATTTCACTTAAAAGCCTAAGTCCACAAAAGCAGTTGTTGGACCCCACTCCATTCAGTAGATGCCTAATCCGCAGGATTCCTATATTTTGTAGATATGGAAGGTTTCAATGTTATGATCCCCTACATGCTTGATGAACATGTGATGTGGGCACAAGTTCATACTTCTGCTGAAGGAATACTCTCCCATCTCTCCCCTTTTAACTTAAATTCCAACCCCTGTGGTGGAACTGATCTTTCTGAAAAACACCCCTTAGAAAAAGGAGCGGGGAGGGGGGAGAGGTTTAGTTTTATATATTGGTCAATTCCTCAATTTTTTGTCCACTCACTGTTGCACAGATGCTTGCGTAGGCCTCCAGGAGAGGATGACACCAAGCTGAAATAAATACTTGTAGGCAGAAAAACAAAAGGACGTACTCTTTTGAGATGCATGCTGGATGCAAACACTGGAAGCTAAGTTCTGTCTGTGATGCTTCTTTTGATGGTGCTCGGCACCATGGTCCTTAACTGTCTCCTACACTGATATCCTTAAACTAGGTTTTCCTCTGCCTTTGTCAGTTAAGGGGCTAGACTTGACTGGTGTTTCAGAGTACAAATTGGGCTCTCTTTAACTATGAAAAAGTATAAATCTCTTCCAGAGAACAGCTCAACGGTAAGAGCCTTCATCCCATGTACAATAAATTAATTCCCTCTTCAGCCTGAGTGAGTTCAGGCCTTCATCTTCTGTCTCTAAGAAGACTGCCATCAACAGGGGACCAGGGGACTTTTGAAGGAGATGAAGTTTTCCCACTCTCCAATGAAGAATGGACTGTACCCTTGTAGCTGTCCTTTTTTTTGTCCTTTTTTCCTTTCCCCCCAGACAATACCTGTATTAACTTGCATTCCCTTTTCTCCTTCCCAGGTAGCCTCTCTCGGAGTCACCACATTCACACTGTGCGCCCTCTGCATCGACCGATTTCGTGCTGCCACCAACGTGCAGATGTATTATGAGATGATCGAGAACTGCACCTCGACGACGGCCAAGCTGGCCGTCATCTGGGTGGGCGCGCTGCTGCTGGCCCTGCCGGAGGTTGTGCTGCGCCAGCTGGCAAAGGAGGACCCCGAATACAGCGGCAGCCCACCGGGGGAGCGGTGCGTGGTGAAGATATCCACCGCGCTACCTGACACCATCTACGTGTTAGCTCTCACTTACGATGGGGCAAGACTCTGGTGGTACTTCGGCTGCTATTTTTGTTTGCCTACCCTTTTCACTATTACCTGCTCCCTGGTAACAGCGAGGAAAATCAGGAGGGCGGAAAAGGCTTGCACAAGGGGGAACAAGCGACAAATTCAGCTGGAAAGTCAGATGAACTGTACAGTGGTGGCTTTGACCATTTTATATGGGTTTTGCATCATTCCTGAAAACATTTGCAATATTGTGACTGCCTACATGTCCACAGGGGTCTCTCGGCAGACTATGGACCTCCTCCATCTCATTAGTCAGTTCCTTTTGTTCTTTAAGTCCTGTGTTACCCCAGTTCTCCTTTTCTGTCTTTGTAAACCTTTCAGCCGGGCCTTTATGGAGTGTTGCTGTTGCTGCTGTGATGAATGCATCCAGAAGTCTTCAACAGTGACAAGTGATGACAATGACAATGAGTACACCACAGAACTGGAGCTCTCCCCTTTCAGCACCATCCGTCGTGAAATGTCCACTTTTGCCTCTGTGGGGACTCACTGTTAATTGACCTTAGGACTTTATTTCCCGTATCTTTTTCTTTTTTCTTTTTTTTTTTTTACTTCATACTTTTCTTCTTGAAGCAAAATGCAAGAAAAAAAATGATTTTTGAAAACTACTCTGGAAACCAATCTGCATATTAACAGTCGTGCTTTGGAAAATAATTTGTTTGGTTATTAAAATGAAAGAAGGAAAGAGAAGGAGAGCCAGTGCTCAGTTTTAAATCATGATATTTTGTATGGTGCTAGGATTTTATTGTTTGGGGAGGAGAATCCATATCAATCCACTTTTATTTAATTCCATAGTATTTTTTTGATAATCACTGTAAAATGATTATATAGACATGGGTTTTGCGAGATGTTTCATGTAAAAGATGTGGTGGAAAGTATTTGAAGATAGTTTTAATCCAATTACTGTAAACTATTGTGAGAGGACTTGGACTTCAGAAAATTTATAAACTAGCATAAAAATAAATGAGCTTTTATTCTTTAACTTCATTGTCAATCTGCATTTAACAAGGACACCTATAAGTAGTATTAAATTCCTTTAATAAGTAAAAAAAAAATCTTTGCATAAAATAATTTAAATGGCATCTTTAATTTACCATTCATGTACTTACCCTTGGAGGATATAATTACAGTGTTTAAGGAAGATGGTTATAATGGTATTAGATTTACATTAGTGTTTTTTTTAATGTATATTGCAAAGATTCAATGTGCCTCATTGAAAATTTCCTTCTTAACCTGCAGGTATACAAAACTTGAGTTATTTTGTACTTCTTACAATGAAAGATTTGCTTTCTCACTAAATTTTGTCTCGTGTGGTTTCAAAATCAAGTTTCTTTCCAATTTGTTATTGGTTTTACATTGAGATTCTGTTCTCAGTCTCTGTATATATAGCTCCTACTGGCGTCAGTGAGAGTCCTGTTGCAGAGGAAGGCATTCTTTTGCCAGAGGTTTGCTGACAATAAATGTGAGGGACTGAAACATGTGGAGAGTGAATTCCTTCTTTTTTAAAAGGTATAAACACACTTGGATGCTTGGGGCTTGACCCAGAGCCCGTTGCAGTCAATGGAAAGATTTCCATCAATTTCAGAGGGCTTTGGATCAGACTGGCATCTCCTATTTATTCTGGGATGTGTAGCATGAATATTAATCACGGGGCCTCTGTATACCCGTTATAAATCATGCTGCTCTCACAGAGACTGCCATTCACTAGCAGCTCACAGCTCTGAAGCTGGTTTTGAGAACCACGGTGTGTTTTGCTGATGACTTCTTGCTGTCCGCAGAGTTATTAAAATGAGGGTATGTCAACACTGCCAGCAGCAGTGCGAGATAGTAAAATCTGAAGTTGTTATAAGCAAGCCAGGTTGGAGACTGGAAAGTGCCTATCTGTACCAGCAGAGCTTATTTGCCCCACTTCTTGGCTGAAGTAGACAGACTGTTCTTGGCAGGCAAGCTGGCTCATATTTACACTGGGCGGCAGGCTGAAGTGTAGACACATGCTAAGGAACTGAATTTGTTATAATTAGCTTATATTTTAATACTAATTAAATAAATAATATAATTGCAATAGTATGTGCAGGAGTGAAATCCCATGCATTTGTCCTTTGAAATTAACAGTGACTGTAACTGATATAGTCTTGCTACCCGATACCTGCCTCTAAATATGTTAAAGAACTTGCTGTAACTTCTGGAAAGGAGTCTATTTTTTATTTGTAGAGTTTGGACTTAATATGTTTAATCTTTGTATCCACTTGAGCAAGCAGTATTTCTTATTTTTCATTACCATTTTAACCTATAAAAATTTCAACTGAAAAGCAGTTGAAATTAATTACTCTGAATATGAATCCAAATATATATGTGCACTTGAGTTCTTTTTCTGATTTTTGATTCAGACATTGGACCCTAGCAAAGCAATCTGCTTTAGGCACAGGCCTAAATTTAAATATGTGTTTCTGTTTAGGACTTGCTAAAGTACCTAAGTTTTAAAAATCATCTTGTAAGATGGTCAATCACTTCTGAAGTCGGGAGAACTGTCCCTTCTTTATAAACCCTTAATTGACTTCACATTGCTTGATTACATTCAATATATTGAATTACATTCAATTGATTACATTCAATAAACTATGAAAGGTATTAAAGAGAAAAGATAAAAACAAAATCTCCTCACTGTGGTGCCTGTCTCTCCTCAAATACATATTCTCATCGCTACATCTTGATTTGTACTATTCCTCTTTTTTAGGTGCCAATATTTATAAAGAATGGGAATGAAACCTCCCTTTTTGTTCCTTCATCATGTTGCTTGCTGAACTCTCAGCTGCCTTTTCAGTCCCAGCATGAGCAGTGGCTCAAGGACCTGAGAAAGGAACAGCAGGATGGGAGGAAGCACTTTTTTTTTTAAAGAAGGAAATATAGAAATTACTTGGGAATATTAAATGATGACATTTCACTAATTTGGGTGCAAGACTGCACTGGGGCAGGAAAAGTCCCCAATTGCCTTGGACATTAGGTGCTTCCAGCTTTCCAGTCTGCAGTGGATACTTGTAAGCTCTGCCAAGGAATGCTGCTCGCTCCCAGGTTAAATGCTCTGTGTCCCAGAGTGGTGCAGTTTGCTTCTCTATTGAAACATTTCCACAATATGTGTATGCTGATCCTACTGGGGGAAAAAAAATCAGAAAAAAAGAGATTTAAAAGTCATTGGAGAAGGTAGAATTTGAAGATCAAGAATGCTGTGTTTGGAAATAACGGTCCTGCTTGTGTGGTGGAGCATTCTCCAGCCTTGTATTCAGTGTTCTCCAGCCTTGTATTCAGCGGGGCTTCTTTGTACCCTGTGTAACCTTGCCTTTTCTGCTGCTGAAAGAGCACTTTTCACAGCTATTTCTCCCCCCTGCTTTGGACCTCCATAGCAATTGGACCTGCAAGACACCCTTTTATTCTAATTTGTTCTCTAAATTGGTTAAACTAATCCCACATTAGCAGGTTTGCATTGTTGCAGCCATTTTGATGCAGGCGTGACTTGTTTAATGCATTTAAGTGTCATGATAAATGATTCCTTTTGTTAAAGATGGGGTACTGCATTGCTTTTCTTTCTACTTTTGGGGCTGATGCTCTGAACTCTTGAAATTTTCCTCGTGTTTGCTTTTCTTACTTTCTTTAATATTCTTAGAAGCCATTTCTGTCTGTCTGAATCCAGTTCTGTAAGACATTTGTCTATTAACAAGAGGGCATTTAATGGACTGATGAATGAAGATTTGGAAATGTTTATGGCAAGGATTTAATTATTTTACATAACAGAGAAACATGCAGAGCAGGGTGATCAACATAAAACAAGAGTGATGGAATGCAAAATCAGATTGTGAAGTAGGAAAGCCTTATACCTCTCAGGTATGTAAATCTTTAATACATTAACACTTATCGTCCCAGCCCTGGACCCATTAAGAAATTAAAACCCATAAAACTCTAGTATGAGTTCCAATATCTCCAATGAGATCATGTTTCATGACCTGTATCAAAAATACGATCTTTGTGTAGGCGAAAGTACAAATGGTAAATTATTGAAAAATATTGCTCAGCTAGAAGAAATCTCTTATTTTACCCTTTCCAAGATAAATTCCTGCATCCAACCTTAAATAACTCCTGCCCTTAAATGACCTCAGTGACTTGCTCAGCTCCTGTTCTGTCATTGGGACCCAGATGTAAGCTTCCACAGCTGCTGCTCCAGCAGCTCTGGGAATGGCTCCTAAAGACAAAGTAGAGGTTTCCAAGCATGTTGTCCTACATCTCTGCATAAGAAATTGTATGATGTTAGGCTACATGGTGAGACTGTCATATTGTGCACTCAGAGGCAACCTAGATTCTATGAAATGTGAGTTGCTATTGAAACTCTGAGTAGCTTCTCCAAATTCATTAAACAACAAGAGTATTCAAAACCTCTTCTAGGATCTGTGAGCCATTGTCTTAGGCACAGTACAAATACATGCAACTTGCCCTATGTACGCCTAACTGCTGTTGATGTTCTCAAACACATCACTGAGCTGCTTTTGGGCTTTTTTTTGCCAGGTGACGTTAACAAAACTCACAAAACACTTACATCATCCTCTTGTTACTGTGTTGGAATTAAGACTGAAGGCAAAATCTGCCCAAAGTAAGTCCGTCTCCTTAGCTGGGCCTAGTCTTGTGTGTATGGAGAGCACATCTAAGGTGGCTGCAGACTGTCAGTAGATACAGGCTTAGCACAGTACATCAGCTTATATATGTCTGTGCATGTTCTGATGAATCAAAAATTGAGGTTCTGTTATTTCTAGAATGGAAGAGCTAGATTCAAATTTCTGCTTTGCTTAATTTATAGTTGAGACTTGAATTTGGTGGTTCAAGATCCCATCAGAAAGGCATAACGACTGTGGTAATAGATATGCTGGTGAAAAGGTTTTTACCTCACCTGTTGGAGTTGTTCCAACTTTTTTTGGTAATTAAATATTGAAGTAGAGTCTTCTGCCTCAGTACCAACACCACTGACCTAAGCCACTGTGCTGTAGAAACAATCTCTTTTGTTCACTCTCTGGTCCATGGAATGTTTCTAAAAGGGGGACAGCTACTGTCAGAGAAGTGGAGAAACCATCTCCAAGTCACTTGGAGTGACTGAATAGTAACCAGCAGGTTGGTTGGTAAAGTGCTCAGATGAGAAATAAGCAGTTTTCAAGTGCCTGCACTAACCCAGACATTTGAACCCAAGCCTGTTTTGGAATACATATGCTACCCATGGCCTTATTGTTCTTCTGTGGTAGAAAGTTGTGGATTTTTGTGTCTCCTGGATGGGGAACTCCCCACCTCCCTGAGCAAATTGTCTGTTTCAGGTGACTAATGGGAGAGTAGTCACAGTGGGTGGGCTTAAGCAGAAGGAAGCCTGATGCCTTGTTCATCTGCATTTCTCTCTTACCCAGCTCTTCTCCATCCATTGGTTTCTGAGGGTCTTTCCTCAGATAAGGATATTTTGCAGGCTGTGTGGCAGCACTCCTGAAAGCTAAGCAGGGCAACGCTGGGCAGATGCCCACATACACACCTTTGAGACTCTAGGCTGCAATCCCTCTGCCTTGGGAAGATTATAGCACGTACAGATGAGATTGTGTATTACCTTTATTCTGGAGGAGAAAACCTATGAAGGGAACTGCCTGCAGGAAGCTGGCTCACCTCAGCTCCATAACAACCTAGACCTAATGATTTGCCCAGATTACAAAGGCAAACTGGGATCTTGAGGTAGATCTTCCATTTCCTAACTTCTTATGTCTTCATCCTGAGAATATCCTTCTTCTTTCGCAGGCTGGAAATTTAATAAGTGACAAGTAAGGTCCATTTTCCTAATAGCGCTGAGAAATGTGATTAGGAGGAGTTATACCAGGCATTTTCTCTGATAATGCCTCTTTTTCTATTTTTTCTTTTCTTCTTTCCAACCTTTCTTTTTCCCTGAAAAGCTCAGCCAAAGTCAATGTGAGCAGATGATGTGAATCATTAAAACTTAATGGTATCCTACATGCACTTTCTCATGCTTCAGGAACTGTATCTTTTTAATACTGTTTTGTATTTGATGGAGTCATTTAACACCTATGCTTAGCAGATGTCAAATTTTCAAAAGCTGGATATGTTTTGCAGTGAATAATAAACACTGAAAAAGACATGGACTGAGATGCTCCAGGACACCCAGGCATCTCTGCTATAGAAACACTGACTCATGTTGAGGGCTAAAGGTTCATCAAACAACTGGGAGGAGAGCTGTATTTAACCATGTACTGCATTTATCCCCTGAAATCCAGGCGACTTGCTTTCCCTGCGATACAATTCGGTAGGTTCAGTTTTTGGTTTTCAGGCATTAAAAGTTGGGACAAGACTCCCTGGCATTTTCAACATGTCCATGACAGCACTGAGAACCGGTATCTCCTGCTGGTGACACAGTCCCTATGTCATGTTACCCGGAGTGCCAGGATCCATATGCCTCGAGCTGTCCCAGCCTGTTTAAAAAATGAGGTCGATGATTTCTGTCCTTGCACACTCTAGCTTTAGTTTTGCGTCACAGCTTCTTACTACCAAAAAGTAGAAGACATTATCCTAACTAAAATGTTTGTGGGGTTTTTCTTCTAGTAGAAATCTGGCCTGTCAGAGTTACAGAACTCTCAGTTTAGAGTGTTTAATAACACTGCTTGTGGCAGCATTATTAATTAAGGTAGTAGATCAGTTATAGCTAAAGGGAAAGCTTTCATTTTGCTTCCTGGGTTTTTATTTTTTATCCTTTATTTTTGCATGATTACAAAGTTAATGTGTTTGGGGTTTTTTTCTGAAGCAAAACGCAAAAAACCCACAAGCACACATTCTTTTGTCTAGTTAGAGAAATTCCATCCTTGGCTTACATCAAGCGTCTTCATTTATATCCACAGTGAATTAAGGCCATTGTTCTTTGAGAAAGAAGCCAAAATACTCACATTAGAAACATGGTCATGACTAACTTGATCTTGAAGAGATTAGATTTGAATCTTTGAATGCTGGGATGGTAAAGTAAAGTGAGAACTATATTTTTTTAATAATTATAGCCTTACAACCTTAATCTTTTTAAAAAGGTGGGAGATACATACAGTTCAACCATAGCTTGTGACTGAATTTCATAACTGTCACAAGGGACTCCAGAATACATATAGTCTGGAATAAAATGATCTAATAGCAGCTGGATATGCATGTGATAATCCTTACTGAGACAATACAACTATTTATGTGAAGAAATAGCTTTTAGCCTGTTAGCTATTATACCAGGGAACTAAATTCTTCCCTAAGATGTGCTTCCAATTTGGTTTAATATATATATGTGTGCTAGAAGAAAAATCTATTTAGAGTTTCTAGTGTTGTACAGGGAACACAAAAGCTTAAGAAAGGTGGTGTCCCATCTATAACTGTAGCCAGCAGTTATATTTCACATTTTGTCTTCTAAATTCTTTCCTTCCTCTGTTTTGAAAAAAATTCTGCTGGCTGTTCTGTTCAGTCCTTTCAATGTCTTATTCCATTTACTAACTCTCCCCTGAGCAAAGGAAAATCCTCTTTTGTTTTTCTGATGATCAGTTCTTTTAAATTGAGCTTGTAGGTAAGTCTCATTCATTTTGTACAATCTATCCACTGGAAAACTTGAAGGTGAACAGTCCTCCTCCCCGTGGAAAGTATTTACAAATAAGGACGCTGCAGTCTTTCTTCCTCTAAGCTAGCAGAACTAAAAAGAAATCTCATCAATCTATATGAGAACTGTGGACAGAGTATCAGCACTACAGTGTGAATTTCTGACTTAAAGCTGGCTCACCTACATGCAAATCATGAGGCTCTGCCAACAGACAACAGCACTGTCCCCTTGCCAAAACACAGGAGGTTCCTACCTGAGATAATGCTGTCTTGGGTATCTTTATTTCATATGGTGGTTGTCTACTGATTCTCTATTTTAAACTATAAAGCACCCTTTTGCAGATCGTTAGATGTCCTCATGACCTCTGAGTAAACTATTTCTCATTCAGATCTTCATTTAACAGATATCAACCATGAGCTTAGATTAAGGTTTGTATGATTAAGCTGAGGGTTAACATTAGTTGTTGACCTATCTATGATGTAAGATATGCTTATGTATGGATGGCACTGTTTGAAGCTGCATCTGCAAGTTGAAAGGACAGGGATCTCTCATAGGCAATGCAGTACATCTGCATCCAGCCTCCTGGTAGTTGATGGCAATTTGGTGACAAGTCTGTCAAATGGTGGAGCTAGGTTTGAGAGGTTTGCATAGCACTGCTTTTAAAAAGCTTTAAGGGGTAGCCAATCTCTTAAATTATTAATTCCTCCTTAAGACATCCTTCTTCCATATGGAGGAAGACTTGCCTTTGGCTTTTGACAATAGAAGAGGAAGAAAGGAGGTAGAAGAAAGGAAGAGAAGCTCGGATGTGGATTAGTTTGACTTCTATTTTTTGGGATAGAATTCTGTAATTGTAACTGTTTCTTAGCTTTCCAGGGTTAAAGCAGATTGGACACTGGATCCTCAACTCTAATATAGATCTCCACACTGCTGATGAGGATGGAGCCAGTGATTCTGGTAATGGAGCCCCAAAACCCCAGAGAGAATACTTGACTTTTTTTTCCCCAAACATGCAGGCCTGTTTGAGTGGCAAGTCCATTCTGATAAACAGAGCATGGAGAGCATGCAGGTTAGCTTGCTTGTCCTGATGTCTCCACTTGGTGTTGAAATGGTTGACAATGTTAGCATTTACTCCAGCAGAGCCTGATTTCAGATGAATAGGGGCAGTTTGTGCCTTCTCAGTGCCTGTTTCAGGCTGTCCTCATCCTGCACAAGGCAGCACTGTATGCGTTCAGATCCTGAAAGTTCCACTGCCTGCAGGGCTTGACTTTTTTTAACCTTTTTTTTAGTAAATAAAAGGAAAGAAATAAAGTCATGATTAACTCTGTGGTCTGAGGACTTAGCTTTGGATACCTTCTTCCTCCTTGAGTACCACTGCAGCATAAATCAGAATTTGCAAATATGTCCACGCCTAGCAACTACACTCAGAAGCAACCATAGAGATTTGAACACTGCAAATCATATAAAGGAATGCAAAATTGTGGGTTTACATTGAAAATGTCAGAAGGTAGTCAGCCAAATGAAAACACACCCAAAATACACCTCTTTCTTCTTTCAGTGCACCACTCCCCAATTAGAGAATATATGTTTTACTGTCAGTCACAGTATTACTGCTTAAGAATTCTTAAAATTTCTTATTCTTTCTTTCTTTCTTTCTTTCTTTCTTTCATTATAACTGCTTAAGTATTCTTTAAATTTCTTATTTTTTCCTTTCTTTTTTTCTTTCTTTCTTTCTTTCTTTCTTTCTTTCTTTCTTTCTTTCTTTCTTTCTTTCTTTCTTTCTTTCTTTTTCTTTGTTCCTTTATTGTTTATTTTCCTTTGTCATCTTCTTTCATTCTATTCTCCTTCTCTGCTTTTCTTGTCACCTGGAGAATTTTAATTGTTTGTGCTGTCCTCTGTACACCTCACAATGACCCCTGTTGAAGCAGAGCTTGAGTTCAGTGAGTAAAAGGTGAGTTAAAGAAGCCAATAAGCACTTCCAGCTCACTATATTGCCATGTACATATAAAATAACTCAATATAAAAGCCAAAAGATAAAGCAGCCTGCCAGTAAACCCAAAGCTATCAGAACCTGGAGGCTGGTAAAATGAGCATTACTGTGGGCTTCTCAGCTCCCATTCAGCAGCCAGCTGCAAACGTCTGCCTTGGGATGGACCTGTCAAAAACACAGATGGGAGTCCCTTGGAACTAGTCTTGAACACAGTGAAAATTAAAATGTAAGGTATTTTAAATGAAATATGCTCTTTTCAGCAGAGTATCATTTGAAACACCGAGGTCTATTTCATCAGAGCATACCTGACCTGCTCTACCCCTGAGCCACTGGCAGGCTGTCAAGCTTTTGACTCTGCTGGAAGAGAAAAACTACTCTGTTGATTCTGGCATCTAAACCAAATATTAGTGTCAACCTAAAAGTATTAAAAGATGAGACTCCTTATGGGCAAAACTAATTCCATCTTGACACGTTCCTAACAATCACTAGCTCAGGAAGGACATTATGAGGTAAGATTTATAATTGCCTCTAGAGAAAGCTCCTTTATTCCAATTAAGAAGAAAGATGAATTTGAGGCAAGGTTTGAACTTTGTTGTATATGTTACAATATATATGCTAACTAATTTAATATATGTTATATAGGAAACAGGAATGTCTCTTGCTTTATATTAGAGCTAAATATTCAGTGACATAAAAATGTAAGAACAGAAAGGCAATAAACTAGGCTAATCTTGCATAACGAACCCCCACAATTTCATCCAGTTACTCCACTGCAGAAGTCCTGGATACCAGAAGCAGATCTAATTGTTCAGTCAGGATGGAGACTTCTGCACTTCCATTTGCTTATAGTGCTAATTATGCTATTAAGAAAACAGCAACCCTATAACCTCAACAAACTTTTCATAATTTTGTTAGTACATGTTCGAATAAATCTAGTTATTTAAATGGAGTTGGCTCAGATTACACTGGGGTAACCAAACACAAGATTGGATCTCTTTCACACTCAGTTTCTGAAGCCAAACAGTTTTCTAACCTGAGGATCCATAAGCTCATTACTGGATATTTACATATGGGGTTGGATGACAATGCAAGATAATTGCCAGTAGTTCCTTCCTCGGCTGAAACTCTGTTAGCATTTCCTCCTCCTCCCACATAGTCAATCCTCTTACAAATGCATTAAAAAAGTCTTGTGCATGTTGCCCCATTTAGCATGTGCCTCTTACATGATCTCAGGATGGCACATCATTGTCATTTAGGCAAAGTATTCCTTCTGACTTTAAAGCTATCAACTAAAGACAGTCCTGATTTTTTTATTCACCCATTTTCTGTGTATATTTTTTTTCTACTTCCAATGTTTATTTTTAAGATGAAGTTCAACAGTAACTTTTCTTCAGTCTGCTATAGGAGATTGTTTGCTGAAAGGCAACATCTGGTAAGTAGCAAAAAAGCTCTAGCTGTCAATAAGCAAGTTAATATAAATTCATCAGGGGCATTTACTCTTTTTAGAACATTACATAATCTATAGTCTGCTCTCTTAAAGATAAAATTTACTACATTTCAGCTATCATTTATGCTAATAATGGAAGTACGCTGTAGGGGTATTACTCCAAGATTGTGCTGATGTAAAAGAACCTTCATGTACTGAAGGGTCAGCACCAGAAGCCTTTTGCAGATTGTCTAGGTGGCTGCAACCACATCTCTACATCGAGACCGGTTCTCCTTGCGGCATCTGACAAAGCCCCTGCTGCATCCCCTGGCAGTACTGGGTGTTGCACTGCACAGCCTTCCCAGGCAGCACAGTCTTGCAGCTCCTGCTGATGGCAATGCTGCATGCAGATACAGTAAAGCACTTCTGTCAAAAACAGAAATATTGTGTTTCTATGGTGTGAATATGCTAAACCACAGCAAGGGCAAAAAAGGCCATTCAATCTGCATCACCGTTAGGGTTCTCTGCTTAGGAGCAAGTCCAGCCCCCCAGCCCATGGAGGTTTAATTTTGGGGAAAGAAAACACTTCTGACTGAACAAGCTGAGTAATTCTGCAGTTGATATACTTTAGATATGCTAGGACCTTGGTGGAAATAGGCACTCAGTCCTCTTTGTCTTTGACCCCTCCGATCTCCTTCGGCTATACTGATTTATACAGGAGATCTCTGCAGAGAAGCAGGTGCCTTGTCATAGTCACCAAGAGCAGTCATAGTAAAAATGAACACATTTTTCCATCAAGGAGATCCCAGGTCTCAGAGGAGGAAAAAGTGGTGCAGGTGGTCAGGAGCAAGATCTGTGCAGTGGTTTTCAGTCGACCTTCATTTGCATCATAAAACCATCATCTTCCTGAGCACAAAGGAACAGCAGGGCTGGCAGCCTGCTCAGCTCCACAGCAATAGGCATGGTACAGGTTGGGAATCGGGAGCACTGGCTGAGCTGGTGAGGGATGTTTCACACATTGCCTCCATCTCTGAAACGCTTGGCTCTAGACAGCGCTGTTCGTCTCTCACTTTTAAGAGTGCTAAAAGCTTTTGTCTCTTCTCTGTGGGGGGTGACAAAATGCAATTTAAGTAAGTGTGTTTCTGCTGAAGCACCAATATTTTTTGGTTGCCATTTGTTGTTCTCATTGTTACAAAGAAGGATCTTTCTGTTAACCTAATCTAAATGATCACTCGGAGGTTGAAAAACTATATGTCATTTTTAAGCTACTGTATCATGATGGCCTTAGGGAAATTCTACAGATGCCTTGCCACAATCCATTTCTTCCCCATGATGTGCTACCAGGCTAGTTGCCTGGATTCATTTGCCACAGCTGTTTACCTCTTTGACCTCAAAGCTAAAAAGTTATGGTGCCAATGAAATACAAAGGAGGCTGCCTTTTATATTACTGGTTATAAGAATTATTTTCTAAAGTAAAAAGGGACAGGAGATGGTATTCTTCCAGATGAATGGAACTACTTGAGTGAGTATTTTGGCTTCACCTTCTAATAATTTTCTTCTTTCTTTCCATTTTCTGTTAACCTGTAGACACAGATAAATGAGCAACACAATATTAATGTGCTTATTAGTCTGGAATAATTTAAGACAGACTAATATCTCCCTGACAGAAAATTGTCAGCTCAGGTCTATCATGGCATCAGTCATTGCAAGCTATTAAATTTCTGCAGCAGAGCTACTAGGTGGATACCTCATTTTATTTATTTCTGCAGTTCAAACATTCCCCGTTTCCATTTTGACCACAGTTGTTCCTATCTGGTTGTGCTTATTTATTTGAAGTTATTTATAGGTGGTACTGTCCCCAGCTAACAACTCAGCATGCAAGAGCTGATGAATATTAAATTATAATTTGTCTAAAAACCAAAGGCAACAAATCTAGGTCAAAGATATTGCCTTTGGCAAAGTCTGCACAGGTTCTTTTGCATCACTGAATATTACAGCTCCTGTCTTTCTGTTTAAAATTGCTCATACCTGATCAGGCAGGTGCCTTTTTATGCAAGGGGCATACCATTTAAAAGCATCTCAGGAGGTAAGTGTGCAAATCCTGGCTATGCATTGGAGAGAAAAACAAAATGTTACCCCACAATATCATAGAATCATAGAATCATAGAATCATTAAGGTTGGAAGAGACCTCCAAGATCATCGAGTCCAACCTTCAACCCAACACCACCATGCCCACTAAACCATGTCCCTAAGCGCCTCATCTACACATCTTTTAAATACTTCCAGGGATGGTGACTCAACCACTTCCCTGGGCAGCCTGTTCCAATGTTTAACCACTCAAATATCATTATTTGAGTGGTTAAACATTGGAATGTTTAACCATCAATATCCATTAATCCAGTGATTGATCTTTGCGATTTGGGTTTGTATTTGCTGCTTGTCCTGTTTTGAGGAAGATGCTTGTCCCTAAACATTAGGTGACTGATCTAAACAAAGAACTAAGGGAATTTGAGGAGCTCCTCACATTCTCACTTGTTGAAGCTGTTACTTGGTATAAAAATCCACTAAATGCCTCTACTCTCTCATTTCACTTTTATATCTGTTTTGCTTCATAACTGCTAGTTTTCTGGTTATCCACGTTGTGCTTATACCACTCTATTCATGGTCTCTCCTCTGGAGTGAATTAGTTCCCTCCTAATACAAACTAGTTTCCTTCTGGGTCCACAGAGAGTATGGCTGAAGCCAGCCTTCTGCAGGAGCTGCTAGCTTTGAACAGTAAGAATGTGGGCACATCCACACCAGGTGGCTTAGGAACCAAGGTTCATTCCTTCACAGTCTACAAAGACCCTGTAGGCACACCCAATGAACAGGAAGTGGATACTTTGGAGCCTGATGGCAAGGATATTAATCTGAAAAATAAAAAACTGAGGTTCAGTTTTTTTATCAGAGGGCATTGATCGAGTAGGAGAGCTGTAGCAGGAGAGTCTGTCCACTGCCTGCCCTCCTTCCCCTTCCCTTACAAAAAGCACTCAGTAGATGTGGTTTTGGCATTCATTTAAATGGAGAAGAAACCTGCATCCATGCAACAGACTCCTCTGTTGCAAGAGATGATGTTTGCCACACATAGGTATGCTGAAAAATTAATGCCACAATGAGGAATTATTTCTGTTCCTTGGCATCCTCCAAAGGTGTAGGAATATGTCCATGCCCTTGTATCTTATTATAGATTTGAAACTTTTCTTGGTTGCCTACCTTCAGTAGTAATTCACAATACAATGAACTCTTTATTTTGGAATGATAGCATGACTAGAACAGGGAAAAGCAGACAAAAAAGATCATAAAAGCACAGCATAGTATTTTTTACTACTATAGTGATGTTTTTATGTTATGAAGCATTACCACAGCGTTGAATTGTTCCCTTTTTGCTGAAAGGTGGGGAGAGACTATAATTTTCTCATGCATGAGTTATGTGTTGCTGCCTAGTGAAATATACAGTAGTAAGGTTCTGCAGGTCACTACTGTGACTTAATCTTGACAATGAAAATAAAAGAATTGCAGCTTTTAAAAGTATCAATAAACATTTTTAAACATCAGTTTCAACAGGAATGTCTGTCATACAAGGTGTCATATCACAGGATGGCACACATTCCCATGTGTTTCATTTTCATTCCTTGAAAAGTCTTTGATTGCCAGTGGCTGCAAATGCCTTCAAGTGTTTATAAAAGAAATGTTTATATATACATCTATAATAAATTTATATAATAAAATATTTTTATATGTATTGGGTATTTATTATGCATGTACTGCAAAAGTGGCCCAAACAAATGCAACCTTCAGTTCTGTGTTTAATTTCTTCTGCTTCAATTCCCACTAGTTCTATGCTGTATCAGTGACCTGTATTTATCTTACCATTTCCCTCTATTGAATTGCAAGAGAGGAGGCTCCCACTTAAAAATATCAGGAAGATCTGAGTTGACTGACTCTAGAAAATAGCTCCGTTTTGATTAATGACCTTACAGATCACAACAGAATTGTAGATAGCAGTATGTAAGCAATGTTGCCAGGCTCCACAAATCTCTGTGATTTCATCTAATCAGTCTTCAGACATCTTCATGTTGATTTCATAAGAGTGAAAGAGAAATGGAAAGTCCCTGTTGATAATAATTCATAGTCGCTTGATGGATATCTCATGAAACACATCAGAAAATACTCTGAATCCTTCTGAAAGCCATACTAAAGGTATAGCAGGAGCTAAGAATTCATCCAGCTGTTTCACATAGCTTTCAACATAAACCTTCTAACTTTTTTTTCTTGATGGTACCTTTTAATGAAGTTTTCATGCTTGGACACAACTTTAGTCATGATAAGTCTCTTTAAATTTAGCAAATGCTGTGTGGTGTTTAGCTGCCTGCCGGGTTAAATCACAACATACGGCTACTTAGGGAGTCAGGAATATTTTTAAATCATCTAGGCAGATTTAATAAATTCTGTAGAAAATCTAAAGAGCCATATTCTAGAAAGAGTATAGTAAGTAAATGGTATATTTGGTTAAAGAAAACCAAAGCATTCACAGTGTCTGCAGCTTGAAGAGACCTTTGGTGACCTCAGCAATTTCTATGGCAGACATGAGCTATGAAATGGTCAAAGGGCTGGAACACCTCTCCTATGAGGAAAGGCTGAGGGAGTTGGGGTTGTTCAGCCTAGAGAAGAGAAGGATTCGGAAAGACCTTATTGCAGCCTTTCAGTACTTAAAGGGGGCTTATAAGAAAGATGGTGGCAAACTTTTTAGCAGGGCCTGTTGCAACAGGACAAGGGGGGAATGGCTTTAAACAAAAAGAGGGAGATTCACACTAGATATAAGGAAGAATTTTTTTACGCTGAGGGTGGTGAAACACTGGCACAGGTTGCCCAGAGAGGTGGTGGATGTCCCATCCTGGGAAACATTCAAGGTCAGGTTGGAGGGGGCTCTGAGCAACCTGATCTAGTTGAAGATGTCCCTGCTCGTTGCAGGGGGGTTGGACTAGATGACCTTTAGAGGTCCCTTCCAACCCAAACCATCCTACAATTCTATGATTATCTTGACTAGCTATTTCTTAAGTTATTTTTGTTATTCTAACTCCTTACTGAAAATAAAACTACATCTGTTTCTTTATAAGCCCATTTGTTAGTACACCTGTCAGCCTTCTTTCTTCCAATGTATTACTATGTTTGTTTCCTCATTAAAACTGAAATAAACAGCAATAATTATGTTGATACACTTATTTTTAATGCATTAAAAGCTGGTAGTTTGGATAGTAGATATGACTTTGTAGCACATGCACACTTTCAGAACTGCAGCCACACTACTTCCCCCATTCCCATTATTTACTAAAGTATATATTGAATTCAACATCCTAAAGAACTCACATTTTAATAAATGGAAAGCTTCATCATGCAACAAAATAACAGGTTGTTTTCCTGTATTAGACCTTTTGGGCAGAGGAAAAACATGTAGTATCTAAATACATCAGATGCTGATCCAACCATGCAGAAGAGCTATATCTAATGAAAATCATTCTTCCTTAAATTTCTTGCCTCAGCAAAGTTAATTTTGATTTTTTTTTTTAATGAGGTAGAAAACAAACCATACTTAGATAAGCAATGTGTTGATAATGCTGGAAGAACATAAATGCAGGTTAGAGAACTATTTATTTTTACCTCATACAGGCATAGCTGTTTATTAATTTTTTACTTGTTCAACTGATTTTTGCATTTATAATTCCTATTATAGACTATCATTCCCAAATTGTTCAAGCATATGATTGAATACCATTAAAAATCAATGGGACCCAAATACATAGTTAAAATTAAATATGTTTAAGTGTTTTTCTTAAGTAAAGGCAGCCAAAAAATATACCTTTGATAGAAAATCAAAACATTAACATCTCAGTGGTATGAATGTTTGTTTCTCTCCTGATTGTTGATTGCCTGAATCCGTTCCTCACAAAATCAGCTGCAGAACTGCCACTCACTTTAATGAGGCAAGATCAAGGCTGTAATTTTTACCGGGATGAACACATTCCTTATAAGTGTACCTGCATTGCCCACCATATACAAAAGTGTAGCAGTTTAAATGATTAAACCCATTGATATTTAGCAGTTGTTATGTCAAGAATGAAAATGCTGATGGAAAAGTTCTTCCACCCCTGAGAGCTGCCAGAAATCCATGTGCTCTACTGGACGCAGTTTTTAAAATGAAGCCGCAGAATTCCACACCTGAGAGTAGCCCACCCAGGCCCATAAGTCACAACTGATAGCAATCAGCTGCAGTACAAAGGGGTTGTGTGTGAACATATTTTTGCACATCAGAATTTTTTTGTACCTAGGTTATCCTGTAGTCCCAAAATTCTGAATACTTAAGACTTTGCTAGTTTGATTCATTTAACTGAATTGCCTGTTATTTTCAAACAAAAGCTGCACTAGATGTATACACATTTGCAACCAAAAACTGTATCAGTACACATATTTTTGAATAATTAGTTTTAAAAAAATGGTTCATGGACTACAAATCAATGTCATTCCCATGAGAAAACTATTGAATAGGGAAATAATTGAAAATATAAAATTTCCTTGCATGGGTAATTTCATCATAAATGAAACAAAATTTTACACTTGAGCTCCAAGAGCAATCTTGAAGAACAGATCTCTGTTTAAAAAATTCTGACTCTGAAAAGGGTTTTGAAGAAAAAAAGGTCTTATCATTGATCACACGGACTCATTTCTTTCCTAACAGTAATTTGTAGGCTGACATCTGCATATTATCTGCTATAATATGCCACATCAGATTATTTTGATTTGAGCTTTGTATGCTTAAAATTGTATTTCTTAAAATGTGGCTTGAAGTTTGTCAGCATTAGAAATCTTGTGACTCCGATTCACCACTCTGAGGACGAAATTCTGGCACATAAACCATTTTCTTACTGATGATAATCTGGTTATTTCACACTTGGAGCATATTATGATCAATATCATTATCAACAATATTAATATTGATATTAATGTAGCTCATATTATTGCTGTTTATTATTGTTGATACTTATGCTATAATGATACATTATAACCATAATATACAATAATGTGTGGTAATATATGGTAATATAATAAATCAACAGCAATAGTAATAATGATAACTGATACCTAATTAATAGCCTCCAATCAGAAGTGAAGTCTCATCAGGTTCTAGAAGCACTTCAAAAGCCACAGTCTTCCTCCCACAAAACATATATGTAAATTCTTTTGAGACAGGGAAAAACACGCCATTCTATAGAATTCCTAATCAATGCAAATTGTAAATTTTTTTAACCGCAGGATTGTTAAGGAAAAAATATCTCTGATGTGACACATGTTGTTGCTTATTCTCATCCTTATGTAGTCTGGTTTTCCTGAGAAATGGCATTAATCCTGCTCTGAGGATGAGGCAGCACACCACAGGGAATTTGTTCCTCACGGCCCTTCTGGAGCACTTGTTTTTCCTGTTCAGCCATTGCTGATGGTTTTATTCAGTCTCTCTCTACCAGGTAGCCTGTTGGACTTACTGAACAACTCCGATGGCTTTCTTACCATCCTTTGCTACCAATGATAACTGCAAACAATTATATTACGTAGGTGTTGCCTTAGGAGTAAATATAAAAGCCTTTAATCAGAATTACAGGGATTTTTAAAAAGTGTCCAAAACTCTGCCATGTCTTCAGGCAGCTAAGAAACAAAAAGCTCACAGCTTTCCTAATTGGAATACTAGAATTATTTAAAGCGAATACAGCTGCTGGGTTTCTCCTGCCTCAGAGTACATTCCTTTGAAAACCTCAGCCAAGAGCTTTAATAATTTAAATACTATCTTCCTTTTTTTTTTTTTTTTTTAAATCCTGTAGAGTAGAAGACCTCAAATATCAAAATCAGTAATAAAGGGCTGATGGCATTGTGGATACATGGGCCTGCTTGACCTTAAACGTTGCTATTTAACATTTCTTATGTGCACAATATATGAGGAGAATTCCTTTTCCCTGGTGTAGCTGATTAAAACAGCTGAATGAGGAGAGGCAGGGGAAAGGGATGGTGTACCTGGCTCAGGTCATTAGCTACTCTCTACTTCAGCTCAATCAGAGCTCAACTTAAAAAGAATCGAAAAGTCAGCTCCCGTGGGACCACTGGGAATAAGCAATATGCATCGGTATCAGTAGGCGCTGGATGTCCAGTTGGAGAGCGCTGCACTTCAGAAAGGGGGGAAAAAGCTGAGATGTACACTTCATCACTGGGGCCGCGTGGTGTTCCAACAGCCTACAGAGGACCCCCAAGAGAAGGATGTTAAAGCTGAATTATCTTACTTCCCTGATAAATCTGGTCAATAGAGAATCCCAAGTCACAACTCCAAATCTTAACTGTTGAAAAATTTGGGGAAAGTTTATCCCTGGATTACAAGAGTTGGGGCTGCAGGCTTTCCCAGCTCACAGCACTGATGTGAATCAGAAATACTGACTGCTATTTGTATGTCAGCCTGGAGAGTCAGCTCTAACTCAGACAAACCACAAGAATTTCTAAATTAGGTTTGTTACAACTCAGCTCCAGTTCTGGGAAAGAAAATATGCTCTTACGATCGACCGATCGATCTATCTATCTATATATCTAAATTTTTCTATGCCTATACCAGCTGATTAGGGCAGCCATAGGATACAGCTTAAAAATGCAGGTTCAGATGAAGCAAAGTAAACGTTTTTATACCTATGGGAGTAACGTATGCCTTCTCCAGGAGTGCTCTAGGCATTAGTACCCATATGTCTATGCTGCTACATTTTCCGAACAGTCCTGGTCACAATTATCTTCCAAACTTCTCCCTGGGATGACTAGGGAATACCCTTCACTGATCATTCCCAGGTGCTAGTTGAGCTGTTCAGGAGGCAGCCATGTCAATAGAGGTTTGGAAGGAACTGAAGTTCTTAGTTGGTGATACACGTGCAGTTTTGTGGTCACAGCTCATGACGTATGGAACTGTAGCTGAATAAGAAACATCTTTGTCTCCAGCTTTCGAAGTTTTTACAAAAGTGCAGATGAAAATGAATAAATATCTCTTGGATCCTCTGTGGCTTTTCCTTTTCTTATGACTCATTCTGTTTTTCACATACAAAGCAATGCCTGGCAGCCTGACATGGGATTATGGGTTGTAATTGTATTTTCTCCCCCCAGCTATTTGTGATGGATCAAAAGGGAAGATCATTAGATAGAGGAGGAGAGGTGTTATGCTGGTTATGGTAGAAACATGAGAGGCTGTATTTGTAAAAGTAGGGGAGAATGAGAATGCTTTCACCGCTGGGAATGTGAATGTCTCTCAGCCTTGCACATACATAATCCAAGAGCAAAGGAGAGAAGGTTCCTCAGAGCTCTGACACAGCTGGTTGTTCTTCCACACTGAAACGTACCGGAGATTACAGTCCAGAGCCAATTTCACAACATCTGGATTAGTTTGAAATTCACTTGGATTCATTCTAGCAGCCTTAACAGATAGCCTGGGGAGGCTTAGGAGTCTTCATCATTGGAGGTCTTCACTGCAGCTTATACAAAACACCTGTTCAGGACTGACCTAGGTGTAACAGAATCCGCCTTAGGCCAACTGCTGGACAGCTGATCATCTGAGGTCTCTTTCAGCCTTGTTTTTCTAAGTTTCTATGAATATAACATAGCTGGGTAAGAACATGAAAAGAATGAGGCCCTGACTAAAGGCTGAAGAAAAACTTTCTATGTTCATTCCAGAATCCAACCAGTCTAATGAATTTATATATATATATATCATACAGTATATTAATAGCAGACCATTTTTAGAACATGTTGACATTTCATGGTATTAGCAAAGTCAGAAAGAGTTGAATTGCTGGAAGACACATACTTCAGTATTTTTTTTTCTCTCCCCCCTCAGTTCTCTAATAAAGAGCTTACACGTGGAAAAGTAAGATAACCACATACATTTTAACAGCACAGTAAAGATAGCTATTCACAAAGGTTCAAAAGACTAGTAATTAATTTGCACACTCCCTTTTCTTGCTTGTTTTATAAATGGACATACCTTGCCTCTATTAGATTACCCTCTCCTAGCAAGTGACTTTAAACATTAATTACCTGAAAAATTCAGATCCAGTGCCTAGCACCTGCCTTACAATACACTTTGAATTGAAAACATCCTCATCTAGTGTTGTCAGCCAAAGGATGTGGGAGAGAGATTGCACTGAGGTTCACAGGAAGAGATTGTAATATTAAGGAGTTAGAAAAGCTTCTGAACACAATTGCAGATTCTCCCCGTTGTGAAAGTTACAATCGCTTTTGGTAAAGCTCTGCACCTTGGAACAAACTTTAAATCTTTAAAAGCCAAGTAAACAGACAACAAAGTCAATAGTCACATTATGATTAAATAATTTGAAAGCATGCATATGTCTGTGTCTTCTTATCTGACTGTGTGTGCCAACATTCTGTATTAAGAATTATCAGCATTAGAATTCAAGAAGGTGATTAAAAATGTTTGAGGATAAAGACAGTAAATAAAAAAATCTGTGTGTCTCATTCAGTGTGAAACAGTAGTATCAGTAACAAGTTTTGTCCTTGCAGGAAGAAAATTGCATTTTCGAGGAGATTAGGACTTTTAAAATAATGTTCACTCATTGTACTACAGTGATGAAAAAGAAAACAATGGAAACTTTGATTTGGTACAACTAGAAGGACAAAGAAATCGTACTGAGTTCAGTAATTCCAGTGTGCGTCCATGATAGTCTCTGGAAAGACACCTCGGGAGTCTGCCTCCTAGAAAGACATATATTAGTGACAGAATTAGGAAAATCAGTTATGGAAAACTTATAGCCTCTGACTTATTTCTGAACCGTATGGATATGGTCCTTGCTGCCCTTTATATCCACCATAATGACATACCTATCCTGCTGTGGAATCAAGAACATGGCAGGCATAGGATGAAAGGCACTGATGTGGTATATACTTACTTTGCTGACTCAAGTTTATTTTAAAATATTAATAAGTTAACCTCATATTGCCAGGCTGCCTGCCAGGTCAAGTATTATCTGTCTGCATCTCTCTAACTTTATGCCAGATCAGGCTTTTTCTCTTCTTTTCTAATTGGCATAAACCCAGCGTAAAAGCACATAGCCAGCACAAGTCCTACACTGAGAGGACGTTTACCCATGCATGATCCAGAGCAAACGTGCATTGCTGTGTGGGGCAGATCCAGTTCTAACACATGTAGGACCATGGCCTCACAAACACCACCTGGAAGTCTCCACAAGGTACAGCCATTAATGCTGAAGGACTCCAGTGGAGCCCAGGGAGCCAGGAAAGCCCCAAAGAGCCTGAGGAAAGAGACTTCCACCCCCAGGGTCCAACCCCTATTTAGCATCCTTGTTACTCCAGTTTTGAGACCCTTTGTGTCATGACAAGCCAGGGACTTTTGCAATTCAAACTGTATATCTTGTGAGCACAAACCCAAGTTAGCTTCAAAGCAGTCAGCCCGGATACCAACAGAAGATTAGCCAGATTTCTGTCCACTTTGGTGTATGTCCCAGGCCCATAATACATCTCCTTGCCGTCTCAAGCTGTATGATTATCTGTAACTGCATGAGCTGGTGTAAAGAGAACTTGGTATGCTTACATGAGGTGCAAGTCATCCCCCTGGATTTCAGTGAAGCACTCAATCAAGCATAACAAGCACTCAATCAATCATAACAGAGTTGCATGACTCACTAAAGTGAGTGTAAGAGAAACAAGGTGAAAGCCCCAGATGGCCATGAGTCCTATTTTTATTATGTAGTTTGAAGCCCATTTTTCATGAAAGTAGAATCTATCAAAAGTAACGTGTTTGGGGGAAAATTGTAAATGCTGACATCTTTCTTACAATGTGAGATGCTAGAAGTCATAAACCACAAAAAGCATCTAAGTCACAGAAATGGTGCTTGTTGTTAACAAATCAGACGTCATTATATATGAATGTAAATAGAGCTATACAAAGAAATTAGCTAATAATGCTATAATTTAATTCCATCATACTGAATAGCCCCATATTTAGATTTCTTTTATGTTATATTGATTACCACACTGATGACGCAAAAATCTTATATAGCATTTGAATATTATAATGATTTTTATATAATTGTTCAACAGTAATAATAAAAGAGGGTTTGTCTCCAGAAACAACTCAGGCTTCTGGTTTGTTTCTTCTTTCCTCGCTTCATTACAGTGATGTTGCCAGTTAGATTCGGTGGTAAACAGAGCTTATGCATTCCAGGCCAGAATTGTTTTAAATTATGACTACAAAGCTATCACTGGTTAATGTACTAGGAGATGGGTAACTTGAATTATAAGTAATAAAAAGCCTAAAAGAACCTTAGATATATTTTTTAATTTTATTCCCTATAAGGCAACAAGAGGCAAATTCCATATTATCTGACTTATCTGTTAAAACAAAAGTGACTGTGTACCTTAATAGACAAAAATTCAGTTGGAGCTGAAAACTCAAAAGTTTAGAAGAAAATTTAGCTAATGTGCATCTGCACTGGAAAAAAATATTGCCCTCTGGGGCTATTACAGAAACACAGCATTCCAGGACGGAGAATTAGACAACGGGACCCCTCATATTCAAGTTAAAATGTTCTCCTTTATTCACCAGTCCTATGAAAGAGAAGTGTGGAAGTGGGATCCTTTTAAAATGAAAAGTCCCAACTAAATATTCAAGTCAATGGAAGGTGACATAGGAATAACTCTGTTTAGGAATAGACAAGGCAACTCCATTTTAACAAGGCATCAAATACCAAATTAGAACACCATAGCCCAAGGAATTAAAGTTCCTAATGCTGCTAACATTTTAATATATTCAGCACTGCGTGACTGGCTTTTCTTTGCTGTATGGTGTGGCTGAGAATACAACATCAGCATTAAGCAAATAATGGGAGTGTTGCTATGGGCTTCAGTGAGAGCAGGCCTTACTTTAATGCGTTAAGACATCATCCAAGTAATTTTCTTCTTGCCATCTTCAATTTGGTATAATGCATTATCATAATAAAGGGAGCTGGGAGCAGCAAGACTTGATTAAGTGTCAAAATGCTCTCAGAAGCTCAAAAAATGGAGAGTTGTAATCTCGGTTCTTTGGTTTCCAAAGCAGGCAATAGTCTGAAAGGACAAAAGAAAAATGGGTAAGGAACAAGTTGGAACACATATTTAAAAATAAAAATACACAATAAGGTCCTTGAATTCTTGCTGTAAACAGCACAGGACTGGGAGTGATTGATATACACCTCTTTGTACTGTTGAGTCTTTGGCCAAGTCCCTCAAAAGTGACTAGGAGCTAGGTGTCCAGCTCCTGCTTATTTCAGTATGTGTTAGGCTCACAGCTGAACGCAAGAGTTGGGGCCTTCACAAGTTTATGCCTCTACTTACCTACATTAAAAATAATATTTTGCACTAAAAGTATTCAGACTTCTCCTGAAAGCTAAAATAATGATTCTTAATAACATTCTTGTGAGTTACTTTATTATTTTATCTCCATTTTGCTTATGAAAATATAGAGATATAGAGCAACAGTGACTTGCTTAAAGTTATATTGTTGTTGTTTTTTTGACCACTGCGTATCCTGAGGAATGTTGATATCCTCTATCTGCAAGCAGCACTGGAAGGATAAATTAATTAATATTTGCAAAGAGCTTTGGAATTCTGAGCTGAAAGGTGCTAGATAAGTGTAAAGAATTATACTGTAAATTATGCATAAGAATTGTGAATGCTGCTTTTTCAGATGTGTCTGCTACAAAGATCACTCAGTAGTTCAGACATCTAAAACGTGGATGATGCAAGACTGTTTAAGAATTGATTAGTATACCTTTGGGGGTATAAGAATGGCAGTCTACAGCAATGCAGTAGACAACAGCTCCTATATCATGAGGAAAATGACATTTCGATATCATAAGAAGTTCCTTACGCCTTTGAAGTTGCATCTTATTTCAAAGTCAGTCAGTATTCTTTATTTTTCATATAATTATGAAAGTGGTTTTATGTCAATAAGTGCTTTTTTAAAGCAAAAACAACCTAGATGGAGCAATAATAAATCCAAGGAAAACTCTCTCTCTTCTCCGTTGTTATCAGCCACAATTCAGGCTGATATTCCCAGCTCTCCTGAAAGCTGCTTAGGAAGCCTCTTAAGCAACTACTCACGGTTGTATTGCTTTAAAACCAGGGCTGAATGTGAACCATTAAGCATTCTGTTCAAAGGTCTGGAGAAACAAGACTGCTAATGAGATAGAAATGACAAAAGGAGCAAAATGTGTATCTGGGCAATTAATAATGAAGATTTGTACTACAGGAGCGGTCAAAGAGCCCTGGGTAAAAAGGACAGGTTTTGTCTGAGTCCAGGTCTATGCAATGGGCAAACTTTTCCCAGAGAACCGCTGACTGCCAACTAGGTCAGACAGCCCAAACAAGCTGGATAGGGCCCTGACTTCAATGCCTCTGTTGGGATGGACTGGTACTAAAATGGGATTGACTGGTCCTGACACGGGATCTTCATGCCACAGCAGGAAGGAAGGAACTGCAGGGCTACTGATTACTCCATTATCAAAACAAATTTCAGTAAACAATCTTCAGAAACTGAAAATATGACATAAATTAAGGGCAAGGGAGATGAAGATGTTTGCCAGCATTCTTTTTTTCCAGGATACTGGATGGATGAAAATGCCCAGCTGATCTTTGAAATACATCTTTCGCAATGAAATATCTGGATAATATCTGGTAAAATAAATCACAAAACATCTGCCACCAAAGCAAGCAAAATTTAATTTCCCCAATTTAAAAGAATCCACCAGCAAAGCCATCCTGTTCCCTTGACAACCTCAGTCTCTCTTCCACCATCCATGAAGTTCCTTCACCTCCCCAATTAACACATTGGCTCCTGTGCCTACAGGGTTGTCATCTCCTGCCAGCAGAGTGGCACAAATTTGGTGTCTTTAGCACAGTCCTAATGGATGTATTCAAGCTAAAAACAAAAAGTGATTTACTAGGCACGTAGCAGAATTTATATAGACTTGGAGGACTGTGATGGTCTGAGCTGCAGCTAAAGCCTAGGTTTGAGTGGGAAAATAATATCTGTGAAGCTGAACATTAAATTGAAGAAGAAACATGAAAGAGAGAAATTCAAAGCAAAACACAGACAGAACATTAGAGCAAGAGTGTCTGGTTAAAACAAAATCTTTGCAGTAGGCTAATAGTTTGGTGCAAAAGGAGGAAAAAACAGAAAATAATACTACAGAAAATGTTGTAACAAAAAAGCCTGAAAAAGAATTGGGTGGAAGCTGGAAGGACTACAGGAATAAGAAGTCTTCTTATGCTTTCCTTTTTAAGTGCTATATTCTTCATGTAATGATGTGCCACTGTGTCATTCAAAAAAGAGTACGTGTCTTGTTGGCTTTTTTATTTCAAAACCAAAGGGAGAAAGTCTGAAAAATGTGACCCTGCCTGTGAGGATGCAGCAGCTCTGTGGCCTGCATGAAAAAGATCACCGAGCTGAGAGTGAGTTTCTAGTTATGCCCTGCTGTGCTCAATAGCTTTCCACCAGCCTTCCATCAATATTGACAGTGTGTAACAACCCTTCAAATTTCTCATCTCCTACCTGTGGTGAGGTAACTTCTTCAGAGTATTTGAAAGCCAACCCAGAAAATGAGAAGCGGCCTGAGTCCTGGGTCAGCCTTTCATCCAAACCTTGTGTGAGCATCCTGGCAGAGGTGAGTACAGGTTATAAAATCCATCTTGTACGGGGAGTTTCAACACAGCAGCATTTCCAGCTCGGGAGACTCAAATTATTGTCTAAATAAGAAGTTAGGTTCTTTTTTTCAAAGGTGCCAAGCAAAAACAAGGTGGTGAAGCATTATATCTCTGACAATCAGGCCACTGGTATTTAGCTTGTTAAAGGGATGATGTCCTCTTGTTTGAGTCATATTCAAATTGTCTAACTTTAGCAAAGAATTAACTGTGTTTTCAATGTGAATATTTTAAAAGTAAAAAGAAAACAAAATTTGCAATATTGTTTTGCCATGGCCTTTTCAAAGCAGAAAAGAATTCATCCTGGGATCAAATGGGTGCATAATGTTAATGATTTGCATAATAAAGGTGACCTGGAGGAATTTAGAAGGGAAACAATGACTACACAAGAAGTTCTTTCAAATGTCCTAGGAAAGCAATCAGGACAGAAAGAATGCATCCCTCTCATTTTCATTATTTCCCTTCAGCAACAGGAACTTTTGGATTAAATGTGACTCTGTTAGACTAGGTCACATACTAGCTAGACACTGCCATTTTACACAGTAAATGTATCATATATGGTGAAAAAATGAAAATTGTTTGAAAAATTGATGCTTATCACTGACATGCTTTAATATGATGTCAGCTTAACTTTTTTGTAAATTATACATAGAAAAAGTTTCCTACATTAGTGAGCTTGCTAAGAAATTATCAGCAGATGCAGAGTGAGCAAGACAGTTTTCTGTTATAGCAGGTACTTCATTGGCCTTAAACTGCAATTTGTTATTGGAGATGTGTATGTGAACTGGAAAATCAGATCCCCTTGCCACTAATTTACACAGCAATTTAAAATTAATTTTTCATGCAATACCAAGTGCCTTTGTGTGTTCATAAGCTATTAGGCCATATGTCACACATTATTTTGCCAGGTGTTAACATGTAACAGACAAATTACATGCCCCCTAAGATAACTGAGAGATTTTGAGGGACAAAAATGAAGGAAGAATATAGGATGAAAATAACGAACTTCGGAAAGAATTTTAGAAAGACTTGGAAGGACTTAAAAACAATGTTCTTACAACTTCTCAGTAAGAACCACCATATACATCTTAATCCACAGACTTTAAAAGATACAGCAGATGTATAGTGTTGATGTAAAGTTCTCACTGACTTACCAGCTTTGTTTAAAAACGTCCATCTTTAAATGCTTAAAGTGGAGAGTGTAGCAGAAAAGATGGTCTGAATAGATTGTACAAGCACAGTAAATGGGGATAGTCTCTTCTCCTATCTTATGGTTTTACCTATGAAGTATTACTGATGATTCATTCAGGAGAGGGAGGGAAATGAATTACTTAGGTCTGTTATGTATTAGAAATGAAGTGCAGTTCAGTAGCCTATGTCCAGTCCTAGAGAGTGACTATCAGATCCCCAGTTCTCATATCATTTCTAAATACCAAAATAAAAAAAAATATTGTTTTAATTCCTCTCTTCCTGTAGGTCAAATAAAACTATGCACATAAATCCACAGGCAGTGATATAAAATTGCCATATTTTTATTATTTTCTTGTAACAACTTGATCATCTGAAACTCACGTATATTTGCATGAGGCCATTTAAAGATACTAAGAGGAGCACTATAGCATATCCTTAAAATAGGAAAACAGATAAATATATCCTTCAGGCATACAACTGGTAACAGAAACACAACCCATCAGCAGAGGTGTTAAATGGCTCCCTCAACTGAACAGATTTTCAGCCCGCTTGAATACTGTTCTCCAGTTCTTGCCTAATCTTAAATTATTGTAGTCGTTAACATATAATCATTTAGTTGTACCACGCTGTGTTTGTCTGCTACTGAAAAGCCAGAGAACTACTCCATGAGCAAATAATTATTAGGACAGTGGTTCACTGTTGACTTAGTAGCGTCTGCTGTCAGGTTTGAATCACTTTGTCTCCAGGCAAATATTAGTGGTTAAAGGTAAGATTCACAGCACTGTCTGAGATGCAAGTAATAAATACTTAACAGTGGGGACTCTCTTCAGCTCAGACCTCTGCTAATTATTCTGTGCATGTGCCTGCCAAATCTCACTAGGTTCCCCCTTCTTTCCGCACTATTGGTTCAGTAGGATTACCTTCAGTGCCATTATGAAGGCTAAAGGACACTAAACATCTCTTTTATGGCATTGGCCATACTGATGTATTATCAGCTGCTTCAACACGCTTTAGGCTGTGATGCTGAGCAAATAGCTTCAGCTCAAGCAGAGGTTATGGGTATGATGTCATTTTTCTGTGTGAAATTCTCTACTCCATGTGGTTTGAGAGCCTTCTGGGTTGCTTCTGGAAATGTCCATACAAAAGAAGTTTCACAGCCTGTGAATCTGATTGTTTGTCATCCTTGTGAACACTACTTCACACAAGTTCCTCTGCTGGGTCCAAATGAGTACTGCTATAAATGAGTATCAGGTTGCACAGTCAGACCCTATAAATTAGAACAGTAGCACAAAAAAGTGCTTTACAAAAATACTTATTACATGATGCTTTCCTTTTGCTTTTGCACAGAAATTGCAGATGAAGTTTGATGCAGCAGATGGTATTAAACAATAGTTACCAGATAATAGAGAAACCAGCAATGGCACTTATTTTCTAGGAGTCACTGAGGAGAGAACATGTTAAAATCTGGGGGGTGGCCTCAAGCCAATTTTTACATGGAATTTAGGAGTGGTTTACATGGTAAGAAGCTGCTATTACCAGTGAGGCCAAGCAGTCAGTTACTTTCCACAGGCACAGCTTGGGCAGTGGCATGGCTCAGCTCCTTTACCAAGCCTTGCTTCCTGCTCTGCCTTCACACGTGGACTAAAAAGTCCAGTTTGGACCCGGGAGGAGATGATATCTCAGGCTTGAGACATGTTCACTATATCTCCAAGGAGAACAAGCACCACAGAAACTTTGTGAAATTTTATAAGGGCACCACAAGGTAGACAGGGACAGAATGGATATACAACCTTAGCTCTATACAAGCTTAAATCCATCTGTCAAGTAACTTGAGTTTTATCAATCAGTGACAATGATTTTGCTGAGAATTCAAGAAAGCGTGAGGGGACAGCTCACTTCAAAATATCTTTTCTTTTTCTAGCACTGAGAGTAGCAGCAGAAGTGTTGTTTTTGTAGTGTGAGGTTCAAATATTTCTACAGCTGGCAAGAACTTGGAGAAGAAGAAAAATATGTCAATATTCTCAATTGCTTCTTACTCAGACCTGAATAGTTATTGACTATCATACTTTCTACCTTTAATCTCTCAATCCAATTAAAAATTATATAAAAAGATAGAATGTATTAGGCAAAGAATAATTTACCAGGGACAGTCCCATTGATTTCAAAGAAGACTTGGTACCCTCCTTTACAGTGCAATTTTTATCTAAAATATGCACTTCATGAATCATGAGTATATTATTTATTGGGCAAAAGCCCAGCTGATTTTGAATAGGATTTCAAGAGAATCGCTGGAAACAAAGAGAACTAGATCATGTCAAAGATCTCTGCAAAGAATGAAAAGTGCTTTTCCCATATTTTATGTTCCCAATTATGATAAAAATAGCTGTATGTCACATCATATAACATTTTATTCATAAGGCCAAACTTTGCTGGGAAATTTCTGTGCTTTGATTTTGGTAGGGTCACCATAGGTATATGTCAAGGTATAATTTGTGCTATAATATTTGCAGCTGAATTTTCCCCTGCGTTTAATATAATTAGGTTTAGTATTGCAATATCTTTATATCAGCAAAATGTCACTGGGAGCTAGATCCTCATGCCCTTATATACAGTGAACAGAATAGATGCATTGGCACTTGTTTTAAAAGTAAGGTACAATTAACTGTGACTGCAAACATGAAAGTTTGAGTTCAGCCGGGAAACCATGCATCAGTGATTCTTTTTAAACTGAACATGAAATTCATGAATTTCAATAAATTTCTTTTGTAAAAGACCTTTTGGTATGTCATTATTTTCAGGCATTATTATTGAGGAAAAAGAAGTCCATTATTTAATATATAGCGCTATTCTAGCATTGGTATCTGAAATTCAACTGCACAAACTTAGTGGTAAATCAACAACAATGCCTTTTTTACTTTTCAACATCTTCTTCAGAGAACATTCAACAAATAGAGTACTCATTGTTGATGTTTTCCTGTTCCTGTCACTGTTTATTAACAATTTTAAGGCACTGCTCAATATTAAAGATAATTCAAAAACAAAAATCCATCTTCAGAGGTGTATCTGAATAAATATAAAATATAATCATTACAATCTTATGCATTCTTAGAATCTTATAAAATTATGCATATCCCATGTACCATATTGTCTAAGCAACAGCTGGTTTCACAACTAAGCGAACATATTTCCTGAAATTCATGGGGCAGAAATTCTGAAATATAAAATTTTGTGCTTCAGGAGATAAGACAGCCATCAGCTGGCATACTATTAGGTGTTTTTTTCTGTGTGTGGATTCTTCTGTTATTCTCTGGTATTGCTTGTTCTGCTGACAGCCAGATTGACGATATGGACTAAACCAGAGCATTCTTCTGTTCTGCTTTGGCAATTCCTTTGTTCTTCGGAGAATCTTAGGCTTCATTTAGATGTCCCATATCTGCCATTGTACCCATCACTAAACTTCCTTGTCACCTCTGGGAGATCCCTGTGGACTTTACTTGTGATGGTCATGTTAGGAGTCTTTCTGAAGGGATATGCTATAATGGTACAATTCATTTTGTGTAAAGCATTACTGCAGGGGCTTGTCAATGAACAAACTGTGATTCAGTTTTCACCTTGCTTTTTGAGAGCAGTAATGTACTTCAATCCTTCATTGAGCAAATTACTCAGCCATGTGTGCCTACCCACGGTGTCTTATTCCTCAGGGAGGAGAGCCTCTGCTTTTACCACTTTCTACATAAACCAGACAGATCATGTTCTTTATCGTCCTTTCTTTCTTCCTTTTTTGGGGTTGTGCTTTTGGTTGGTTTGGTTTGGGGTTTTTTTTTATTACTGGTAGCTGGAGTAAGGAAGTGCTTTACTTCTCTGTGCCTTAATACATTCAGTAACACTCTACAAGAACTTTGGTCAGGTCGCCTGCAGAGGCCAAAAGCAAATCAAAGTTCATTGTCAATAGAGCCTGCCCCTGCAACCCTGAACATTTCTGACTTCAGAAATACTTAATATTTAAGCAACACTCCCTGAGAAGACATACTAAAACTAGGGTTGGAAAGATGATTAAGACATGAATTTTGGCAGGTTGGTACTGGATCTCAGTCTATATGCTAGTATAGGTAAGAGGAAAGAAATACTCATGAAATGAACATGCAGCTAAGAAATTCTTTGTGTGAACCCAGCTGCTGTCTAAGTGGGTTTCAGAACTAATTTTTTGGGAAGCTGAAAAAGAAGAATCTAGCATAGGGCCCTTTTCTTTTTTTGATTTGAATCAGTTGACTATTCAATAAGGTAGAAGCAATGAGAAGAATAAGAACTTCTTTTAGGCAGAGAAAATTTTCATTACATAATTTTGTCTTTGAGTGGGGAGAAAATAGAGTACTGCGGGGAACAAGAAACTGAATGCGATCCTGAATCCACTATGAGGAAAGGAGAAGTAATAATGCAGAATATGTTATTACAGCAGGGCCATTTTGATAAGTTAATTTGAGGTCTTGGGAGGGATAAATGTCTGTCAGTTTCACGCTGTGTGGTGGGTTGACCCTGGCTGGACACCAGGTACCCACCAAAGCTGCTCTATCACTACCCTTCTCAGCTGGACAGGGGAGAGAATATATAACGAGAGGCTCGTGGGTCAAGATAAGGACAGGGAGATCACTCACCAATTACTGTCACGGGCAAAACAGACTCAACTTGGGGAAATTAGTTTAATTTATTAACAATCAAATCAGAGTAGGGTAATGAGAAAATAAAAACTAAATCTTAAAACACCTTCCCCCACCCCTCCCTTTTTCCCAGGCTCAACTTCAGTCCCAAATTCTCTACCTCCTCCCTGCCCAAGGGTGCAGGGGGATGGGGAATGGGGGTTGCGGTCAGTTCATCACATGTTGTCTCTGCTTCTCCTTCCTCCTCAGGGGGAGGACTCCTTACACTCTTCCCCTGCTCCATCATGGGGTCCCTCCCATGGGAGACAGTCTTCTACGAACTTCTCCAACGTGAGTCTTTCCCACGGGCTGCAGTTCTTCACGAACTGCTCCAGCGTGGGTCCTTTCCATGGGGTGCAGTCCTTCAGGAACAGACTGCTCCAGCGTGGGTCCCCCACGGGGTCACAAGTTCTGTCAGCAAACCTGCTCCAGCGTGGGCTCCTCTCTCCACGGGGCCACAGGTCCTGCCAGGAGCCTGCTCCAGTGTGGGCTTCCCATGGGGTCACAGCCTCCTTTGGGAACATCCACTTGCTCCATGGTGGGGTCCTCCATAGGCTGCAGGTGGATATCTGCTCCAGCGTTAACCTCCATGGGCTGCAGGGGAACAGCCTGCCTCACCATGGTCTTCACCATGGGCCGCAGGGGAACCTCTTCTCTGGTGCCTGTAGCACCTCCTCCCCCTCCTTCTTCACTGTCCTTGGTGTCTGCAGAATTGTTTCTCTCACACATTCTCACTCCTCTCTTCTGATTGCTGCAGTTGTGCAGGTTTTTTTTCCCCCCTCTTCTTAAATATGTTATCCCAGAGGCACTACCACCGTCGCTGATGGGCTCAGCCTTGGCCAGCAGTGGGTCTGTCTTGGAGCCAGCTGGCATTGGCTCTGTTGGACATGGGGGAAGCTTCTAGCAGCTTCTGACAGAAGCCACCCCTGTAGCCCCCCCACTACCAAAACCTTGACACACAAACCTAATACACACTGACATTTGAAAAAGACTGGAAGAGCATTTGCCTGAATAGGAGAGTGGTACTGGTTGCTCCTTGTATGTTATGCAGCTAGCAGAACATCTCTTTGTTCCTTAAATATTTGACTGTGGAATTTTGAGGGGGAGGAAATATCACCATTGGACTTCAGTCTAACTGACTCCTTTGATCCTGAAGACACTTGCTGGGGAAAATCTGAAAATTTTACATGGTTATGGGGCATACAGGAATTAGATGGAAATCTTGTAATGTAGGCATGGACTTTTCTAAGAAATCAAGTAAAATAATTCTGATGTTCCAATGGCAAATTGAATGTAGGGTCCTGTAAAATAGTTCTGACTCTAACATGTAGCAAAATCTCACTGAAGACTTGGAGGGTGCTGTAAAGCATATATAAGTTTTAAGTGTGAAAGTCAACATTGAAAAGGATCTAAATTATTTTGGAGGTTAGGATTAGAACATGGAATACTCTTCTTAAACTGGAGCAAGTGTCTAAAATCATGAGGAGATTCAGCAAAGACAAATGGAAATAAGTTCACACATGGGAGAGTAATCAAATTCAAGAACACAGTTAAATTGGGTTCATCAAGAAGTGTGTAAAGATTAAAGTAAACATAAATTGGGGATAAGTTAGCAATCATAAAAAAGGCAGTTCCTGTATAGGGTTGTATCAATAGGATTATTGCAGTAAATCAAGCTTGATGGTAATACTTGTATAATAGTGCTGCTTTGGCTTTACTTGAAATAACACCCACATTTTTGGATGCTGCATTTCAAAGAGAATAGAAATCTGCACAGAATCAAAAGAAAAGCAGCAATCTTCCTAAGATATTTAAAAACTTGATCTATGAGGGTGGGATAAGAGAACAAAGCAATGAGAGAGTGTGAATACCCTATAAAATAAATTGTAAAAAAACCCCACAATACAAACAATACAATTTTAGAAGAAGGAAATCTTATGTCACAAGCCATTATCATTTGTTAGAAGAGGAGAAGAAACGGAGTTGTGCCTTGGCATGGGAGAATGTGATTAAGTGTTAGAGGACGCTTAATAATTATTTCTGGCAGAAGAATCAATTGCAAGGAGGCTGACTGAAGTAAACTCATTTGAAACATTCACAGCTAGTCCTGGGACCGCGAAGGAATATTTGCATCAGTTCTGCCATGACTCAGGAGGATGAGCTACTACAGATGACTCATTTGAGTCTCTTCCCACTCTCATAATTCGCAGAAACTCATTCCAGATTGTTTACTTATTTAAACTAGAATACTAGACTGAAAGTGACCAACCTATGCCTCAAGTTGTTCAGAGTTTTGGAAGTGTAAACTCTATCAATTTAAAGTATTTCAAATGGAGATATCTTTAAGGACCAAACCAATATACATCAAGGTTTTAAAAAGCAGATGGTAATGGTAAAGAATCCTGTTTTTTTCTACCCCACTCCCTACTAGCCAGATTTTCCTTTCTAATGTAACGCAACATCTGTTTCTAATTCCAAAGCAGACCAGACTATTGCGGAATCATAGTAGATGTACTATTTTGGTACAGATTACATCTTGCATGATTTATTAAATTTGTAGAGTGGCATCTGTGACACTTTATTATCTGTGACACTTTATTTATTAAATAGTAGTAATTAGAAACAACAGAGTTGCACCAAAATGAGTTTGGGCTTAATGTGAATAAAAAAACCAAATAAAGGGGTGAGAGTCCAAAGTCATTCAGGAAGTTAATAGCAAATCAAGAAGTAGTTTTAAATCTCTTAAATATCAATCCATTATTTTATTCATTTATGGTACAGCATACCAATTTTTTTCAGTTCTTTCCCACCGAGAGAGGAATCATGGAGAAATGACAGGGTCCCATGTATCAGAGACTACTTATAGGTGGTTGGTCTCTCTTACTATTCATTAGGCAATAATTTTGAAAGGTGTAGCAATAAAATTGTATGAATAGGGTTAGAACCTATCTTAAGCACCAAATGTAGGAATGAGGCTTAATTTAGTTATTTTTATCCAGGAAATAGGTATTCCAACTCCTTTTTGTCTGCCTTGGAGGTACCAAAAGTCTCCAGGTGCTACAAGTTTTGAGTTTGAATTTTCATAGAAATTGTACTTCTGTACTTCTGGAATCAACTTTTACAGAGCTGAATAGCTCTGCAACTGTCTTGTGATTATACACAGCTAAGAGCTACCTAATACTCATTTTGGGTACTAGCTAAGCACACCCCCAGGACCATGCTCTTTTCAAAATACACAGGTTGTTTCTGTTTCCTTTCAAAATGTTCTTGGAAGAGTATGCACCTTCTCCATTGCATTATAAAATTCAGCATTATTAAAAACATGGAGAATTATCCCTCTGAGAATTCATTCATGTTCTTCCCAGAAGAGTTCTCTAGACATCAGGCTACATTAGGGAGCCTTTTTCTACGTATCCTCTTGAGGTTGAAAAAGAAATCAAAATGGAAGGCAACTGTCATGAAGATGGACAGAGAGAACTAGTGTTAAGGAGCATGATTTAGTATACAAACAGGTAAAGCATTCAGCTAAGAGAGAGGAAATGTGTTTCTGTTGCTCTGCAAAGTCTGTTCATATTATTGGGGTGAAACAATTTTTGGAAAGAATATAAATCACCATTAGAAGAATGGTGAGAGCTTTTCTCCATCACCTTAGTGATGGAGAAACTGGATGGATAAAGGCTGGAGCCTTTATCAGGTAATAGAGTTTTATCTGCTCTGGGCTCTTTTTCTAGGATATAATGAAACCTTTCCAGGCATTCCACAGCTTAAAGAATCACTTGTTAGGACAGTCTTATAAAGCTGCAGATATGGTTTTGAATCCTTTCAGATGTAAGCAATATTGGGTTTCTAGTGTCTTGGACAGGAAATGCATTGCTAGCAAAAATACAAACAAACAAAAATGAACCTTCTTCAGTGAAGGAAGTTGGTACCCACAGGGAGAAAGTCAGTTATGTGTCCCAAATATACAGAGGTATCTTTCTGTATGTCTTTGGACTCACCTTTGAGTTTTCCTTTTCATTAACTGAAGGTGACAGTACACCTACGCTGTCAGGCAGGTATACATCAGGCAGGTCCTTGTTCAGTGTTTCTTGTTTTGACTTCCCTTTGGAGATGCAGCTGGCCAAGCCTACATGCAGGAGAAGAAATGTTCAGTAGTGCTTGCCATCGTTCTGGTCATCAACAAACCCTTCCTGCATTTTGACCCTACCTCAGGAGGAGACTGGGCTGTGCCTGCACATTGGACTGTCTCTGCTGTCCTTACAAAAGGATCATTGATGGATGAAAAGCATCTACCCAAAAGCAAGTTTACCACAAATGTCCTGAATCCAGACCATGCTGTGATCTGCCCTTCTCCTGGAGTACTGACCAGTTCCATCCAGCTCCTTTCTGCTCCATGCAGAAAGGCTCAGCTGAAAGGTCCAGCTCCAAAAAAATCTTTAGATTTTTATTTCATAAGTCATCTTTATTTTCCTGTTCAAAAGAATGTGAAGTTAGGAACTTAAATGTGAGTTGAGGGACTGTGTATTTTCAATTTGTACCTAAAGGGCTATTTTGCAGTCCTTAACTTTCAGGTGCACAAGGCTTTTATTGCACAGATTCTTTAGAGGTTTTTTTTATAACTATCAGACATCTGTTCTGAATTAATTCTGAAATACTCTGAAAAATGAAATCATTTCTCCAAAGACTCTGCAAAAAGCAATCTTTTCATTCTACATATTGATAGACTACAATTAATTTTCTATTTGGATTTTCAAAAATATTTGAATATGGCTGAGTAGGAGTCCTGGTAAATACTGGTCAAAATTAACAATTTTGATGAAAAATATCAGATTTTTCAGCTTTTTATACTTTTAAGGATTCTAGAAGAGATCAGGTCTCTTTTTTCAAAAATATTTGTCATTTACAATCTGTGTGAGAAAAGTAGTGAAATATTTGCCTATTAAAAAGATTGCCAAATGAATAAAATTTGTGGATAGGAATTTCATCTTAATTAAAAAAAGTAATGATGGCATTTAAGAATCCATAAAAATTGGTGTTAATATTTATATAAAAAAACAAACCCTTCCAATACAGTGTACCAATGAGTTATTTAAGAGTAACACAGTAAAATATTTCAAGCAAAAAGTATTCATTAACTGTCAAACTGACATATGGGAAGGGTGGTGTGTATTTGGGTGTAAGAGTCAAGATGCAGGAAGAAGGGAATTTGAATATCAAAAGTATTCCATAGACAAAAGAGTAAATTTATTGTTTTTCTCAAAATATTTTTTCATTAATATAGCATAAAAGCAGTCTCTTCTTTTCACTCTGTGAGTGTTTTTACAGTCTTCAAAAGTTTTTTAGTAGTCAGACTTGTGAGCATCAACTCTGTCACTGAAACTGAATTGATAGTAATGTAATTCTCCAATTTAGGCAGCCACCCAAGTCCTAGCGTTCATTTTTTTTACTAAATTATAGGTTTGAGATAGAGACAAAGCCATCTCCCAAATCTAATTTCCTTGTGAACTAATAGATAACTAAGGATTTAGATACGTGTATGACTACATCCAAATTTTCAAATGCCTAATCATTATTAATGGAATTTATCCTCAAAACTGCCCTGTGGATAGGAAAATAATATCCTGAGCAAGTAGGTCATCAGGCAAAATAAATTACTTACCCAATGTTACATGGTAAACCAAAAAGGCCCAGGAATAAAAAAAACCTCCGTTTAATTCAACACCCTTTCTACAGGTTGCTCTTTCTTCCGTGGAAAATTATGTGGTGTTCCTATCAACACACAATACAAAAGGGAATTTAAATTCTTGATCTGTTAATTGCACACTAGCAATCATACCTTATTTTACCTTTTACCCAACCACATCTTTGGCTATAAATGCTTCAAATTTCTTCTTATTAAATATTTGTTAGATATTAAGTTTCCCTTTTCAACCTTATCAGTTTACAGAATCACTATAATATCTCAAAAGTTCCACCCACCTGATGTACTGACAAATTTCCTAGGAACTCAGGAGATCTGTTTGTTTAGATGGTTGCTTTCTTCAGATCTCACAGTACTCTGGAATTCATCAGAATCAAGGCTTTTAACCATTCACAGTAGGATGCTGTTGTAAACGTTATGGTTTGTCAATCCCTAATCTGGTGACATGCTCAATGCACTATATATATGAAGGCATGGCTATAACATTAGACTATGTATATGGAAATATTTCATGAGGAATTTGTGGAGTTCTCCATTAACTCAAGTTCACAACAAATGAAGGCAGCATTATTACTGCAATAAAACTAGTAAGTAATCTGACTGGCATTGACAATCTTCTTAATGGTAGGAATTCCTGAATCTAGCAAATCAAGACATGCTAAGACCCAGCCTGTCACTAGAAATTCAGAAATACAGTAACTTTTTTAAATTATTGACATTGAGCCAATTGGTTATTTGAACTACTTACTTGGCATGTAGTATCTGCATGTAGTCCCCCTGTACTCAGCACTGGTGAGGCCGCACCTCGAATACTGTCTTCAGTTTTGGGCCCCTCACTACAAGAAAGACATTGAGGTACTAGAGCGTGTCCAGAGAAGGGCAACGAGGCTGGTGAGGGGTCTGGAGAACAAGTCTTATGAGGAGCAGCTGAGGGAACTGGGGTTGTTTAGCCTGGAGAAAAGGAGGCTGAGGGGAGACCTTGTTGCTCTCTACCACTACCTGGAAGGAGGTTGTAGCAAGGTGGGTGTCGGTCTCTTCTCCCAAGTAACAAGTGATAGGATGAGAGGAAACGGACTTAAGTTGTGCCAGGAGGGGTTTAGATTGGATATTAGGAAAAATGTCTTCCCTGAAAGGGTTGTCAAACATTGGAACAGGCTGCCCAGGGAAGTGGTTGAGTCTGTAGATGTGGCGCTTAGGGACATGGTTTAGTGGTGGACTTGGTAGTTTTAGGTTTGCAGTTGGACTCAATGATCTTAAGGGTCTTTTTCAACGTAAATGATTTTATGGTTCTAGGATTCTATGATTTTCTTTGTCAATGGATGTCTTTTGAAAAGATATGTCCTAGCCATTCAGTTGGTATAGTTTTGATGCCAAAAATCACATGGTGCCATTTCCTGTATGGTGTTTTAAAAAACAAGGTGCTAGGTGATTGTATCAGTTCTTTTTTTTTTTTTTTCCTGTGACATCCATCAGCATGAAATATATGTAAATCACAGGAATAATCACAAAATCAAGGCATGGCTGAGTGCCTCATGCTGAGAAGTGACCTTTATAATACTGCCACCTGGAAAACAGGTCAATTCAAACTATCGCAGCTGAGCTCCCAATCCAACTAATCTGTCCTTCTTTCTGGCCTATTATATTCTTACATTCTGATAAGGTGTCAATTCAATATTGTGCAGACGCATCTGCTCAGAATGAAGTCTTTTTTGGAGATGAACTGAACCACATTAGAGTGGGGTAAGATCTGATACAAAGGTGTCACTACACAAACTTTCCAGCCTTCTCTATTCACTACAAAACTCTTGGCTCAGCCATTTAGAGTAGTTTTCTTTGGCTAAGGACAGAGAGGACTGTCCAACTCCAACACCTTCTCACCACATATTCACCTACCACCTTGCATAGATCCTTCCTCCTGGTTTGACAGAGAAAGATATACAGAATACCAGAGCTGTCTCTCTCAGTCATGAAATATTTTACCTCTAAGAGGTAAGGTCTAGTTCTAGACTGGAATTAACAAAGCTGAAGATCTGAAATCCCAAGAGCTATGAGGAAGATAACCTACTGCCTTTGCTATATTACTGTCATTTTCTACATTCACTTCTCCATTCCTTAAATGAGAAAAAAGAAATAAAAGAACAAGTGCATTTTGTGATAAAAACAGGAACATAGTTTTGAAAAGCAGTTTTTAAACAGAAGACTACATTATAATTGCTTTGTAAAATCTCATTAACCCTTTGGTAACAATAGATGATATAATATTTTCAGTTGCTATTTCTATTTCCTATGCTGGCACATTTTTAATCTGAAATAGCTGTAGTGAAGAAAGGAATCATAATTAGTGAAAATGAAATGAAGTGTCCGGCCTTTGAATAATTGTATACCACAAGCAACTGTAGATTACACAAAACTACATGTTCAGCTTGATAAAAAGATGACCAGGAGAGAAATATTTAATGGGGTAATTTGTTAGAGCAGTAAGTATCAAGGTGCCAGACATCTCCTGGAAATAAATAACTGCCTAGGAGGGGGTTTACAGTTCTAGACACCACTTTAGGCCATTTACCTATGTCATTATTAATGGCCAGGAAATTTGAAGCTAAGATGTCCTCACCACTATTTAAATATTTTATAATTATTTTTGGAGTTTTTGTCTCTTCCTTGACAGAAGACTAAGTTAGAATTAAGGACAAATGAAGGGATAAGTTTGATATCATTTACTGTGTCAAGAAAAGGACCTTTAGGAATGTGGACACAGTAGGAATTTTTTACTAAGATTTCTCCCTTGTTACTGCAGAGTTAGGGATGCTCTCACTCACTCAATGGGGAAATCCTGACTTCTAATAGCCATGTAGGTGGTTGTAACATTTTAAGCACCGTAAGTAAACCTTAAAAAAAATATGGTTACTTAAATCAACAGAAAATATTAATTCTGAAATGTTATTATACACCCACTAACCTAAGGAAGTCCTCCTGACACAAGTCTTGAAAGTCTGGCATCCACCGATGCTTCATCCAGTGCTTCCATCCATAAAACTCCACTGGGGAGATGGCAGGTTTCTTAGTGAGGAAATGATCTGAGCTGTGATTCATTGGATTACTTTCACCAAGTTTATAACTTGTCCACTGCTTTACAGTGCAAAATAATGTACATTCTGTTTCTATATTACTGTAAAAGTCCAGGCCATGAAAGGGAAAACTCTGAAGCTATCTTTGTGATAGAAAGAAATTGTTTATTTGGGACATCTTCATAACTTTCTTTGGCTAATAGGTATGTAAGGGCCTGTGAAAGTTACTGTTCTTCATATACTGACTAGATATCAGTCTATCTACTCACACCTTTAATCCACTGTCTAGAATCTGAGCACAGAGAAGACCATCGGTTGTGTATCAGGCTCTGGATTTGTCCTACCAAAGCTGTAAAGTTTTCTCTTATCCTTTTAAACTAAAATGATTTAACATGGAAAAGGGCAGGGGAGAATGAATACATCATTTAGTGGACACTAAACATTTAGTTTAGTGGGCATGGTGTTGTTGGGTTGACGGTTGGACTCGATGATCTTGGAGGTCTCTTCCAACCTTAATGATTCTATGATCACCCGCTGAAATTATACAGTCTACTCTGATAAAAGCCTGGTCCTCCATGGTAGGCAAGAGAAACTTTTTTGCAGCTTGATACACAATGATATTTCTGTGTAGTCCTGCAGCCGCTCAAAAGGGTGGTCATAGAAATGTTATTGGAGGTACAGAATGTGAACTGAGGCTGAAGTTGTTTATGCTGTTTGAGAGCAAATTCACCTAAGACTGCTCCACTTAAGCACCCGCCTGGTGCTAAGCTACATGAAATCCCTGGTGGAACTGACTCTGATGTAGACGTACCCAAAATAACTTGACCGTACAATCAGCTCTTGGTTATTTGTAGTTAGATTATTTGGTTTGTAAATAAAAAGGGCCAAAAGAACAATTTTTCTGACAGGACTTATTAGCTCAGACACGGTGCTGTACTAATGTGTCTACATCATTTCCTGATCTCAGCTGGCTCCACACAGCCCCACAAGGCTGTGGTTGAGTTAATCTTTTTAGTATTTGTGGAACTGGGGTGGTGTTGCTGAGACATCTATGCTGATTTGGGACAATCTGTGCAGGCTGGGAAATAGTAATAGTCATATTATACGGGTCTTCCATTTTCCAAGGTATTCTGATCATGAATAAGAGAGAGATGATTATGGTTCTGTTGTCAGTGTTGGTCATCCCCAAAGCAGAACAGATCTCAAAGGCTATTCAACATTAGAGTAAGCATTTGAATGTTCAGCTCAGTCTTGTGACTTGTGTACAGCTGCAGCTAGCTGCTGGAAGTGGTTAGTTTAAAGCCAGAATAGGTACAAGTATCCCATACCTCAATCACAATTTGGCAGTATATCTACTTCCTATGTTACATTTTCTGTTGTCCTAATACAACACCTTGTCTTTTAAATGTTCATGCCTAAGAAAAGGCCGGAAAAATACAGCAGCAGGAGACACAGGAGGGAAAAGATTATTTTACTATGAGCTGTGAAGAAAAATCTTCTTCCCTTAATGGTTCTCAAGGGACATGTTTATCTCAATGGATGTTTGTTGCTTTTTTCTGGTGGTGGGAGTTTCTAAGATAAATTCATCATGACCTCAGAAGAGTCTCAGCTAAGAAAAATACATAATTCTTACAGAGTCAATATTATAGAATTATTGTATTATAGACTATAATAATTATTACAAAATCTGAATATTATATAATCGGAATAGTCTCACAAGCGCTATATTTGAAGACACCCATTAACATCCCTGTTTTTCAGACAGGGAATGGAAGCCTATGCAAATTGAAGTAGATCAGTTAAAAGCTTCATGTAAAATAAATTCAATCCAGACCTCAGAACCAGTTTATCCAAACTGCAGGTGTCCTCACCAGTGGAGGAAATTGGAGTTAGACACTGAAGGACAGGTTGAGCTCTTCACCTTGCTGGCAGCTACTCCGACTTTCACTAAAGTAACTGTGTTTTTACAAGTATAACATAAGACTCTCCTCATCAGCAAAACTTCCCTAATTTATCCTAGATCACTATATTTGAAATATGTACTGGATTTTCCTACATGGTTGTGGGTGAAAAAAGGGAGGCCTTGATCTGTTGTGGAAGTGGTTAAATGTTGCTAGTAGGGTATACTAGTACAAAACGGATCTGAGAGGAAAGCCAGGTCCTGTGAGCATATGTCTTGTTGTTCTAAGAAGTGTTTGTGTTTAAGCATTCACAAATTGCCCAGAAATGTTGTATCATTAAAGAAAGAAATCTGCTGCTATAAAAAGCCTTATCTTGAGTTTTATCATGCATTACTTCTCTCCATATGCTACACTCAAAGCAAGTGTGCAATGACTAGCTTGTAGTAACTTGCATAAAAGAATTTATTACCAAGCCATTCTTTGGTTCCATTGAAATATTAGCATTTTTCAACTATTTATCTCATGAAGCATTAAAAGGAGCCTCACTCAAAAACTTCAAAATGAAAAACAAAGGGATGTGGTTACTTATCTATGATTTGCAAAGCACAGAACTGATTCTTAAAAAACCCCACAGTTTGCATAATCAATAGTTTACCTCTGAAAACTAAGCATATAAATAAGCTACCAAAACAGAATATTCAACTACTATTGTGCTACCATTTTAACCTGCTTTGCAAAGATCATCTGCCTCTGGGGGTCAGTTATCTATTAAAAGACTTGAAATTATTCTCATACAAAAAGAAAGAGGAAACTGAAATAATTTTTTAAAAGTTTCTTCAGGTTATAGTGAGATGTGTAGCTGCTGGAATAATACAAACAGTATTTTCATAGGACTTTTTGGAAAAAAAGTTCATTAAAAAATTGCTAGCATTTCTTCATAACAATCTGAAATTAAAATGTTCATTTTTAGGAAAAAAACCCCAAACCAACCAAACCCAAGAAACCTACACACACACTTTTTGTTGTTTATTTGAAAAATATGGAGGGAGGGAATCAAATGAAATGAAAATTTCCATATAAGGTAAAAAAGGACATTTTCTGATTAACACTATTTTGACAGAATATTTTCCAATCATCTCTATTTATGTGGGAGATTAGCTCATTTCACTGCTATTGTTCTGTGCAATCCTCCATGGAAATTCAACCAGAGACATGGAGAGGTAACATTATTGGGATCAGTAATGTAGCTGCCAAAATGATTTTCTCACTTATTAAAGCAAAACGTAGTCTATAATTGGCATTCAGTTTTCTGCATAATGGCTACACAGATGCATCAGAGGATAGTAAAGGTGCTTGTAAATATGGTGTTTGAGTCATTTGAAACATATCTTAAAAATGAAAGCTTTCCAGTAGTGTAGGTATTCAGCCAAAGCCAGCTTTCTTCAGGTCCCATGCTTAAGGTGTTTTCATGGTTTTTTTCACCTTTCAAATTTTTTACCCAAAATATTTTAACAGAAAGGTATTTCATAAGAAGGCATGAATGTAATATTTAACCAGCAGTTCCTGGATATATAATGGAAAGCAATATAAATGCGTCTTGCTCATTCGAATTCATAAACACTATAGAAGTATTTACCTCCGTCTGTGCTCACTCTATATTATTATACACCATAGGTACAAGCCCTCCTTCCCTCCATCACTGTCAAACTGACTGTGACTATACCAGTCTCTTCTGGCATCTCCAAACATTTGTTCATTATTCTGAATGATTAAAATAAAGTATCTATGCCATTAACTGCTTGATAGTATCCTGTGCATTCCATTTTCCTATTCAAGTACTGTAATAGAATAGCTGGAGCTTTTATGATAGGAGAAAACTAAACAATTTTGGAGTGACAGCCATGCATGCAGGACACTGTTTAATACCAGGACATAAAAAGGCAATTTACTCACTTTTTAAATTGATCTTGACATTTATAGCACACATATTATCCATAAATAGGGAAATAATTGAATACTCCAGGTAAGTGGGTTAATGTGTTTTCATGAATATGGATGATCATATTTTGCTTATTCTTTCACAGTCTACATAGCTTTTGTTGAATGTCTTTTGATTGCAGGCTATTGAAACGTCACATTTTCCTACACCCCATTAGAAATCTATAAATCATTTGCTGGAAGAGACTTTGTATGCCTCTACATGCCAATATACCGTCAGTGGTAGAGCTGGGACCAGACGTTTCGAATGAAGGTACAATAAGCTCTCCAGCAGAGAGGAATTATGGAAGAACTACACAAAGGGAATTGTCATCAGTTGCAGGTTAGCTTCTGCCTTGAAGCCAGTTGTATTTATATTGCTTTCAAAATACTTTTTGCATTTTATTTGTTTAACCCTTATTATTGCAACACAGGGTGTTTTTATTATCTAAGTAAATGTCTAGCCCTTTAGAGAATATTATTAACCTCATAATACCTTACAGCTGGCTTTGTAATGTATGCCCATTAGTAACAGAATTTAATGGTCCATTAGAATGACAGGGATCACCAGGACCCCGCAGCATTGTAGACACATCCGCTCCTCTGGGCACAAGCCTCCTTGACATCTTGTGCAGAGAAGATGTTAGAAAAAGATGATGCCATTTGCCTTGGGCTTTGGTTTATGCATTGATACTAATGATTTTTCAGTTAAAGGGAACAATTTTTTTTTTTCAATAGCCTTTTTGGGTTAGCTTAACAAAGAGCCACTGAAGTTGGAAATAATAACCTCCTTTATTTTCACAGTTTTTATATAATTTGATGTAATTCTGGGGAGGTGAAATAAACATCTTTATGTCCATATTTCCAACTTTCCACAGTAGTAACCAGAGGAATAAAATGGTGCAACCATGTTCCCTACATTCAAAATGCCAATACAAAATTCTAGTAATCTCTGCAAAGTCAGAATCCTAGGCAGGAAGAAGAGCCACGTGGGAGATCAGCCTTCATCATGCAAGTCCAGTACTATGAATGATATGGATTTTCCTTTGTTGTCCTGAATTCCTTCTGCTTTTCTCAAGGTTGCCTGAAAAGCTTTTCTGTCTTTGGCTTTTCTGTTTTAAGATAAATGCTGAGAGAAATGGTATGATTGGGAAGTGGAATAATGTGCACAGAGGAAATAGAAGTCCTTGGTTTCGGTGCAGGTGTCCAGATGGAATACTTCATGTGTATTCTTGTGTTAGCCTGAAACTGGAAACGCTCCTCTTTACCACAGTATCTCTGCTATAGCTATCTATATGAGATGCTCTAGAAGGCAGACTAGGAATGTCATAGGTTATGGCCTGGGCTCCTAGATCATAGCCTGCTACAAACAACAATAAATATCTACAGTTGATCTTCATCTTAGGACAGAAGATGAATGGAATTTGTCTTGAAGGTACTACTCCACCATGAGTATCCATGTACACTTCTTTATTTCGCAACCACCCCTTCCTGTTGGAGGCTGAAGTGTACACTGTGATTAGAGTCACAAAAGGGATATTAGAACTTACATTGGTGGTACATGTTAATTAGACATTTAAAAATATAGACCATATTATTTTTGTTTAAGGAAATAATAATAAGTACAAAGTATTTATTGTTTTTCTTTCAGCTACTAAAGCCACATTATCTGGGGCTTGGTCCAGTGATCCTAGGAGATATGGGGGTGGGGCTTTGAAATCTTCGTGGCAAGAGATATGCTGTCTGTGTGTGTCTGTGCACATATGCTGGTAAAAGAAAATCTCTGTGAGTTTTTGTACTAAAAAGTTCACTTCAGAGACAGCCTTGCAAGTTTTAATGGGATTCACAAAGGATGCGAATGGGATGCCCAGTGCAGACAGGAACAACCGTTAAAACATGCATTTGAGATCATACCTTTGAACAAGACAAGCAGCAGAGACCTCTGAGCATTTTATCCACTGCTGAAGGTTATCCTCCAAAGTCCAGACTTATGTTAATGGTGATGTGAGCCAGGTTTACAAAACTCCCAGGTACGATCTCCTCCCCCAGAATTTGGGTCCTGTATTCTATGACTGATAAATGATATACTTCTTTTACTTTCTTTCAACTGAATTACTGTTTTTATTTTACTTCTTGCCTTGTACCACATGCTGTATGTGTATGATGCCTCCTCACCATGGAAAGACAAGTCTTCCTGCATTTAAGAGCTTATCAACAAAAAAGGCTTCCACTGAAATGTTTTTTTCCCATGGGTTTATAATACCTAACTCAGGCACACCAGCAAAGAAACAATGGGTCTTTTCTATGTTTTTGTTGCTTATTAAAACAACAGCAACAAAATAATTACTCTAAGTGCTGTGACTGTCTTTTATGGCACAGCAGCAATTAGAAACCTTGATTAAGTTCAGAAATCTCCTTCTTAAGAACTGTATGTGCACTTAGTAACAAACAGTTACCATCCTAATTTTTTTTGTAACCTAAAGGTAAATGATTGAAAAAAGGAAGCCATATGAGGAAATTAAGACACAAGAGACTGGTGCTAAAGTACAGTCTGTCAGTGGCAAAAATAGCAATTTATAGACCAGCTGTATTTACTTGTTAATGAAATTTGGGGTGATTCTTTATTAGGTATCTACATTGAAGCTATGCTTCCCGTGTATCCATTATAGTTAGACAAATAAGTTAGACAAGGAGAGATAAGCATCTCTGGGAAGAGTCATCTGGCCTATTTTAGACATATGTCTACTACACACCTTTGTCTTTAGAAGGAGCCCAGGGTTACAAGATTAGATTTAAATTTAGCTTAGATTTAAGATAAATGAGTCCCAGTTCTAATTACCACCCATGTCCTTGAAAACATGATTTGCCCAGGATTGGTGGAATTGAAGCAGCTCACAGTCCAATGCTGCCAGCATTATAGAATCCTTCCTCCAGGCACACCTCATAGTCTACAGCACACCAAAGATGATGCCAACTGACTACAAATTAGCTTCATAATACAGATTTTCTAGCTGATACATTGGCTTTAATTCTGCATAGTGCTTTTCGACCACAACAGCTTCCATTTCATCCACAGTTTCAGGCTAGACTATGGCTGTGTCTGTACAATGGAGAAGCCATCCTGAGGATGGGCTCAAAGCCGTATTTGTTTCCTATGTGCATTATCTATCTGCAAAGTGGACTGCAGGGCTGGCTTTAAGCTGACCCAGCTGGAGTGTCCCTGGAAGAAAACTGGAGATAAATCAGGAGCTTTAGAGCACAGAGGAAAGCAATTTTCTTTCCTGTACAGAGATAGATTTGGAACAGCTGTGGAGACTGCTGCAATGGCACTGTACAGAGTAGATGGCCATGGAGGGCTGTGCAGAAGCACTCTTGACGTTCTGCCTGAAAATGCACCAATTCTACCTGTCACAAAGGCAGATGGGATTTACAGTTGACAGATTTCAGGCTGATTGCAAGCTGCCTGTAAATGCAAAATGTGTGGTCTGGAGAGCTCCCCTGATTGTCCAGCCTCTACACAGCTCAGACATAAGTAGTATTTAATCTTTTTCATTCTTTCTTCTTTTCTTCATATATCATAAACATCTCTGGGAATGAAATTACTTTGCTCCTCTTTTTCATTTGAAAAGATCAGAAGGTTATCAAGATATATGTGTCTGACCTGAGTCACTTTGGGACATCTATACATGCTGAAACTCCTGCAAAAATCAAAGTGAATTAGAGAGTTTCCTGCTTAGCCTTGTCACTTCTTGCTTCTAACCCTTACACTAACTCAGGGTGGGGAGAATATCAAAAGTACATGTCAGGACATAGTTCTGAATCCAGAGTTAGAAGTCCACAAATCTTAGGAGTGGCTACATTTGGGATTGTGATTTGAGCCTCTGTTAACATAGCAGAGCCAAAAAGCATAATGGAGATGAGCAACTTTTTGTTTTGCTGTCAGATAAACTTGTCTGCATCAGGTGAGAAAATAGAGCTGACTTCTGCGTGTTTATCTCATAATAACATGAGAGTGCCTGTCTTTGCCCGGCACTCTCACTCTGGGATAGCTAACACTCCTGAGGAGCCCTGAGACAGGAATTCACAGCTCTTTTAACAATGAAGACAAACCTGGAAGCTGGTATACAAGTGTGTTCTCCCATCAGGACTTCAAGAGCGCTTCAGAACACACTTTGTGACTAACGTGGTAACAGAAGAGCCTCCTCACTGTCATTTTGCATCAACGAGGGTGGCTGCAGACAAGTGACATGCACCTTTTGTATACTACATCAGCCTGTTGATCAACAGCTTTCCCAGCAAAACTCTTCAGGGAAAAGCTTTAATTGGTACTGTCACAAAATATATCTTGCTGCCTTTCTCATTCAATAAAGGTGCAAAAAGCACTAAAACCTTCAGAGTAGCAGAAAGCCACATCATCATGAACGTGGCATTATAGAAAGCTGTAAATGCAAAATAAATTGACCATGTTCAATGCAAAACAGAGTATTTAATGCAGTGTTTTGAATCTACTGTTTTCAGAACACTAAATAGATCTGTCTATATCTGCTATCGCTTTCACCACCTTTCATATCCTGTTTTTCCTCACCTCACGTATAAGCAATAATTTCCCTCGTGTGGCATTTTCCTTCAGTTTTAAGTTAAAGGCCAAAGACATGTTAAATCATTTCCTGTTCAATTAAATTTTTAATTTTAAAGAACTTTGGCCAAAGAATGTGATTACTGATATCTCTTGTTGATGAAAGATCAGCGAAGCATCCCTGGCTTTTACAGATGTGCTTGCATCCAGGTCATTGCTTGAGAGCAAATTCATGTCTTTGCAAATATTGATTCTTTAGAATTTCCAAAGTCCCTGAAATTCAAGGTGACCTGGTGCACCAAAGATGTGGGTCAATAAATTTCAGAATGCTTGAGGAAAGCGCCTTGTGTAACTCCCCTGTTTGTAAAATTCCTCTCTCCTATCTTTTAATGTCCCCATAGGCCAGATGGCAATTTACTTTCTAGAAGTCTATTAAGAATGATAAAAAAGCTCATGTTATTTGAAAGGAATGGTATGTGCTGAAGAGTTAAACATACTTTATGTTAAATAAAAAATATGTTTAGCCACCTATTGGCTGAATTCAGAGCTCAGTACAGAAGGTGCTAGAGGAATTTAGTATGAATTATCCTACTGTTGTTCTGTGTCACATTCTGTAAATTCTGGCACCTTCATTTCCTTCTGTGTTCCTTGAGGTTATCTAACACAGCCACACTCACAAGTGAGGAAATGGCACCCATTTGATCACCCTTGCAGCTACCTACATTCACTTACACTCTTTGGCCTCCATGGTAGCTTTAGTTGGAAACCTTCTGTTGAAATCTTTTTTCAAGATATTCCATTTTAAAAAAATATCATGGAAAGTGTCTGCTTACTGATAGTTTGGGTTTGGATTTTTTTTGTTGTTTTATCTCTCCCAAGCACAAAACCAGACACTAGCTTTTAATTTCTATTGTAAAAAACCCCACACCATACTCCCCCACCCCCATCCCAAATTGGAGAATTGTTTTATTGGGAGGGGAGGGGGTAAGATCTGACTGGCAGTGTTATTTACTCTCACTCAGTAAACGTGCTTGGGAATCTATCCTGATGAAAACTTCCTATCAAGCAACCAGACAGCAGTGTCTATCAACAGAAGAAAGCATAACTCAGACTAGTCTGAGTTTATTTCACACCTTCTTATACTTTTCAGCACTTCAGATATGCACTTGATGGCTTAGGGTTTCAAAAGTGGTCCTGCCTATCTATCTTTCCATGTTGCCCAGTTAAATGTAGTCAAGTACCCAGAACACTCTTGCCTCGATGGTGTTCATAATGGCAGTCCCCATGCCAACTGTATAGCAGTAGCACTCTAGTACCATAAAGGTTCTGCTGCTGGTAGTGTACACAGTGTACACAGAAAGAAGAGTCACTTTTAGAAAGACTGCTATAGAGGTTAAACATTATGTATTCTGGATTCAGCCAAGTATAGCCATGACTACACTGGTCTGTGACGTAGCAGTGAGCTAGTCTTTAACAAAGAGCTTCTGATAGCCTGTGGTAATTCCTGGTATATTAGTAGTATCAATAGTATATATATTGAACAATAAGTCAAAGCTGATTATTTTTTGTCTCTAGAAATATACAAGGTCTTTTTTCTGTTTAAGTGACACTACAATGAACCACTTATCAACTTACTCTTTCTTAGACGTAGCGAAAAGAGCTGGATGAATGGAAGTGACAAAGACTGCCTTTGAAACAGCTTATTTTTACATGGAGCATGCAATTAATAAGAAATGAAAAGAGTGAATATTCTGACTTCAGTAACAAAAGTGGAACTGCATTTTTTGTTATATGGATAACGATGAAAACTGTACAGAAGAAATGTTTATTATTGATTTTTGATCCAATCATATGCGTACCTACAATCTTACACCTGCAGTAACAATTTTCTCTAGTTAAATACCCTAGTTCCTGACTGAACATCATGGAAATGGACATCCACGTGATGTAAATAGGACCCCCTTTTACTTTAATCCAGAATAGCAATACTCAAAATTCTGTTTCTAGTTCTCAGAGAACATAAAATTAGATCAGAATGTTTAGTTTATTCTTGGGTTTCCTGATCTAATATGATGTTTTGAAGTTAAAAAGTTCCCTAGTGCCAATCAAGGAAACTAGATCTCAGCGATTCATGAAGCATCTTTTAACCTGCCCTGATTCCAATGAGCAATCTGCTGAAAATAGTTCAGACACAGCTTTTGTAGAATGGTAATTTGGATGCTTTCACTTCTGAATTGGGAATCCAGACTACTGATGCATCCCTGAGGAATACACATCTGTGTCTGAAGCTGTAATGTGCTATAGGTTGTCATTCTTAGTTTAAATAAGGCTGAATTATAATAGGAAACATTTACCCTGAGGTAACCTCTTCGCAGGCAAGTGCAATGAATTTGGCCCTCGGTTCCTGGCTGTGGGAAATGTGACTAGCAATTCAGCATATTTCATAATAATTGCAGGCACATAAAGTAAACAATTGCTTTGACCTAAATGCCTAACAGAAGCAGAATACACTTAAAAGGATGACTTGATCTGTCTCGACTAGGCAGAAAAGGAAAAGGATTCTGAACGTTCATAATTCTCTTGCTTTGTGATTCCATTAGGGAATTAATCTATTAGCTAAACAATTAAATGTATTGTGTGCCAAATCCTGCATAAGTTATGACAGCAAATAGGCCAGTAAACCATTTATGCTCTTAGTTACACTGGTATAATTGTAGCAATAGATTGGTATCCGGGGTTTGCACACTGTGGTATGTGTGGGATAGAGTTTGTGCTTTCACAGGCTGTACATTGATAGAAACATTGCACACTGGCAAAGATTTCCACCACTGTAAGCAGGAACAGAAAAAAATCGTTAATTTGAATACTAATGCTTATGCACTGTGCAAAGACAAAAAAATCCAACAAATAAAAAAACCCCAACCCAAACAGACATGAGTATCCTATCTAGCCTAGGTGTAAGAATAGGCAAAGTAAGTGCTTGCCTTGGGCAGCAGCGTGTAGAAAAGTGTGTGTGTCCCACATTTTCTGTGCTATGGGAGTTCTGCTGTTGCTGGTGGAGGTGAAAGGAATATGGGTGAAGGGGATTAACCTGTTCCTTACACAGTTGCTCTCTACGTCATGACTATGTATTGCACTGCATTGAGCCTCCAATACCAGTTCACCAGGGCTAGCCCCTTCTCTCTCTGATCCCATTCTGCTCCATACCTCTACTGCACCTTTTCCCTCTGCAGGAGTAACCTAGTGACCCGACCCCTCCACCTACAGTAGAAAATTCAATTTTGTAACACTCCTGAGAATGACCAAGCTATCCCTGAGGAGTTCCAAAATACAGTGTAGTTGCTGAAGTTATATTTGTTCACAGGATGCCCTAGAAACCCCTGAAAGAAGTAGTAAGACCTGAATAGCCAAATAATTTTTAAAAGGCAACAAAAAACTTTCAAACACTTCAGCCAATTCATCTAATTTTAAACTGAAGATTGAATTACTATTAAATTTTATTTATAATGCAAAAATTGCCTAGGAATTTACCAGCTAAGAAACTTTACATGTACTAAGGACTTTAACACTCATCCCAATTATGATGCAATGATTAAAACAATTTAAGAATATTTCAGAGTGTCTATTTAACACTCTGCTGATGTACCAAAACATTGTAAGGCCTGAAAAGAGGTATACTTAATCCAGACTTCTCAACTTTCCCTTCCATCATCTCTTGAAAAGAATGCAGCAAAGTACAGTGGAGTAATTCTAGATGCCAATAAAATAGTGCTTCATTGTTCTTCATGGAAATTAGTGATGCATAATAATGTATGTCATTACTGCTAGTGAAAGCCATAGGAGAAATCATTATTGAATTTTAATGAATGAGTTAACTGCTTGGGATTGTCAGACACGTAATTACTGGAGAAAAATTAATTCTGGCATTCCGTAATTACTACTTCAAATATAGTAAGATTTCACTGAACACTGAAAGGACAATCCAAAATAATTCCTCTAAAAAACCCAAAGGACATACTAGGAAACACTTTATATAGGCAGGACATTTGATTATGGTAGTATGGATGTGATGGAAACATAGTACACAAACACACTCTGAAAATCAGTATTCACCTTCTTACATCTGCAGCTGAATTCTGCAGGGGGATTTCTTAACGTCACTTCTTACTGCTCCGAAACTGCTGTTATCCATAACGAATCCTGATTTTATTGTTGGTACAACCCTTTGCAGGGTAAATTCCACCTCAGGATTTCCTTATATATGTACTTCTGTTAATTCAAAGACATATTAATAGCTTGCCTGATTCCAAAGCAGAAATAAATGTGTTTAGAGTATGCCCCAACTTGCAATGAAGTCAGCGGGGGGAAGAGAAGCAGGCTCAAGGCCAGACCTAGGAAGAACAGGCAGTAGCGTGGGGTGGTAAAATGGCCCACAGCCCAGCTGCCTGCTCCGCCTGTGCCAGAGCCCTGTGGTGCGGCACTCTGACTGAGGAGGAAGGGTTTGCCAAGATGCTCTGCATTGACTCATGTTATACTATTACTTTAGAAACACTAAACCACAATTTTATCTTAGAAGCCTAATACCATAACCATTGCAAAGGTAACTCCACGCGTCCTACTTGGACGTCAAGGAGAGGCCTTGCAAGAGTGGGCCAAAAGAGGTGTGGAAACTGCTGATAACACAATCAACTCAGAAGGGGCTATTTCTCCATAGGCATAAGAAAGGAGAAAGTCTGAGTGACAGAGTATGGGCCAAAGGCACATACTCGCCAAGTGCACTCACTCCCCCAGCATGTCTAACCAGAGTGGTGCAGTGAGTCTTTTCAGAAACGCACTGCACGGTACTGTACAAAATGCCTCAACTTAGGCAGGTACCCGAGAACACTGGCAATCTCATCACACATTCATGATCTCATCTTTTGGAAGATGTATAAACTTGCAAAAACACAAACATCTTTTTTCACTAGACCCATCATCTTTCTACTAAAAAGGAAGACTTTCAACCCTATAGTTGTTTCCCTCCGGCATGTCATAATAGTGCTGTGTTTGTGGTCTTCTTAGCCCAGAGGTCTTCAATATGATGCTGTGACCATAACCTTTTAGTGCACTCTCACCTCCTGTTGGCTGCTTTTCTTGCATTTCTTTATGAACGCCCCAATACAGCTGATGACCTGGGGTGTGATTAAGTAGAAAAAGCAAACCCATAAAGGGAGACAATCCGCTTTAGGACGCTTCTACCCTCTCTTTATTGTCAGGCATCTTAGCCAGTTATGTATCTAAATATACTTAAGCACTGCTGGAGAATGTGGGTTAGGGTGGCGTCCCGCAAACAAGAAAAAAGGATTTGGCTCATGAAGACATCTTTCTTTGCAGTAGATGTGCCTTTGGATTTGAAATTCTGACCAGAACTGGGCAGCTTCAGACTTCATTACATATAAATAAAATGTTTTCTTCTGGAAAAATTCAGTTTGTGTCTGAATTGAATTGCTGGTGTCATGCTGCTTTTAGATGTTTCACCTGTCCTTTTAAATTTGAGAAGAGCAACTGAAAATTAAGCAAGTTTCTAGGGAAAATCCATCATGAACAGCTGATGTGACTAGAAAAAATGAGGTTTCTAAAGCAGCAAAAAGAGAAAAGTCTCTCCCCCTCAATGTAATTTTTTGGGTCAGGTTATGGTCTTAGTTTCAGATCAGAATATGTTGAGTACCTCCTTTAAAGTAACGTACATTTCTGTGAAGGCAATATCAATACCGTAATAAGGTCCTGTGTAGCTATAAGACTGGTCATTAGTGCTCATTAATTTCATTGCACCTGTATTACTGCACTCTGGGTTTTGATCTGGTGATCTCTGTGACTGTAAAGAGTTAACAGAAAACTGTAGATTTATACATAACACGAAACTGGTGATCCAGATGTAAGAAGACAATGTTACCCTTTGTTATAGAAACTGCCATCTCATTACTTTATTCCCATGTATTTCTGGTGACATATCAGTAATTGGATGCATAAGCTGTCAGACACCAATGTTCCCAAGCTCCTTTTCAACTTGGTGTTTCATAGAATGTCAAGCTTTTTTTCTCTGTTATGGTGCTAGATACAACACCATTTCATTGCATTCAGCGTCATGATAATATTACTCACTGAATCTGTATTGAAAGTGAGTAAAGCCACCTTCTTGTTTTGAAGGAATAATGAGCTCAGCTTATATTCTCCTTAGTGCCAAATAACAATATTCAGATGTTTATAATTTTGGAAATATTAGAAAAATAGACTTGGAAACAACAAAATTGCAGACCACCCCTGAAAATACTAAGATCTCATAACATTTTCCTGTTAAATAAAGTATCAATTAAAGCAAATGGGTTCTAAAGATACTGTTTGAGTTCTCAAACTGTGCCACTGTGTATGAGAAAAATAATGCTTTCTTTACAAATTAGATAAGAATTAAGGCCTTTTGAAAGAAAAGCTGATTGTATTTTCAAACCATGGAGCTCCTTCACATTCTATTGCTCTTAGGAAACAAGTATTCACAGCTGATGTAAAGTGGCCTCAACTTTTTGCTTATTCATTTCTCTTGAAGTTTGTTTTGCAGCATGAATAATCAAATGTGAAAAGAGATTCTCATTTCAGTGTAATACACTATCAGCGTTTTTCTAGCAGCTTAGAAATTGTCAGTTTGGTTAATACTGGGACACTGGTGAATTTGGAGCGTTATCTGCAAGCTCCGATTCACCGACCACTCCAAATATTCACAGGTCACGCAATGTCATTAAATCATTATTGTGTTTGGATCAATCCTTGTGCTTGTCTGACTCATAACCTCCAAAAAAGTAGCTATATTCTACATCCCCTTGTTTAATTTATTCAGAAATTTACCACAATTTTCTTTAACCTTTATAGGTAAGAGCAGTTTTCTTTGGAAAACTTGGAGAAGCTTGACATAAAACAAGCAAAACCCCTTTTTTCTTGGTCTCAGTTAAATCCAGAGGGACCTGGACAGGCCTGAGAGATGGACCTGTGCGAACTTCATGAAGTTCAACAAGGCCAAGTGCAAGATACTGCACATGGGTCGGGGCAATCCCAAGCACAAATACAGTCTGGGTGGAGAATGGATTGAGAGCAGCCCTGAGGAGAAGGACTTGGGGGTGTTGGTTGATGAGAAGCTCAACATGACCCGGCAATGTTGCAGCAAGTCCAGAGGAGGGCCACCAAGATGATCAGGGGGCTGGAGCACCTCTCCTGTGAAGACAGGCTGAGAGAGTTGGGGTTGTTCAGCCTGGAGAAGAGAAGGCTCCAGGGAGACCTTATAGCAGCCTTCCAGTACCTGAAGGGGACCTACAAGAAAGCTGGAGAGGGACTTTTCACAAGGGCATGTAGTGATAGGACAAGGGGTAATGGCTTAAACTGAAAGAGGGTAGATTTAGGTTATATATAAGGATTCTTCACTATGAGGGTGGTGAGGCACTGGAAAAGGTTGCCCAGAGAAGTTGGCTGCCCCATCTCCGGAAGTCTTCAAGGCCAGGTTGAATGGGGCTTTGAGCAACCTGGTGTAGTGGAAGGGGCCCCTGCCCGTGGCAGGCAGGTTGGAACTGTATGATATTTAAGGTCCCTTCCAGCCCAAACCATTCTATGATTCTAGGATTCTAAATCCACTCAGGACATTTCAACTTTAAAGAGAAACTGTGAGTCTCGTCATGGAAATCCTATACAGTGGACAGAATATTTTTCCTGAACTGAGGCAGCAGGGGTAGATGCTGTCATCCCACATCATTATTTGTAGCTTAGGAATACGCAGGAGAAGTGGGAAGTGGGGGGCAAAGGAAGTTTTCAGTCCCCTCAATAGTTCTTAAATCCTGACCAGTGGATGAGTCAGGACTTCATCTGCCTGAAGAACACTTCAGAAAATCTTGTCTTCCAATGTGAGTTTCAAATGACTAGTTTCTTTTTCATTTGTTTAAAAAGTATGAATGAAATACCTGAGCACTTAAGATTTACCTTATCAGCTTTGAGCTTTGATGGAGGATGTCACCCAAAGGAACTTCACCCAGCTAAGAGGGCGGATGAGAAATATCAATTACACAGGTCTTTCCTCTTGGAAAAACACTGTCTGACTTTTACTTTGAGGAAAAAGGAAGTTTAAAGCACTGCTCCAGCAGTTGCAGTACTGTCTGACTGCAACAGACCCCCAAACCAAGGGTGAACTAACTATAGATATCAATAGTTTGGAGCCCTTGAGTATGAATTGCTTTATTTAGTTATACAATAAGTAATGCAGGAGTAGCAGGTACTTGCAGCTTTCTCAATCCTCACCAAAAGGGAGCATCTTCAGAGCAAGAATACTGGCATGTCCCCATAGCTGTGTACGTGACAGCCTTCTTGTTCCTCTGCCAGCAGCCCACTGGGTACCCATCAGCGTGCTCATTTCACTACAAATACAGTATTATACACCCAGGAAAGAATTGCTCTTGTTCTTTTTTCTGGTCAATATCAACTTTAGTAGGACTAAAAACAGACATAGATGTGAAATGGTCTAGAAGCGTATTAGCAATGTCATTTGCCATTATTGTGATGGAATAGTTATTTATTTATTGCTGAGGGTTTGACTACAGCTCAGCAAATTGTATACAAAAAAATGTACTTTGGGGGCAAATAATTCATTCCAATACACAGCTTCAGCTACAAGAAAACACCAAGGTCTCAACTGTAGCATTATCCTCATCTGTCACAGCTGAAAGTAATGACTATACAAGAGCTTGTAACTGTGGTGAATCTAACCAATTAATTTCATACCATCATTGCTCTTTTACACAACTGTTAAGTTTTCACCTTTTTGTCACAAATCATCTTCCAGCTGTTCAACAAGCATCTACTTCTCTTCTGCTAATGCCCTCCCCCTGCCAGCCTCAGCAATCCAGCTTGACAGCTCTATTTTTATAACAGGGTGCAATTTTGAACATACCCCTGGTTATTCTTTATGTATTATTTACTAACCGCACATCACTGACAGAAAAAATGGAAAGGATTCTGCTCTGCGCTAGCAAATTTGTGGCTTTCAGTGTTGATTCAGCAAATTGCCTCTCACCATTTCCCATGTGAGCAGATTACTGAAGAATTTTTCCTTTATTAACTCTTAAGATTAGAGTGTTCATTAAATCATGCATGAAACTCCCATTCAAATACTGAAATACTGGTATTGTTGAATGGAGCCTGTGGGTTTGGCCAATGCTCCTTTTATGGGTTTGCTTAACCCTAATCATTGAAGTCACATATAAAACCACATAAGTATCTTGGGTTAGAAGCTGTCCTAGTTTTCCTGAATGTCATCCCTCTTACAACAATATAGTAAACCACAATACAAAGAAGTTCCAGCTTCTCTTCTTGTCAAAGAAATCAGCTGTGGAGGCAGAAAGCTGGATGATTTGGAGAGTTTCTCCTACACCCCTTCAGAGGATGTGACAGGAGAGAGGCAGTGGTAAGAAACACCTCTCTTACCCTTTCCCTCCTCTGACCCTCCATCCCCAGTTTAATTTTAGATACAGGGATATTTTTAAGGACAACTATTAAATCTTCCATGTCTGCTTCCAATAGTGACTAATGCAGAGGTGAGCTATGGGATGGGAAGTGCAGCCTGTAGCTATTTTTTGTCATCTGATAAATGCAGGGACAAAGGGGAGACAGATCATTTCCCTCCCTCCTCCTGCCTCAGCATAGTACCCCTTACAACCAAGGCCTGTCCTGTCCTCCCTTTTTTGTTCTTCTTTGCCGTAAGATATCCAAAAGGGAGATGCAGAGTACTGTTTGTCCTCTTTCAGGCAACTTTGTTTGGGGGAAACTTGGCTTTGTATGATGCAGAGTAGTGAAACGCAACACTGCACACAAGTGACCTAGAATGCCAGTGCAGGAGCTATGATACTTTTAGTGTGATTGCATGTAGAAAATTGGTCAGTGACCTACTGAAAAGTTTTGTAAGGGATGCTATCAAAACTCTGTGCACCTGAGTCACTGCTGATTGACTGAACGACAGGATGAAGAAGGAAATGAAATTAAGTACTAGACTACACAAATCTGTACAGCACTCTGCAGCATCCACAAGCTGATTGCCTCCTCATTAACAGCAGCCAGTTACCTGGTGCCTGCCAGCCAACCCATGCCACAGCTGTAGGTTAGCATCCCAGCTCCTTCACAGTGCCCTCTGCCTTTCCTTCCTGACCTAGACTGACCTTGCCCCAGGGGATTGTCATCACCACTAAAAGAAAGGAAAAAGATAAACCAAGGTGTCTCAAATGAATGTCAGTAGTTTTCAGTTGCCCTGATTCCCCCAAGTTGTTGAAGGAGACAAAGGTCCTGCTCAGTGGGTCCTTGCATGCAAATATGGTACTCTTGACACAGAAAAAGTTTGAGAATTAATATCTTTAGTTATTTCAGATTCTGGGAAAAGAACACCTTTTTTTCAAATTATCTCTTGTTATCAACATGGACACTTTGACAAGGAACTAAATTCAGTCTTGTAATGTGTATTGTATAGCTCCCATCAGCATCACTACAGCATTTGAAAAGGAAGATACATTCTTCTCAGACTCACTGGAAAAGGAATAAGAAAATATTTATCATTCTGAAGCTTTTTCTTACAATGCAAGCTATGTTGAAAAGATGTTCAGGCATGTACTGGAGGACAGAATTTGCCCTGCTGAGTTTTCATGTTTTGTGGCTGACTTAGATCTAGCAAACTAATGCCTTTCAGTACAAAGTAAAATGTGCTTTTGTAAAGGCATCTATGACAGCTGAATATGCATCCAAACCAAGAAACTTAATAATCACAGGTTCGTTGGTTGTTTAATTTGTTTCTTAGGAGTAATTTAAAATAAAATTAAATTGTTTGCTACAGTGTTTGTGATTCTGGTTATTCTGGACCATACTGCTTTTCTTCTCTTCACTCCTTTCAAGATCTCCAGCAGTTTTCTTTTGACATTTTACTTTAACACTTTTATTCCAAGATAAACATCTCCAGTTTTCCACTTCATCACTTTGAATTATGCCAAAGTATTACAGGGCTAGCTTGTTCGCCTAAGGCATTATGAATTATTTGGGAATGCCACCACATTTTTATATAAGCTGAAAACAAATGCAGTGCCAGGTAATTAGCAATTTAACATGGATTCCTTTATTATTCTTTAATACTCCCATGGTCCTGGCCTACTTCCTCCAATCTGGAAGTTGCTAAAAACGGATGATACATCTATTACTGCGTTTATAACAGAAACAAATATAATACTATGCTGAAAAGTTATGCACCAGGACTTAAACGTATGGCCCCTCTTAGTAAGTCAGTAGTCACAAAATGACTGCAGGGGGTTATAGCTAATGTTGCTTCACCACCATTCAGCACCAGAAAATAAAGGGGAAAAGTAACATGGAAAGAAGAGATGTATGAGACAGAAAGCATCACTGAAGGCAACATAGTACGCTTATAGATGTTCCTTAATACAATGGTAAGGACAGTATGGTCATAATTCTAAATTTTGAGAGAAAAACGTCCGAAGACTTATCCTGGTAGTGTGTGAAAACTGACTCCCTTAGGTTAGTCTGCTTCTTGATTTTATTCCAGATTCCCTAACCCATCAGATTTTATTCCTCCATTCAAGCAGTAGGGAGGGAACCTTGTAAATGTCTGCTATTGGACTTTTCTACCAGCTTTTAATTTAACATTCACACCATTTTGTGACAAAGGTTTTGACTGAGTAGGTCCCTGGTCCCTCCACAGCTGAGTGTTGTGTTTCAGTGTAGAATGAGAAGCCACACAGTTCTCTGCAGTCACCAATAAAATCACCTATGTTCCCTTAGCCCCGGTTCACTCCACGTAACTTTAGGCCAAACTGAGGCACTTACTTACACTAGCAACCATGGCTCTCAGCCTTCTGCTACAGCTAGCATGGAGAAGGCAACACAACTCACCTGACTGCCCATTTGTTTCTATTTATCATAGAGGCTGTGGAGGGTCACCTGGTTCCTAACTTTATTACCTTTGCTGAGTGACTAGAGCGAGGTAAGGTAAATCCAAGCTTTCTAAATGCACAAGACATGATTGAAAATGAGCCTGCATGAGAAGATACAAAGCCAAAACTAACTGTAAGTCACATGCTGACTCCTTGCTGTTACCTCTTAACCGCTCTACTGTAACAGCACGCTCTGGCCTGTTCATCATTTTCTTTATTCATACTCACAGAATAAATCCATTATACTCATATCATGCAGGAGCAAAACCAAATTATTTCCCAATATTTGAAAGGAATTCTCAAGAGAGCTGAGAATATTCCAAGAAAGGAAGTTGACAGATATATTAATAATATCATCTTGTCCTCATCTTTCTATACAACATTTTGCCTTTGCCTTCTCCTTTCTCTTTGATGTAAAAGGTTCTCATCATCTCTCCATCAAGAAATTCCCCCTCTGCCATCTCCCTTCATACCTTTTGATCTCATCCTCCTGCCCATCCCACTACATTCTTCTCACATCCATAATCTGCCACACATCCTCTGATGTCATCTCTTGCATATCTTTTGCTGCCACACTTCTCAGGACAAGCAAGCCTTTTTTCCCCTAACACCCTGATATCATGTCATGCATCTCCATTCCTCAG
>NW_008825557.1:894607-899005 GCF_000699105.1 Pygoscelis adeliae
TGCATCAAATTCAAACTCATGTTCCTCGTTCTTGAGACTCAGCACAGGGCTGTCAAGCTTTCACATGCAAGGCTCTACCTTGCTTACCTTTCTTACAATTCTCCATTGCATTTCATAATCTTGCATAAAAGTTAATTTCCCTATCATACATCAGTTAGATCTTTCCTGAACATGTCTCCTTCAAGTCCGTCTTGTTTTGGGGTCTTTCATAGAACATATTCCTCCCTGCCCTCTCCTTGTATGAGAAGTGAGAAACTTGCCTCACGAGGCTGAAGTTAGCTTTTGTTAAATCCTCCACTTACCCAAAGTGGCTACAAAAACTTTTTCAAAGATCAGTACTGTAAATGAGCTGTGTTAAATTAATCCATTCTTGCTGATAGTAACCTCGGGTACCTCAGATATAACATTAGGATTAATTTAACTCTTTGTTTCCAGGCAGTTTCTAATGAAGAAGGCAAGATGGTCCTTCTGTAACAAGAGTCAAGGAGCACTGGCGGGCCTTTTCGCCCCCTTCTAGGCGTTAAGTTGGTTGTTCAAGGTCAGCTGCATTGACAAAGGCTTCTGTGAAGAAAGCTAGAAGCCTCAGTAGACAGTCCTCTTCCTTCCCTTGGGAGCTGCTTTTAAGCTCTCGCCCTGGGGCCCAGCTGAGCTACAGCCCCAGCCGTTGTGCAGCCTTGTTGTCCTGGGTGAGCTCCATGTCACCTGACTGTAGCCACCTAAATGTTTAGTGAGTTGATCTAAACTAATTGCCCCGTTCCCTTCACAGTCAGTGGGCAGCTGTGAAAGGAGCCACCAGCTGTAGGGTAGTATGAACTACAGGAAAGACTAGTCTGTCCCTGTTGTCTGTGGAGGAATCCTGACTTAAACTGGTGACTTACCAAGTACATGCTGGAAACTAGGTGAGATGCTTCCCACCTGAGCAATTCAGCAGTACCTTCTCTGTGTTTTCTCATTCCGCCATTCACCTTTCTATCAAAATCTATTTTCTATCACCTTTCTACACAATGCAAAGATTCCTAAAGGTTAGTTGTTTTTCCACACATAGGGAGAAATGTTTTTTAAGTGTAAACAAGTGCTTTTGCATGCTCAGGGTGCTCATATGTGTTTTTGCAGCAAGGTAAGTCATTAACATCTCACTTCATGTGTTTGGCCTTTTACCTGTGATTTTTTGGTTTGGTTAAGTATACAGTTGAGCTGTCTGTGAGCCACTGTCTACAGCTGTGAATTTTGCACTATACATTTAATGTAACTATGCTAATATTTACTGATCTTGTTTTCTGATTTAGCTTGAGTTGTAATTTATTTAAAGTGATTTCTCCTTGCAGGGCATTCTTCATCCATTCATTCATTCACTCACTATATCCATTACACAAAGCAAGCCAACAGTTTAAACCTAAGTGGGCAAGCAGCTTACAGTCTTTAAGATATAAGCATTAGCACATTGCATCGTGACTTGTGTAATACTGATTTCTTCTTGGAAAGCAAGAGGACAGAGAGACAGTCAGTACATTCACAGCTACACAGTGCAAACCATGCTCAGATTGTCGAAAAAGCACAGACCAAAGCTCAGCTAATGGATTTCATAAATTTTTTTTTTTTTTCTTCTGAAAAATATGCTGAAACCTTTAGGAACTCAGAGTTATGATGTATGCACTTCTCAAATGGATTACTTGAGGTCAACAGTCTTTTTAAAGTGCTAAATACTTAGACCTTTAAAACTTGCAATTCATTGAAAGAATTATGTAGGGCTCTACCTCATGTTTCAGCACAGTAAAGTGACTGTTGCACAGTACCAATACTTTCTGATGGGAATAACTTCTTAAGAGGTTACTAACATTCAACCTTTTTTAACTTTGCTCTTAAAAGTTGAAGGTGGGGAGATATTAAGGAGCTTTTTATGAGTTACTGCATTGGCATCACCCAGAACTACCTCGCAAAAGGTTAGGAAGTTCAGCATAGCATCAAAACTCAGACAAGTATGGCTTTTCTGCCCGAACTCTGATAGCATAGTCATGATTAAAGGCTCTTTTGGAAACTCAGAGCATTCCCCAAGCAAAATGGAAGATAACTCAGAAAACAGGGCCCCAAGGGATAATAAAGGCAGATGAGCACTGACAAATGTTGCCAATCTGTTCCTCCTCTTGCTCCTCATAGCTATTCTTCAAAGAGGAATAACTTAGCAGAGAAAAGAATTTGTTCCTTTGTGATAAAGAAAGCAATGAAACAAACTAGAAACCCAGTGTTATGAACAAAGAAAAAACTAAAACTATCTAAATGCTTATTTGAATGTAAATCTCTTCAAAGAAATACAAGTAAGGCAAACTCTCAGCCTCTGTTAACCGATGTAATTCCCTTGAACCCAATGTTGATTTAAATTAGCTAAAACTCTGACCTTAGAAGTTTTTTTCCTTTTCTTATTACCAGAGAAGACATTCTACTTGAACAGTCTTGTCTGTTCCCCCCTCCCCTCCACACACACACCTCCCGCTTCCCATTTTCTTACAACTCCAAAAACTGGAAAGAAAAGGTGTCTTAGATTCTCTCTGAATTCTCCTTAGCTTCCCTTCTTTATAGAAGAAGGGCTTTTATGTCTTTCACCTGCTCCTTCAGAAGGTAATCTGGTGACTTTTTCTGGAAACCTGCAAGCACTGTGGGGAGACCGTGATGATTTTGTATGCACAGTGATTGATATCCAAGGACTGAGCTGCTTAGTTCCTTGCTAGGTCAGGTCCTCTGCTTCTATGTCTTCTGTCCTGTTTTCTGTGGTTTCTTTGGAGTTTTTTGTTTCTTTGTTTGTTTTCTTTAAACCATATAATAAAAATATCTGCAACTGGGTAATATTTTTGTGTACAACATGGCATCTAGCACATAATTCAACACTTAATGCTTCAATGCCTTACTAGACAGGAAACAATGCAGCCAAGTGAAGATATTTTTTTCCTTTTCCTCCATACTTTCTCTGCTTTACACACAAATCCAGAGAGTGAGCCAAGAATACAGTTGTTTTTTTTTTCCTTTTGGAAATACATTGTGGAGGACTTTCTTCTCTCTAGTCTCCATTTTCTCTACCAAGCTCAGATTTCTCATAGACTGCCCAAACTACATCAGGTATAAGAAATGCTGAACTGAACTGAAATCTCATCTCTCTCATGGATTTAGGAATGGTCCAGCAATGTGGTGTTACTGGGAGCTTTTTTGAAGACCTCTCCTTCAGCTTGTGGGTAGAGATAACTACGTCATTCTTTCCTTGTAAATTTTTCAGCAGAAGTAGGACCCAATTTTTATATAAATGCCCATACTGTCAGCCACGTCTTTCCCAGAATGGTGCCCTAGAGCACCAGGCTTTTAAACTAGGTAGAAGTGTGGGAGAGAGAGGAGGGGAAGGGAAAGTGAGGAGCTGACTTCCACAGCTCATGTGAAAGCCATGGCACTTCACAGCAGAGAATGAAAGATTTTTGGGGTCAGAAAAAGAGCTGACAAGCAAGGAAGGGCATAGATCTGTGGCTTAATCATTAACTCCCTCTCAAAACCCAATGATTCCCAGGATCCCATTTGTCTTGGATGCCTTATGCATTTTTCGTTAGACACTCATTGGATGAAATGTAAAACCAATCAAAGGAGTGGGCTGTAGACACCTCTGCCAAAGACTGCCTTGCTCTGCAAGTTTTGCTCTCCCATTTGCACCACGCTCGTGTCCTGTCACTTAGACCCTCTGACTTTTTTGTGTTTTCTGATGCCTAGTTTCAACAGGCATTGATATGGGCCACAACCTAGTCCTACCTCTGTACCGGTGACTGCAGCACTCACCTGTGAATGTCAGCTGTGAGATACTCTAAGTCAACCATAGGAAATGCTAAAGAGAGGACCTGAAATCATCTGAGTTTTTGTACTGAGTCAGAGCTATAAGTGCTTATTGAACTATCTTGAACTGACACAGGGGTGAGTCATTGGTACAACCTGACTGGGTTAAATGGGGGTTAGGCACTGAGAGGCTCTGTTTTTTCAAACTGGGGACTGTTCTTGGCAATAACAGTAACCTGGTAGTACCCTGCAATAACAGTAACCTAACCGTAACCCAGGCAACCTGAGAACATTAGTAGTCCACTAATTATTAAGTAATAAGCAGTTATAGCCTTTCAGGAGCCTCAGAGTGGTTAATCAGGGCTTTCATGAATAAAAAATCCATCTCCCGGGGTGCTAAACTTCAGTTTTTGGTGAAAGTGGGATTTAGGGCTTGTCTTTTGGGAGACTTATCCACAGTAAGGCAGGGCGGGAACAGATGCTGTTCTGGCTAGCCCACACAAACGTGCCCTGTAAACACTCTCAGTGAGCTCTGCATCCTGGACCAGTTCTGCCCAGCGTTCAATGCCTGGTGGAGGTGCCCACAGCAGGAGCCTG
>NW_008825557.1:899025-930920 GCF_000699105.1 Pygoscelis adeliae
CAGCAGAGAGAGATGGACATCATCAGGTGGACCAGGGGACACTTCCAAATAGGAAACAACTAAGAAATAAGTTATAATCAAAGTAAAAATTACTGCTGGTAGTTTATAAATGAGTACAGTTAATTCAGTTACAGTCTAATTAATCAGTATCCATCGCTTCTTTTGTCTCGTTTACCAGTATTTGGAGGAAAAGTTATCATGTGACTCAGTAGGATGTTTGTTGAGTAAGGACTAATAAATTTGATCTTATGAACTTCTCTTAATCAAGTGCAAATCAATACTTCTTAAATGAATTATAGTGTGATTTATGTAGGATTTGCCTCTCCCCTGCTCTCCAGAATATACCTGAAAGCTTGGACTAGTTAAGCTACAGTGAGTCAGTTAAGAGTTTTCCTCTGGTGCTTAAAATGTTTTCTGTTGTTTAGTTTTGGTTTCCACATGATGTTTATATCATAGAAATATTCCTACTGTACTCTACTAAGTAGAGTCTTTATGTTTTCCAGGGTTTCTGCATTTTTAAAGATACTGGGGGTAAATATCTCTCCAAATCAAGAAAGTTCCCATTTTCTGTTTTGTCTGGGGTTTTTTTTGTTTTGTTGTTGTAGGTTTTTTCATTTTTTTTGTTTTGCCTTTTTTTTTTTGTGTGTCTACTGTGTTGTAATACAATTACTTCAGACAAGAGACAACAAGACTGTTTCTCTGAGATGTTGGTAAACTGATGATGTCAAGTGAATATTAATTGGTCACTGAAGCATAACTCTTTAATTGCCTCATACAGACTATGGAAATCCTGTAATTGTTCATAAATGGGGTGGGTGGCATCTGGAGGGTGTGGCATTTTCTTCCTCTCTTGTTATATTGTTGTTACAGTCATTTTTGTCCCTTCCCTTTGCTACTTCCATGACTGCCAAAGTAACTCCTTAGAGCTGAGCAGAAGATATATAGATAGTAAGCGGCAACCAACATTTGGGCTTTCTTCACTGCAGTTATTGTGTGTGTATTGCTTTTATTTGTTTGTTTCCAATTGCCTTGCTAATGAGGCAGTGACCAAGCTGTGCTGCTCATAAATGAGGGTTTGCCCCAGACAGCTGCTTTGCCAAGTCCTCGTGCTTCCTTAGGTCATTGCCTTGTTGTCTGCCCTTTTCCCAGACTGACTGTACACGGCACGCACCTTAGATCATCTTTTGTGCCTATGAATATAAAACACTCTTAAACCAAATTCACTCTAAAATACCACTTGCACTAGTAGCAGCGTTTCCTTGCCTTCCTTCACTTCTACCCTCTCTTTGATAAAATGAAATGACCATAGTAAGAACCAGAACAGTGTAGAAACAGCCCTAACTTCTTTCTTCTTGGTAATGATGTTGGTTATTAATGCATTGGGGGTAGAGACAACACAGGATTTATACATCTGTGAGTTAAGCATCAACTGTGGAGCAGGATTCAGAAGCCAGCTGGAGGAGAGGTGGAGAAAACCCCTAGAACATCTGTACCTGAACTCAAGCTTCTCTCCAGGACCTGTACACATGAATCAGAGTTGTAAACAGTCATATTTCCATTTGGAAGCTATATCTCAGTATTTTTGCCTGCTGGTGCATTGATTTTTATGAAAAAGCAAAGCAGGACCCATCATTTTGGAGGTGGTGGATCAGCTTTTCAGGTAATACTGTCTGACTAGAGAGAACACTTCACTGAAAACAGAAAAACATGCTTCAGACACTTCTTCATAGTGAAGGCCTATGGCCTGTAACTACTAAATTATGGGGCATGAAGAGGCAGCTCACAGATTCTGTTAAAAATACAAGACTCAAGGAACCAGACAGCAAGAAGAAGCCCTCAGCAGGAGTCTGGATTCAGCTCCCGTGACTGCTTCTGTGCTCGGTCAAATATTGAATATAACTTACCTGAATATTTTCGAGACCAGAGTCTAGGACTCCCTTCTATAAAGGCACTACAGATATCATGAAGCTACTGCTACTGCTTACGGCTTATCTCTGTGGCCACATAATTTCTGTGTTGTAATTCAGCTCCAACAATAAATAGAGCGATCCCTTAACATACTTCAGGTTACAGCAGGTGGCTAGGGCACTCTCCTGAGAAGCCTTTAGTTCAAATCCCTTTGGCTGATATGGATATAAATTCCCAGCCTTTCACACTCTACATATTTGGCAGTATCGCCAGTTTATTATGAAATATGCAGGTAGATGCATCACCTTTTCCAGACCTACTTTTATTTCTGCTATATTTTTCACATACTTCATTACTTTTTCAAAAAGACAAATGTGAGTATGTATGATCATACATAAACATTCACCTTTAACTGTTATTATTTTGGCTGTTTTTCTCCTGACATAATTTGCTATTTTGTAAAAACTCATTATTTACTGAATTGTTTTTTCATGTATGTTTGATCATGCATATTTAGGAATCAAGGTTATTAAATGTAGTGGTCAGAAGTTTCAGATAAACTTGCTCAGGGGTAGTACCTAAACTGACTGTATGCTTGACCACAGTCCAACTATCACACTATTAATGCTTCAAATGACTTGTAATATTAAAATGTGATGGATTCTGTTTGGAAATTTTATCATGACATTCCTGATATGGAAGTTGGTATAACTATTTCTACTGTAAGTTCATTTAACTTGCATCATATAAAAGTGCTGTTATAAAGAGCTATGGGCCAAACTGAAAAAACTAAGAAAGGAGTTTTGTGTAGTATGGGGTCTGCAAGGTTAAAGTTCTGGAGAAGCATTTTTAAACACAGATATTTTTTTTAATCTTGGAAAAGGAAGAACTGAAAAGTTCTAGAAAAAGTATAGAAGATTCAAGGTCACAGGCTAACTGGTTTACCTGTGTGTTTCATGCTCTTGTCTAGCTGCATGTTAGAACGTTACATTTCAACCAGGCTCCTCCTGCACCCATGTGACTCATAGGATTTCTATGAGATATTCTAGCCACCAGTGTAAATAAGCAAAACACCAGAACTGAAGTTTTCCAGTTTGGAAGCACTTCCACAAAGCTCCGACAAGAACTTGAAGTCCAAGTGTGGTCTGGACTGCTCCAGTACCACCAGAGACTGACCTTCTTATTTCCTATTTCCAAGCGCCCTTGTGTCATGGCCACACCAGTAATGCAAAGTAAACCTCAGATCTGAGTCTTCATAGCTCAGGTGCCAAGTCATCTGCTAAAGCACAATACAACAGAAAACCTAACTTAGCTTATGCTGAAGCGGTCATTTACATTAAACTGTGTTTTCCAGTGGAATTTTATAAGGTACCAATCTATAACAACATGAGTACTCCTGAGCATAAGAAGAAATTAAAAAGAGCAAACAAAAAAAATTCATCCTTCAGGAGATGACGGTGTTGTTAGTTGTTAAGAAGGCTGCAAAATTTCAGTAGGCAGCTGCAACTTATGCTACACAACAACAAAAAATATGATTATTCAGAAAACATTGAATGGCTCCTGAATAATTTTAACTTCTGACTGTTTGTTACAAACAATGAGAAAGCAGTGAGTAAGAATCCATTCACAAGGTCATTTTTACGGAAAAAGTTATTTCCAGAGCTGAACTGCACAAAGAATCAGACGTCCACAGGAACATTTGATTTGTTTGTGAGATATTTGTAATGCAAGTAAATTGTACATTTTGATTTCTTACTGTTATTGTTATAGAATCCAGATCGTTATCCGTTCTTTCTAATGTTATCTGTTCTTTGTAACACTGCTGTAGCAGATGGGTACAAAAGTCAGTGACCTACCTAATCCACTCACAGGATCTAAGATCTCACACCAAGTTTCAGAATGGTGTGGTCTGCAAATACTATTGCACTTTGTCATTTTATCACCATAACTTTTTAAAGTGAGAATTATATCAGCCATGCTTTATGAGTCTGTTCTGGTGAATTAGCAATTGATGTGATTCCCCATGGGCATTAAAAGTAGCAAAATGTACTTACCATCTTGGCAAACAAGCCTGGCATTTTGTAGAATGGGGCCTTCAAAATCTATGCATCCTCACTGCAAAATTTTTTTTAGATTTAATTTATTCATTTTGTATTGGGTTTGCACATGATGTTCCACAGGAGAGACATATTATCATATATCATCAGATGTAATTTTTTTAAACAGTGATGTAATAAATCATTGGAAGAAGTTAAAAAGGGATACTGTAACTTCTCCATCACTTTCACTCTTTAAATTGAGATTAAGTGTCAATCTGTACTCTAATCCACAGTTTTTCAACAATTTTATACAGGCAGATAGATATAAAAAAAATGTGCAAACAGTTGTAATATTATATGTATGGTCTCAAGAAAATGATTCTGGAAATGATGCTTTCCTTTGTGTTCTTATTTTTCTTAAAAGTAATATTATTTTACAGGCTTCCCTACTTGACTTTCTGGGTTTCCCGTATTTTGAGGAAGAAAGAAGGGAATCAAACCCACAAGTTACAAAAAGCTTTTTCAACAGAATGTTGTCGGTCAACCTGCTCGAATCAAGGGTTCAAATTCCTTGGACTTTTTATGCAGGATGTAAAAGCTAACAGCAGTGTCCTCTTAGATTTTTAATATGTGAAGCTTCTCTGAAAGATCTGGACAGTGCAGGTTTACTGCTTACCATGTTAGCTATCAAGTTCCTTTAGAGAGAGAGAGTAACAAAGGTTTGTGTCCCTCCCACAGTAATCAACTACAATTGTAAAGATGGAAACAATTGGCAGCATCGGTTAGCTGGTGTAAGAGAGGATCAGTTATATTCAGCATCATATCACCTAATTGTAATTAAGCCCTGCTGGAACTAGTATTTATGTGTATTAAACTGACGTGACGCTGAACCCAATTTGTTTTTTATTTGTTTTACAAAACCACTCTAGCAGACTGTGTCCAGGTCTGGATGTAATAACATTGTTGACAAATCTGAAGAGAAAAATTCACGTGCCCGTAAATAGAATTACTTTCTGTTTATGAATACAACAGTAAAGATTGGGAACATGTTTGGTTTTGCCTCGGTCTTGTTAATTGGGAGTGATACTGGACAAAACCTTTTTCTGTCTTTAGAAATCTGGGAATAACCTCTTTTCCTGACAAACACATGTCCTGCCCCCACTGCCATTGTATATTTTAAATAAATCCATTCATCCTGTCTTTATCTGATGCTTACAATCTCACTACTTCCTTTGCATATAGGCTCTATAGATGTGACAGATGTCAAGCAATACCCAATTAAATCAGTGGAGTGCCTGTCACAGGGGACTCGGTTGCCCAAGCGCAGACCCCTAGTGCCAGGTGAGGTGCTGTAGGGTACCCTGCAAGCCTCCAGCCACTGCCCCAGGAGGGCAGGAGTCTATCGTGGATTCATTGTCCTACTGCAACGCACACCACCCTCGGGCACTGAGGCTGACACTAGCTGCCTATCTATAGACTACTGATGCCACCGTCTTTGATCAGTAAGGGGCCTTGGGGGGCAGGATTTAAATATCATTTGCTCTATGAGTGTGTCTTCTGCACACCTCTGATGGAGCACTGCTGAATTTAGTGGAGTTTACATATCTATGCAGCAGAACAGAATTTGTGTCACTGCATTAAAATCGGTGCATACTGTAAATCCCCAGAATCTCTTTGGCACAGCTTGTGAAGCTGTACATCTCAGAGAATTGCTTCAGATCTGTGTCAAGGCTTCTGACTCAGAAACCCTCGTATAATCACAAAACTGTATATATTTCAGATAAAATAATACATTCTGTTCCTGGAGGTTTTTTACCTAAATCGCATTTGTGATCGCACCTTTACAAATCAGCAACCTTGATATGCCTTTGAAAGTTTTCTGAAACTTGCAACCCTAAGTCCTGGCCAGCGAGAACTTCATCATTCAGTTATTTTTACTTTCATCTTTTTTCTTAATGTCTTCCTTATTCCAGATGCTCTCTTCTGTCCAGTTTTGTTTTTCAAAAGAGAACCAGAGAGACTGATGATGCATCCAGCCCTGTAGATGTCGGTGCTCTTGACAGACTGTAGTTGAACTGCTGCTGCAGATAGGAGTAGGTGGAACAACTCTCAAAATGGCCCCAAAAGCAGACGTGAGAGATGGAAATGCCTTCAAAGGTGAAAAGAAGAGGTGACACAGTTGTATTCACAGCTCTAAACAGCAGCAGGAAAGGCAGATAATGTTCCCTCAGAGACTGTCTATGGAGACATTCAGGAAAGTTCAGAAAGATTAACTAGAGCTATAAAGTTAAATCTCATAAGTAGAATACAGAAATTAAGGGCAGGTTTGCTGAGCTGAAAGAGCACACAGGAAGGCAGGAGACTTGGCTTCTGTTTCTGCCTCTGGCACTGACCTTCTGCATGACCACCATGGTTGGTTGTTCTCACTCTTCTCCTCTCAGCAAAAGTGTAATAAGGATATTTGCCTACTCTGAAAACGGTTTGCGATCCATCCAATATTATTATTGAGTTATTGTTTTATGGATGCTGTTATTTAGAAATGGTTGTGCTTTGGAACTTTATGAGACAGCCATGTCTCATATAAGGCAGAAAAGACAGGAAACTAAAGGCCATCCTGTTTCTGAAGGAAGTGTTTACTTCTGGGTTTGATGTCTGGGTTTCTTTTATAGATAATGGAGACTTCTATGGTTCAATTAATCTTCTCTGAAAGTAGATGCCCCGAAAACTTCACATCAGTCATGTCCTAAAATTGTTGGTTTTTTTTTTTCCATTGACTATAAAGAGCAGCTAGAATGACAAGCTTACAGCTGACATCAGATGTTAGGTGAAATGAATCCCACCTTCTGAATTAACTTTCCTGAGCATGTCAAGACACTGACGATTCACATAGCACCAAAATTAATCTATTTTCCAGGAAAATTTTTATACCCTTTCTATTAACTCTCTAATTTGGTCCAAAAAATGCTGGGAAAAGATGGGTAATTGTTCATCTTAACCACTTTAAAGTTGAACAGTGTTTGTCTTTTGAAATTTGTTTAATTATGTGATCAACCTATTCTTCCTTCTGACTCCCACGCAAATATAGGTTTCCCACTGTGATAGATTTCTACATGTTTCACCTATCCCTAAACCCGGGTAATGGTGGATTACTTAGACATCAGAGGTAACATGGAAAGAGTATCAGAAAAAAATATATTTTATTTCTTCTTCAGCGTGATAGAACACTGGTAAAATGGATCAATAAAAAGTGCTATATTACTGTATCCAAGCTGTATCCATCAGAGAGGTCCCTACAGTGTTAAAAATTATGGTGCCTATCATTGTGTTGACAATGCTGGTTGTGAGGAGGTACTTTCAAAACTTCCAGTGCTGGAGAGGGAGAATGCACCTTCCCACACTGAATAGTGGACAGATAAGTCATCTTATTCTCTGTAGTCTTTTTTCCTCCTGCTGTCATAACATTTGCCTGGGGGTTGTTAGCAATGCTTTTGGCTGCAGTGCAGGACTCATGGTCACATGTCTGCAAACATATGTTTTCCCCTAACGGCTGTATGCCTTTACTGCCTTCTGCTGACATTTCAAAGTTCAACTTGCAATGGAAAGTGGAGGCTCCTCCTATGTATTTTACCTATCACTTCCATTATGTTGTCTCCTCATCGGAAAGGTTTACAGATGTCGCCAGAGGGAGATGCCAGTTTCTACCCTGGACAATCAGGCAAACAGAAGCAGAGGAACCTCCCCAAAACTGCTGAAAGTTTTTTTATGCTCTGTGGTTCATCAGATTCTGATATTTATGCCACTAGTGTAAATCCAGTGCTGATTTTTTATGTCGTTTGAAATGAGGTCATAGAGCTGATTTCTTTTGTCCGTTATGGTCTCATTTTTCTATTTATAGATATTGAGATATAACAGTTTTTAAAGAGAGCAGTAATAGTGCATTTGCAGCATATGCTATTGTAAAGGTTGCACTGCAGAGGTTCAGAAGCATGGAAAGAGCAGAAACAGCAGCCAAGCTCTCCAAAGAGAAAAGGTTAGCTAAAATTGTGAGTTCCTCTCATTGTGATATCTTGCCAACAAGTCACAGATGTACAACACATGAGCAAGTGAAAAAGTGATTATGAGGGTTTTAATGGCAGCCTTGAATCCATAATGCATAATGCATTCATCCCAAGGTGCTTTTGTGCATCTGTTAAGATATTTTCACTAGTAGTGTAAGAGCTTTTAAAACCATTTTCTGAACTGTTTGCTCATTTGCAGTGTTTAATTGATATTTTATATTTTTGTCCTTATTACTTTCTGACATTAAGCCATGACACAATGCATGAATATATTATAGTGACAGTTGTTCCAGCTTCCGTTTGTGATTCATCACTTTGAGCCCTGTCATCATTTTTGCATATTTCTTTGTGCCCTCTTCGGCTTTTGCAGGGTCCCTGCGACACTAAGTTGGCCCTAGCTAGACATGGTAGTGTGTCTGAGTCTTGGCTTGTTTCCCTAGAGGCTCATATAAGCCAGAACATGGCCTAAGGTCCTTTGCTGAGAAAAAAAGTAATTTCTGTTCATTTCTGTTCTTCCTCTTGTCATACAAGCAGCATTCTGCTCCAACTTGTCTTTGATCTCTCTGATACTCAAATAACACCCAGACAGTTCCTCACTGAGCTTATTTCTTCCCTTACCAATTTTGTACAAAATAAAAACTGAGACTATTCTTGATCTACAGCAGTAGGAGTGAGAAGAGATTCTGGCCCAGTGATCCATTTCCACCCTCACCTATCTAGGTGCTGCTCATGCTGATTTAAATGATGGCTGAAGCTGATCTTTTGCCATCTGAATTCTAATTTCTCTTCCAACCCACCACATCTCCCTGCTGTATTTACAGAGAGCACCACATCCTCCCTGTTGCCTTTGGCCTTGAGGCCCAAAACTTATCTTGCTTTTGAAATTAGTCTTTTTCTATGTGTTTCCTTTTTTTTTTTTTTTAATAAAGTAATCCCAAATTGCCAGACATGCCATACACCCGTTTATACCAATGACACACAAGAATAAAATGGATGGGAAAAGATGAGTTATTAGAGTGACACTTCTTGGCTTCAATATAAGGTACTCTACACACGGTGGAAGTTAGTGGAGACCTTGTCAGCACAATTAAGTCATTTGTAAGTGGGGACAAAAATAAAGCTGTATAATTCTCCATTTATCATCTCCCTGAGCTGTTCCCTCCCACAGCAGTGATATCACCAAAACAAAGCCCTTCAGACAGATCTTTATCCTGACCAGAATGATGCTTTCTGAGCTTGTTGCTAACCCCTTGTTTCAGTCTCCTCTGAGGTACAGCTTTTTTTTATTTTCTCAGTCAATGATGTCGATTATGTTCACTGTTTCACATCTCTCAGCTTTATGAATTATTTCCTTTAAAAATAACTCCAGCAGATACGTCAGCCATGATTTATTCTGTATGATATTATAACAAATTGCTTTCATGAGCTGATACTTTGCCAGACATTTTGTGGCCTCCAGGCCTGAGTCCCTCTGTGTTCACCCCAGTGTAAAGCGGGCACCACTGAATTCACTACTGATAAGCACTTGGGTAAAACCAGCACCTTTAAAAACAGAACAAGATCTTAAACTAAATTTTTGAAATGTTATAAGTGATTTGGGGAATAAAATTTGAAGATGCATTAAATGCAACATAAAGGAGTCATGGTATAACAAAGGACAAAAAAGCCAAGTGTGGATTTATTTTGTGGGCTAAAGAAATATTAGCCTGTCCATCATTTAAGTTATCCAGTGAAGGGTATGGTCCTGCATCAGACACTGGAGAACATGACTGCAAAACCCCACGGCTGTTCCTGGATGTTAACATTACAGAGCCCTCACCTCTGGTCCTTTTCCATCAGCGAAACTCCTGCTGACCTTGACAAGAACAGGTTTGTACTTTGGCAAGAGCTGCTTTGAACTGTTTGAGTCTAATTTACCTTTTTTATTCCATTGCGTTGGAGGGCAAATAAGTACTTAGAGATCTAGATAAAGAACCACACTTACTTATCAGCATAATAAAAATGATTGATTGATTGATTGATAAATTAATTAGTACCTAATAGCCAGAGGAGTTCTGGAGAGTTGTGTAGGCTGGAAGAGATCAGTTTAAATGTTAAACACACAAAAGAGAAGGATGAGGTACAGTAGCGGTTTATAAGAACAAACATACTGTGGTAAACAAGAACAGAGAGCAGAAAGAAAGGTGGATGAATGTCTTGAGACAAGCCAAGTGCACAAACACACGTTTAAAAATTAGAGTTAAATAAAATGTTTTCCTGAGGCTCTGAAACGTGGGATCTGTAAACAAAGCACAGGGCTAGGACAGAACTTGCAGTTCCCTTTTGTGTCTGGGGGCTTTGCATCTCAAAGCAAAGAACACCCACACAACTGGTGGCATGGGCAGATGCAGCTCTGACAGCCCCTACAGAGAGTGCCTTCAAGTTTATTGTGTGATGAGGTAAGGTCTTTGCGTTGGGTGATGTGTGGGCCATGACTGCTTCATGGTGCCATAATGCACCTTCCAAGTAACCTGAGCAACCTGTCCAGTTTTCTTTGCTACTGAGGGAACACAAGAGGAGGTGGTGAAGGGAAGAGTGTGAGAACTAATGGGATGACAGAAGATCCCCTTGGCCTTCCTCATAAGTTTGTTCCTCACTGGAAGCTCTTAGCTGCCAGAATGAATATTAAGATTATCCATCTGAGACAGCCTGAGACCTACCTGAGGCAGTTATGTGTTATTTCTGCTGTATAGAGTGGGGGATGCAGAAGGACTAGGGATCTGATTCAGTAAAGTTATCTCTCCCTTTAGAGACCTGCATTTCGCTCTAACAAGTTACTGGGCAAAACACAGAAAAAACAATCAAATTGTTCCTTAAACATCTTTAAATACACAGTCATTAGTATCTGTCTTCCTTTTACTTTTTGTCATTGTTTAAATGATGCTCTCAGGTCCAAAGGTACAGAATATATTTTTAAAGACACTTCACAAGTTTGCTCTTCATTATATCTTTATACAATATACAGTAACCTTATTTGCTCAAAAATTGTCCTATTAAAATACAGTGAATAACCTGGATAACCTCTGTGTGAACCCTGATCCTTATTATCTTGCAATTTCAGTTGCTCCAGTGTACTCCTCCTATCGTCTCTGTGACTAACAGCAGTTTCCTTTGAAACCTGCTCAGTTGCTTCTCTCTGTGTAGTCTTCTGTTCAGGCAGAAAATGCATGTCCCCTACCATTTGCAGAAACAGTGTGGAGCTGCCGTCTGCATGCTGCCTGCGCTGTGACTGAGGGACAAGTGTGGTCCCCCCCAGCTCCAGCCACCAGGTCAGGAGTGCTCTCCCAAGCCCCACGGCCTTTCTCAGCTCCACGGCTGGGAGGTGGAGAACATGGCAGAGTGTTCTCTGAGGTGCTGGCAAAGCACCTCGCTGATTTTACACCGCCAGCATCTCCCCCATAACACTACAAAATTGTGCCAGGAAAAAAAATTGCCAGACAAGCTTTTTGTGGTAAAAGGCAGGCAGAATCTTATCCATCCATCAGGTCGGTTTGGAGGGCTTATTTCTCAGCAAGGTAACACTCTCGCTCTTTGTGAATGTGTCTGTGCTTGAATAGTTTTACCCCTATTTTCTGCTATCCTTATATGCTTTTTTCCCCTGAATCTTTGTTCTGGGATATCTTTACAGAACCTTTACCATCTTTTCTCCCTGGAATATTTAAGCTGATGTCCACCAGCCTACTATATGCCAACATTTTCATGAGGAGTATCTTTCCTTCTGTATCTCTTAATCAAAAGAACAAAAATAGATGGAATGAAAAGTGTGGAGGCCCAGAGTGACAGGGGAAGTCAAGTTAATTCCATTGTTTCAAAACACAGGAAAAATATGTGCCAAGTCCTAGTAAGATTGTTATTTTGATGGTGCTGGTGGAGCACAACATACTGATGCTAATAGGTGGAAACAAATCCTGTCTCACAAAGCTCATTTTGCTTCAAGCAGGAGCTGAGGAATTGGCCCCCTTCTCTCTATGCAGCTTTCATGAGTCTGGAATTGGCACAGCCTCAAGCTCCACTTCTAGTCCCAAAACAAGATTTTGAAAGCAACATAGCCTTTTGGTTTTTCATCGTCAAGGAGACTGGGCCATTTCAAGACCCATTCCATAGTAAATTACTACTAACTGCCAGCTGTTAACAAACTCAACATTGTCTCCCTTCTGTATAAACAGCTGTGTTACAAGAACGAAAGAAAAAGCGAGAGAGGAAAGGGCTTGTTAGAGCCCCATGGTGCCAGTGAACTTTGTGTGCTCTGATTTGTGAAGAATTCAGTGATTGTGTTTTAACAGAACATGAAAGTATTGAAATAGGAAAGTAAGCAAGCATTAGATGACCCTCAATATTATATGATTCTTGCTGCATGGCAGAGTTTGGACCCTGAGCTATACAGAAAAAACGCCTTGCATCCCCAAAGTACATACAGACTATGGCAGAGTGCAGTGCACTGCTCATTGGAATAACCCATTTGTCCTTTTAGTACTCAGAGTTTACAAGTTTGATAATGAAACCTCTGGGAACAGTATCAGTACAGTCAATATACACCATACTTCTGCTGAAACTTTGCAGCAACAATCCATCAACATACTAGAGAAAACCAAGTTGCCTGTATACTTCAGTAACTCAGAATTGCTCAGCTCTAATGCAACACTTCGTTGCCAGGTCAATCTGGTAATAGTCATTGTGACAAAATACATTTACATATGTGCATCAGTGAACAAATTTAATGATGTTGGATAGTGCAGTAATAAGAAGTTGTGCAAAATGTTTTGCTAGAGACTACAATGAGGTGGGTCACAGATAAAGCATGAAAAAATTCAAGTATTGAAATTAGGCTTAAAAACAAGGGTTTGAAAACACAAACCTCTTTTGTGCCACTAGAAATGTACTCTGCTGGCAAACCCAGACAGAAAGCAAAGCATTTTGAGGCACTGTCAAGGGTTTGTTAAAATATGGCTGGACACTGAAGCAAAGCCAATTTACACAGTACCAGTTGGCAAGCACAGGGGTGTTTATTCTGCTTGATAAGCATCTCCTTAGTAACTCTATGAGTCAATAAATTGGGTTGATGAGCAGCATGTGGGGGAAAAAACTTGAGTGCAATAATAGTGCAACATGGAGAATGTTAACCAAATGTTAGGAACAGTAACCTGAAATCAAGGCTGCAGAGGTTGCTTTTTGCAAGGGGATTCAGGGTAAATCCATGAAAGGTGAATGACGAGAAGTATGCAAGGGAAGATAATGGGCCAAATTAGCCTGCAGCTCACATCCATGCTTATTTCCCTCTGCTTGCTCAAGTTGGATTCTGAATCGATTTTCCCTGTTTGACAGTCCTTTATTTGAATTGCTGTTGATGGAGTGCCAATAATTGTGAGTGGTACATAGGGGAAAATGAGGTCCTTGCTCGGGTGGGGTGTATCTGACCCATAGGCATTTGTAACTCTAGCTTAAAGGACTTCTTTATATCCGAAGGCTAGTTTGGTTTCACTCTCCTAACAACTACTGTATGTGATGCTGTTTACCAATGTCAGACAAGGGACAGGTAAGAGAAAGATTAATCAGTGGAAATCCCCATTCCTGAGATGAAGTTGCATAGTAATCCCCAACACCACCAGGGCAGGCCTTCATTGTTGATCACAAATCTATCAAAACCTTGATTCTTGTTATGTATCTCTCCTTTCCCAACCCTTTACTGTTAGGCTAGCCTCTCTGGGGAAATTTCAGATGAGGTAACACTGCCTGAAATGATCAGCAATAGTAATGGCATAGAGAATGGAATTTTAAATTCCAGCTGTATATTTAATAATCTCCATTGCTGTCTAAGGGAGCCAAGCATATCCAAAATCAAATGTGGAAGGCCTAATGCATAAGATGAATAGCCTATGAGGTCAGAGAACAGTTATGATTATCTAGTCTGACCTTTTGAATAACTCAGATCCTGCAGTTTCACCTAATCACCCCTACACCAAACCCATAACTTTTGACTACACTATGACAGATATTTCAGAAACGCATTGAGAACAGACTTAAAGAATTAAAGTGACAAAGAATCAATTGTGTCATTAGTAAGCTGTTCCTGTAGCCAATTACTAAAGCTGATTCACAGAAAATGTTGACAGAATCATGCCCCCCCAAAAAGTGCACTCTAATGAAATCAAAGTGCTTCACAAAACACTGTAGAGTGGTGAGGTTTTGCTTCAGGTAAGAGAATAGCTTCAGGCAGACACATTTAAATTCTTTATGTTTTGAAATGGCTTCACTAGAAATTCTGATTTTATATTATATTGTAACAAAATGAAATAAAAACATTCCAACTTCCTGAATTTTTCATTACTAAGAAATTTGGACTCTTGTGCTTCATTCAGTCAAAATACAAGTATATATTAAAAAAGAGATATTTTATACTCTTAGTTGTTCCAGCCATGTATTAATTACCCTCACAATTAAACTCTTAAAATCCAGGCTGAACTTGAGCTAAATTGACTTCAGCTCTAGATAGAGGATCTTATTTTTCATATAATAGTGTGCCCGATGACCAGCTTTTACAATTTTCTTTGTTTCTCCTTTGTGAACAAGTCAATTTTTTAACTTCTTCCTGGAAAACAGGACAGATTGAGGTTCTCCAGACTCTCACCATGAAGTGGTTTTTCTACACTTCTAATCCTTATGATGGCTTTTTTTAAGCTCTTTCCAGTTTTCAGCATCCCTTTTAGACATGTGACTCTGTTATTACAACAACCACTGAACTATTGGCACTTTTTACATTCAGTGTATAGTCACTGCCACTAACTTCTAACAAGCCTCTTAGCTCTCTTCAGTAATGTATTAAGATTTACGTGATCAAACTTAGGAAGCATTGCATCTCATCCTAAGGATGCCTAAAATACGGTGGATGAATCATGCCCTAAAAGTGTTGACTTCTTTTCATTGACTACCAGTGGAGCCTTGACGACAGCTCGAAAGTAGACATCAGCACTGTAGATACTGAAAGGTAGGTGGGATTAATTCCTTTGCAAGAAACCAACAGTCTGAATCAGTTTTTGGCTCAGACACATACAGTTTCTAAATCTTTTTTGTATTGTACTCGCAACAGTTTTCTTGCCTTTGTATAAATGGAAAACATATTCCAAGGTTAAAATGATGACTCATCCACCCATGAGAGTTTCTATCATTAATTTAAAATAATTTTTTCCCATGTCCAGCACTGACTGTTGATAGAGTCATTCAGGCTAAACAGAGGTTAAGTGGTGAAATTAGTATGGGAATTATATTTTAAATTCAAGTCTCACCAAAAAAAGAAAAAGTGATGGCAGTGGGATAAGTTTATGTATCATTGAAAATTGTAAAGACACCTCTAAGTTGCATGTGAACAGTGAGTGGGCACGATAATTTCTTTGTCTTACTGTTGCTGCTGCTTCCCACTGTCACAGTATTTCGCTTCCTGCATGTGGACACAGCATTTCTGGTTCACAGAAAAGACTCATTTCCCCGACTCATAAGACTTAGAAGGTTTGTCGTTAAAAGGGGTTTGTCCACTCCAGTTTTGGTCTCTCTAATGAGGCAGTCAAAAAGCATCCAGGCTAGATGGCGAGTCAGGAAATTTGTGATTTATTCTCATAGAATCACAGAATCATAGAATGGTTTGGGTTGGAAAGGACCTCTGAAGGTCATCTAGTCCAACTCCCCTACCATGGGCAGGGACATTGTTCGCTAGATCAAGTTGCTCAAAGCCCCATCCAACCTGACCTTGAACACTTCCAATGATGGGGCATCCACAACTTCTCTGGGCAACCTGTTCCAATGTCTCACCACCATCATTGTAAAAAATTTCTTCCTTATTTTTGATTTAAATCTACCCTCTTTCAGGTTAAAACCGTTGCCCCTTGTCCTGGCACTACAGGCCTTAGTAAAAAGTCTTTCTCCGTCTTTCTTATAAGCCCCCTTTAAGTACTGAAAGGCCTCAATAAGGTCTCCCTGAAGCCTTCTCTTCTCCAGGCTGAGCAACCCCAACTCTCTTAGCCTTTCTTCGTAGGAGAGGTGTTCCAGCCCTCTGATCATTTTTGTGGCCCTCCTCTGGACCCGCTCCAACAGGTCCATGTCTTTCTTGTGCTGGGGACCCCAGAGCTGGACACAGTACTCCAAGTGGGATCTCACCAGAGCAGAGTGGAGGGGCAGGATCATCTCCTTCGACCTGCTGGCCACGCTTCTTTTGATGCAGCCCAGGATACGATTGGCCTTCTGGGCTGTGAGCACACATTGCTGGCTCATGTCCAAATTTTTGTCCACCAATATCCTCAAGTACTTCTCCACAGGTCTGCTCTCAATCTCTTCATCCCCCAGTCTGTATTGATACCAGAGCTTGCCCTGACCCTGATGCAGGACTTTGCACTTGGCCTTTTTGAACTTCATGAGGTTCACATGGGCCCACTCCTCAAGCCTGTCAAGGTCCCTCTGGATGGCATCCCTTCCCTCAAGTGAATCAGCTGCACCACTTGGCTTCATGTCATCTGCAAACTTGTTGAGGGTGCACTCAATCCCACTATGTCATTGATGAAGATATTAAATAGTATTGGTCCCAGTACAGACCCTTGAGGGACACCACTTTTTACTGGTTTCCACTCGAACGTTGAGACATTGACCGTAACTCTTTGGATGTGGCCGTCCAGCCAATAAACTACTGAACTTCTCAGCTACATCATTGTCCTATGGAAGTCTCTGACTAAAGCACTTCACCACCTATTTACTTTCTCACCCTTTGTGTCTCACTATAAAGTCTGGAAACTGGATCTGTTTCTTAATACACAAATGCCTAAAGCAACAAGACTTTCCTCTGGGGCCTCTAAATTTATTGGGATGAATAAATAGGTAAATAGTGTTAACTGTTGACTGAGAACGCACTTTATAGTCATAATGCTCTTAACTGTCAATAAAGGAAGAGTTGAGATCCCAGACTGAGTAACGTCTGTGCAGAGAATTCCTCCTGGCTTCAGTGGGACTTCTCCATACCCAGAGGGATTAGAAGACCAGATGTTTGGGCAGGATCTGAGCTGGCATCAAAGGGTTAAAAAGCTGTAAAACTCATACTCATTTGTGCTATACAGTCAGCTTGTCTCCCTCACAATTAAAGCCTGTTTGTCTTTCATATCACAAGAGAATTACTACTTTGTTCCATGTAAAAAGGGCTATATTGTGTAGTAATAATAGGAATACATTAAAAATATTTTAAATCTTTTAATAATTTCAAGTATGGAGGATAATCTATATCCTTCTATTTAATTTATTTAAAAATAACTTATTTTCATGGATTTTTATTGTATTAAACATATAATAAGTATGGAATGAAACCATTAGATCATTTGCTGTAGTGTATTATGCTCTTCAACAGCTATTTCACCTGAAGGCATGGATTAAATGGTATCCCATGAAAATATTTCTTCCTTCTTTGTTTATATCATTTCTTATGGTATTTTCTAAGTTTACCATTCTTGTTAGACCAGTGTATTATTCTATTTTAGACAGAGAAGTTAATATTTTCCAATTTCTTGTGACAATATATCTTGATAAAGGAAATGAAAAATGTAATTTTTTTCCTCTTTAATGAAAGACCAACTTTTATCCAAACTATACTAAGTTAAAATAAATTTATAGCTGAAAGTCCAGAATTTGCTATACTTTAGTAGATATTTCATGGAAAGCACTGTAAGAAATAAGCATTAAGAGCAGGGCTTCAAGACACTGTTTGACATACCCTACAGTATTAAAGATCCTAACAATACCCAAGTCTGGCAGGTATAACTCAGGACTTCTAGAAAAGCCAGACATTGCAGGAGGTGGATCTGTGTGTGATGTCTTAGGGCATCTCAGATGGCACTAATATTTACATAAGTGTTGGGCCTCTGTTTCAGGATGACCTGAGTTGCTCTTTATGGTCCATTGACTGTGTTAACTGAAACTTCATTAACTTTGACAAGAGACTAGACACCTAATGGACAAGGAGACATCTACATTTAAATGACTTAATCTGCAAACTGATTTCTATCCTCAGCCAAAAATGGTTGTCTAGGCCTCCACTGATGCCAATAAAGTAGCATCTCCTTAGGTAATTCATCCAGTCTGGACCCCATGACTCACATCCTACAGATGTCTTGTTATACATACTTTAGTTTATGTGCCATAGAAGCAATATGTAGTCGCGTCAGCAGAAAAACAACCTTTGACAAAAAATACCATGTCTACCTTAGAGAATTTTCATTACAACTGTGCCTAGTGGATGATCAGCAATATAGACATGCACTAAGATTCCCTCTACAGCTGTAATTCCACCCTTCTGTAACTTTGAATTATGATGCTGCCTTTTAATTAAGTAATCACATTTCAAAGGAGTCCTGTATCTTTTGGTGTGTTCTGAGGGACAGACACAAACAGAGCCTAGTTCTTCAGGGCAGTGTTTGGATGTCTTAACTAAAAGATGATGGTTTCTCTTTAGATAATTCGCTGCTCTTATTTTCTGCATTGCCTCTACATTTCCTCATAAATGAAACAAAAGATTTGTGAACAAATACTCTTGACTGTGCCACCTTATTGCTCTTGAAAAGGATTTTTTTTTATTTATTTTGAAATTAACCCCTTTAAAAAGTTATAAAAACATAAATGTTTTAAACTTTTTATCAATAATCATGAGGACTGATTCTTTCAGATCCATAGCACAGTGCTTTACTACTTGAGTTAGCAGTGACTAGAAGCCATAAGAGTTTAACTTTCCCTTTGTGGGACTTCCCCTAGCAAGAAAGGGTATCTGGTGCAGGACATCACAGTAGCAAACAACTGAAAGAAGGAGAAATTACTGGAAAATAGCTCAGTCTTTGCTTTTGTGAAATGGAGTAAGCTTGTTTTAATTAATACGTAAGTACTATGAGAGAATACAGCATGTGTAGTATTGTTCAGTGTGTGGTCCTGCCAGGCACAAAACCCCACTTTTAAGCATGATTAAGCTATGCTTCCCAGAGGTTTATAGTTAGGGTAAATTTTGTTTTGTTTTGTTTTATTTTTTTAATAGCAGGGATAGCAAAAGGCTATTATTCTTCTGGCAGTTGCCAGCCAAAATTTCAAATCTTTGTGGGCATCTCTTTAAGTGGTTATAATAATCTGTGAGTAGGAGAAAAGCATGATATTATCCTCTAACTTATCATTGGAAATGACTACACAAAAGTTATTTAAACATTTCAGATAGGAGGTCCATCTGTGAATGACACCAATTTGGGATAATGCCTAATTTTGGTTTAAATTATTAAGAAAATGAAAAAAAAAAGTATTAAGAGTTTATGTTAAGAAGTTGTAGGTGCTGATGTCTGTGCCATTTACTACAGTTTCAGTCCTGGCGTACTCATATGAGATGCCTGCCATGCCAGCATAATTCTTCTGAAGACAACAGGGTAGGTGGATTATACAGTGGATATGCGTTTTGTCACTCCTGAATCTAAGACGCCTGAAGCTGGAACTGAATCACACTGAACTGTACCTAACATATGATATTTCAGCTGCAGAAACACAACCATAGTCTTTTAGCATCTGCTGGGTATGGGTAACAGAATTTGTAAGATTTGGTACTAAGGGGTAGCAGTGCATACTGAATGAATGCTATACAGCCTCATTGCACAGCAAATCTTGGAGTATTAACTTCTTTCCAATTGCTGCATCCTCATTTAAATCCACTGCTGCATACTGGGATTTTACACTCTTGTAAGTGTTGCTGTTCTTTTATAGAAACCATCACACCAGTGTCGGATGCTCAGGATTGATCCTGAAGGGCAACAAGTCAGTCATGCAAATTCTTAAAGTTAATAAAAGCTACAGTACAGTTTTCTGGAAAAGACGGTTTCATTTCCCCATATTGCTTTTTGAGGGGTTTGCTGAGCCATTTTGCCGATGTCACATTGCTGTCTAAATCACCCAAGAAACCTACATGTGATGGCACCGTTTGATCTTGGTAAGAGGCATCCACTTGCTATGAGAATGGAGAATTAAGGAATGGCATGGGGAAAGGGGAGGAAAGCAACCCAACAGCAGTTTGGAGTTTTGGAATATCCAATCATTCTAATAGGTGTAATACATACTTTAAAACAATCATGCTTCAAAGTTTTTTTTAAAAATACTGACTTAATCCTTGCTCCTCTGAAACCAGCTCCTCCTCTTCTCCAAGATGTCTGCTTAAGCCATCTATTATCTGTCATAAAAGCTCTTTTAAAAAGCTCTTCCTAAACGGGGACATGCATAACAATCTTGATTTAATATTCTTAGTGAACTAAATGTTATTTGGCTATTGGCACGAGACTGCTGACTCCTGACAAAGGTCATGCTGGGGCTGGACGGTCTACTTCGTACAAAGGATTGACAAAATAAGAACATCACTAAGGAATTATACATTCCAGTTTTTTACAGACACAAATGATTGCATATGCAAAAGAGCAAATCTACAATTAAAAGTAACCTTGAGACATATGTAAACCTTGCCCTTATGTTAGTCATAAAATTCATAAATAAAAAGCTCTAAAATCAGTTTTAAAATTCAAAAGCTGTCTTGTAATAACATTTTATTGCTCTAGGATTATAACAGCATTCCATCAAACTATACCATAGCTGGCTTGGAATGGTCTCCTGAACCACAGCCTGCTATGAGTGAATACTACTATTTCTTAGGAATTATGATGTTTAGTAAGAACTGATCTTCCTAGCTCCTCCTTATGCCTTTCATCTGCTCTGGAAAGCTCTTGCTATCTATACACTGAAATTCTCTCTAGAAGAGCTTTCTAGAACTTACTGTTGTAGGAGTCTTTTAGAAACGAAAAAATGAATTTTAAGATTTAACAAAACAAATTTTCTGATAATATATTTGTGTTTTACTTTGAATATGGCTTCAAAAATTGTTACCTGTGGAAGCCTGATGATTCTGTCCTGTTGTACTCAAAAATCCTGCTTCATAAAGTTAATTTAACCTAAAAATTATGAACAAAAGGATATGACAAAAAGCTAAGTAGGTATTGGCTACAAAAGAAGCATGTGTGTTATGACAAATATTCTCATCTCTTAATGGGCTAGAAATGCTATTGTTGATTTCTGTTTTCTAAAATAATTCAATGCTGTAACACAAAGGAAATGCAAGTTAACAATGAAGACTTCTAGCTCCCTTTTTAAAATGCATATTGTGTCACTGCTGTTGCACATCTTTGATCTGTTGCTGGTTTGTTGTCATGTGAAGTCTTTTATTGTTGAATAAGTATCTTACCAATAAGTATTTTCAATAGTGCTCTGCCATGGTTGACTGGATGGCCCGAGACCAGATCACATTTTAAGAAGCTTCCTCTGTCCATTTCTTTCTGGATGATTGCCTTGGGGAGATATTGCATTTGTAACCATGTTGAGTTATTTTGTTGGGCTAAAATGTCTAAAAAGATAACGTATTTGTGAAATTAAGGCTGGCAAGGAGTGAAAAACTGACTGCAACAGGGTCAACCCCACACACACACTCCCTGAAAACTTTAATTATCAGATAACAACTTGTCTGTGTTTTAAGTGTGGACCTTTCGATCTTTGCTTGGTGAATGTTTAATATTCACTTTATGCCATCTCAGTAGCAGCCTTCCAGAGTTACTGGCAAAATGAAATTGCTTTTGTTGGCAAAAAAATTTCCAGTCTATGCAAAAAAATGAATCCTAGGGAACCCACTGACATTTCTTTTGACTTGCTAAAAAATTTTTTTTGAAGCATGAAGATACATTTTCCTGAAAAATGCCAAATCTATGTTTCTGTTACTTAAGTAAAAGCATCTGAAAGGATAAAACCAGTGTGAAAAAGCTAAGAGAGCTTTGAAGAAAAATAACACACACCTACAAAGGAGCATTTCATCAGTAGGGAAGCACTGTGTCTGCTTTGTTCAGCTCACCTTTATGCAGTGCTGGGTCATTTCATACCATACACATCACACAAGACATCAGACACCAGGATACAGCAGCGAGCATTAGCAGGGGCTCTGCCTGCATTTCTCTGCTTCCCTGCACGTGAGCACCCCAAGTGCGCTTTGAGGTACAATTTAATTCTCCGGCATTTATACAGAAGGACAACCTTCCTCCTCACACCCTGCCAAGGTCAGTGCCTGCTTCCCGCACCAACCCGCACAACCAGGTACTACAATTCAACAGCCCCTGACCCAGCTTGCTCACACTTCTGCTGCATCTGCCCCTGCTGCTGCCCTTGTGCCTGTGGGAAGGGAGAGTTGCCTTCTGCCCTTGCTGAATCCTCTCCTTGTCCTGCCCATGAAGTGACGGCAAAAGCATTTCTTGTTTCTTTCTGAGCACTGCCTAGTTTTGGGTGAGCCTAAACAGAAAGAGGGAAAAAGAAGCTTCCTGACAAGCTGTGGAAGGGATGAGCAGAATCTGGCCCTCAGAATGTGAGTGTGACTTATGTCTTACTAGACCATTTTAATTGCTTGGCATGAAAATGCATGCCAGAAAGGAAGTACAGCCTGAGCCTGTGTACAAAATAAGATTCAAGTGAGGTAAAAAACCTCAATAAACAGGTGCTGCTTCTGTTACTACTAGAGCTTGATGGATACTGCCTTTCTACAAGTCTTTTTGTCATTGTTGGAAACAGAAATAATTTTTGAGAGAATCTTATATATGGATAGATTGATATATGGATACACAATGAGTATATATCTATTTTTATATATTATATATACATATCTATACATATATACATTTTGTATCTATATGTATATACATATATACACTTTGTCATACAGCTCTCATCCTTGTAAGCTGAACTACTTTGTAAGTTCTGGTGCTTTCTGTGAAAAACTTCAAGAGATCTTGGCTTGACTTCCCTGCAGTAAGGGGCTTTTTAAAATTAAAAAAACTCTCTTTCTTGCTGTTAACCACAGCACCTCTGCATGTATATACTTGAAACATTTAATTCCATGACTACACAATGACATAGCTTCTAAAACAATGGTAATAATCGATATCCAGGAAGGATTTTTCAATAACTGCTTTATATGAGGTATAGATGCAGCTGGGAACATTATAATATCATCTTCAGAAATGGTTTTCATTTAATGTATATCACACAGGGCAAAAGCTAATAAAATAAAAATGTGTTGGAGTCCAAATTACTTCCCACCTGATTGTTCCTACCTATGGAATAAAAAATAAGCTAGTCTCAATCATGGTTAATTCTCCACCCCTCTACCAAGCTAGACATTTATGTCAGGGGCATTACATGTTTCTTCCTTGCTCAGCAGCACTGCCACCCATAAATCCAACAACAAGAGAATAAGAAGGGAACAGAAAGGCATAACATCACAAATGCTGAACTCAAGGTTGTTTCACTCAGTATTTGCTTAGTATCTAGCAAACAAAGCAAATAGTCAAAAAACAGAATAGGACAGCTATGGCTGAGAAACAAAATATTTAATTTGGCATTTTGTTTAAGTGGATGCTCATAAATGACAGTTTTGCATTTACAATTCATTGATATATCTGGCAGCCTGATTCACCAAATATACAGGGGCACAGTTTGCTCTTCCTTTTTCCACTGAAAATCTCTAGTGAAATCAATTAATTTCCATGAGGGTACTCTAAATTTAGGACCTGAAGTTAGAGGACCTCAATGGACAGTGGATCAGACTCCTTTAGCAACGAAACAGAGCAAAATTGAAGATTACTATGAAGATACTTCAGTTACTGTGCTCTTTGGATTGTGCATCTTACTGGATGTTCTTCAGCCATTGGAGTAGGTATTGCCAAGATCATTTCCCACCCAACTTTGTTTCAGTCAGTCATTTTAGATTATCCTATGAGAAATGTGACAGAAGATTCATACACCTTTAGAGGATTTGTGAAGTCTTTGGGGAAAATCAAATTGCTCAGAAATCTTCTTATTGCACAGATTTCTTCAGCTAGTGGGGAAAAAACTACTGCAGCACATCAGAGTGCTGAGCGGAGTATGAATGCCAAGTAGTAAGCAAATCTACAACTGCAGCTAAAAGTAAGCAACTGTTGCTAGCCACAGCTGCTTCCATACTTTTAATTTTTTAAAACCTCTTTTAAGATTCAGAGTTGATTCTTGTCAAGGAAATGTTCTTTCTTAATTGCAGTACTCAGTTACTTATTTGCTAGTCTGGAAATGAGAGCTTTCCTATATAGTGTCTTTGATTTTTTTTCCCTCTCATAAGCTAATGGAGCTAAAAGTCGTGTTTGTTTGTGCTGAGCTTCTTCCCTACAGATGCTGCCTGTTCTCTTTGCCCAGTCCCCTTTCTGGATGTATTTGCTCATCATCAGCAAATTTATTTTTAGGTACTCTCCTTGAGAAAGGGGGCTAAGGAGAAAAAAAACCAATGTGGATCATCTTATTTAGGAAATTCAGGGATGCATGCAACTGTGGAATGAGGTGAAATAAGAGGGGAAAGGGAAGAGTATATCCAGCTGTCAGTGGTGCTAAGGAGGGTACAAACTTCACCTTCTTTGTCTCACTAGTAAATCTGTTTGAAAAGCATTTGTAAACCTCTGATGTTCAGGGTAGCAAAGGTTTCCTGTTGACTTTTACTGTTTATCTTCTTACAACATGAGGACTCAAAACAATAAAACTGCTGCGGGTGCCACAGACATGAAGACTTCCTAGCAGAGCTAAGCAAGAACATTTTTAGAATATAGAATAGAATAGAATAGTTTGGGTTGGAAGGGACATTTAAAGGTCATCTAGTCCAACCCCCCTGCCGGGGGTAGAGACATCTTCAACTAGATCAGGTTGCTCAGAGCCTCATCCAACCTGACCTTGAATGTTTCCAGGGATGGGACATCTACCACCTCTCTGGGCAACCTCTTCCAGTGCTTCACCACCCTCATTGTAAAAAATTTCTTCCTTATATCTAGTCTAAATCTATCCTCTTTTAGTTTAAAACCATTACCCCTTGTCCTGTCGCAACAGGCCCTGTTTGTCCCCATCTTTCTTATAAGCCCCCTTTGAGTATTGAAAGACTGCAATAAGGTTTCCCTGAAGCTTTCTCCTCTCCAGGTTGAATAACCCCAACTCTCTCAGCCTTTCTTCATAGGAGAAGTGTTCCAGCCCTCTGATCATTTTTGTGGCCCTCTTCTGGACCCGCTCCAACAGGTCCGTGTCTTTCTTGCACTGAGGGCTCCAGAGCTGGATGCAGTACTCCAGGTGGGGTCTCACCAGAGCAGAGTAGAGGTACTTTCCTTCCTTTCTCCTGATATAAAGTTTCAGATATAACTATGGTAGAAGAACTCCAAAAACTAATTGCTTACATCAAAATTGCCTTATGAAAATAAACAGTAAACATGCTAGAGAAGCTCAGTACAAAACCTTCAAAAGTTAATTAAATATTTTTTAAAGGATGCTGGTCCCTGTGTACTTGAGGGAGAAGCATTGGTTGTTTAAGAGTAGACCTAATGCTATATCAGATGCTCTCAGTATCTTACCTGGCCTTCAACTGTCATTCTGGACAGCATATGTATCCCACAGCTCCTGCGCTGTGGGATCTGCCTGACCAGGTAAGTGCCTTAGAGACTCTAAGTAAATAGGTACACAGGGGTAGGCAAATGAGCTGGAGCCTAAAAGCTAGTCCCTGGACCTCTCATGGGCAGTGTTGGGTACCAGTAGGAGGTGAATCCCTGGGGAGGGCAGAGATGACCCACTCACTCACCTTCCTGTAATCAGCTGCAGGACAGGCCTGGGGATTTGGTGAGATCTAGTTCCTTTTAGCCAGCAGGGCATTCTGAAAGGGAAAAACATAGTTCAAAATCACCTGAAAAGATTCACAGAGTTAGGTTATTTCTTTCCTTATTCACTCCCAATATTCAAAATTCACAGATTTCCAAGAAGACTCTCATCAGCACTTCTGATCATTGTCATCTCCACTGTTCTCTCAGTTCACACATGAACTAGCCATTCCTTGAAGAGTAAGCATTTCAAAGAGGAAAAAAACCCAGCTGTTGTACCTCTATACTATATAATCAGTTTAAGTCTTCCACTGTCTCCCATATGCAGGTTTTTTCCTCTTTTTAATGTGTTCCTGGTGGAACATCCATTCTACAAGGTCTGAACTGTTTCGTCATCACCCTGGTATTCTCTCCTTGCTGCAGGACTGCACCACCACTACTCTCTAGAGCACTTCCTAAAGTCATTTCCTACCTGCCTTCAAGTAACTTTTTTTGGCACTCTCAATTTACTCAACCCTAACTCCCTCACATTGCTCCAGCTGACTCTGCTCCGCGATTGTCATTCTGTGTGACAGAATGACACAGAATCAGGCCTAGAGCCCTGATTTCCTCTGGACTTTCCTTATTGTGTGCTGCAGTAGTCCTGCTAAAACTGGATCTCATTACCTAGAGATTGAAAGAACTTGTAGCAGACTCAGAACATAATGATCCTACTGTTCAGAAAGCTTCAGAAAGCATTTTAATACATTGCCCATGGTTTATAACTGTCTTCTTGATCAAGCTCTTTCATTGCAGAATGGTAAATTTCAGATTTTTGTAGGAAACTGAAAAATTCTTAGTTTGCAGGGAGGAAAGACTTTACAGATGAATCTAACTGCAGTAATCTATACTCCCTGGGGTAATGTTTTCCATGAGAAAATTATTTCTATTATTTGTAATAAGTATTATGCAACTTACAACATTGCCAGAAATATGATCCAATACGAACAAGGAGGCCTTTATTACATGTTGAAACTAAAGCGAGCTCCAGTGATATGGTAATTCACCATCAGGAAAGCTACTGTAAGAAAAGCTGTTTAAAGTTTGAGGTTAGTGAGAAATTTCTCAGTCTGATATAAGTTTAACTATTTACATACCCACGGAGTCCATCAAGATAGTTTCACATTACCACAAAAAAATTTTTTTTTTCTTTCATCCAGATTTCTTCAGAGCTTTTGTTATTGTTGTTCTTTCATTATTTTATTTCAAATGCCATGAAAGATTGTTCTTAGGCATGTTTGAGGAGACAAATTCTTCATGTTTTATCTTTATTGTATATCCATCCTCCTGTGACTTTTTTTTTCCCCACAGTACCAGCTGCCCAAGTTGATACCTGGCTTTTGGTGACAGAAGCACACTGAACTCTTCTTCACCTGATAGCTCCTGCAGAGGTCCCTGTGGAAAAAATGGACTAAACTGTAATCCATGTAGCACTTAAATTATCAGTGCTGTATAGAGTCCATCACAAGGTTTATCCAGCTTTAGAATCTTTTCCTGTCTTTTAAAACCACAGAACCAGGCTAAATCTCCTCTCTTAAGAGTTTTTCCACACGACTTTACACCTTACAGCCGTTTCACTTTATCACAGTGAACTCACAAATTCTCTGTAAGACAGTTCTGGCTTTTTTCAGATTTCATTTTGAATAAATCCAATGGCAAAGATACCTATTGTACTCCAGAAGCTCCACAGAAGAAGCTATGTTAGTCTTCAGCTCAAGGCCAAACATGACAACTGTAAAACAACTATTTTTATTAACTGCTGTTGCAGAAGTCACCGAAAGGCACAGGTTATGCCAATCCTTTTCTAATTCTACAAAAGTAACTAGAAGAAGCTCTTCACCCTCCATCTCGGTGCTGTAGGTTTGTTGATCCCCATTGTCTCACTGGCTTGCCAAAAACTTGTGAATGTGTAAGATTTTTTTCCCCTGTGATTTATGTGAGTCCCGTTAAGACCTTAGCCAGGGGAGTTGTTAATAATCCCTGCTAGAGCCACAATTTACTCATTTCTCAGTGGATGGTAGTTAGACTTGATGTTAGTCCACAGTTTAGACTGAATTCCAGTTTATGTCCCAGGCACAGGCTTAAACACATCCATTGTGATCTGTGCTCTCAGTGTCCCAAAGAGATATTGATATATCTTACCAATACAGGTACCACACTAGGCATAATTTTTCAGAATCTTATCTCTATTTAATATAACATAAATTTTCTCAAAGCTTAGTTAAGATGTTAATAACTTCAAAAACATCCAGTGAGTTTAAAATCATGGCTCCATCAGAACCTTTAACGTTTCTAGTGCATTAAGCTGATACCTGTGATTGCTTCCTCTCCACTACAGTGGAATATTTCTTCTTTACTCTCTGAGCTTTTCTACAGGTAGCGGGGAAAAAGTTTACTATGGCATTGTGAAGGGGTACTTGTGTATTTTCCAGTTGATTTTTTCAGTGTCTCTATTTTGATATCAGATTGTCCTCTTTGGTATGCTACCAAGGTTTGTTTAGACTGTCATAATGGGGATGGAGAAGAGTATACTGGTACCATTTGACAAGACACATGCTAGCCCTTTGCTCTGAACTACCAGACTAAAAAGTTGATCATCCAGTTACAGTTTTGCAAATGGAGATTTTTATACATTTTGCTCTGCTACCAGCAGAGTTAATGAAAATCAGTCACATTGCCACAATGGTCCTCAATTTCTCCATTATGGGCTATGGCGTTGAGTTGCTAAGGCCACTGAAACTCAATACAAAAAATTAAAGAATCCCTGTTGATTCAAGACAGGGCAATAAGGTTTAAATCCCATGTTCATAGATTTAACAAGAGGAATTGTGAACTGATTTTTTGTGGGTTTTTTCCATGAAAATAATTACTTGATTATGCTTGGTAAATTCATCTCCTTTTCTGTGCCCAGCTTCTAACATCCATTTGTTCTTCATTTGTGGTGTAACTGAAGGCAGAACCTTCTGCTACTCAGAGTGAAAAAATAAAAAGTATTGAAGATTAATATTATGATCCAAGACTGTAAAACATTTTTTTTTAAAAATGCCATAGGTTTAAGATTAAATGCTCTGGCTTTGCAGTTCAGAATGGTTGGTGACATTTTGCTTATTTTACTTATGTATAGGTAATATACATAAGTAAAATACAGACGAAGTGAAATTACAATGGATACTCTTAGCTGTAGCCAACAGCTCATTGAAAAAAAAAAAACAAACAACATAAAAACAACAGCCCCAGGTGAAGTAAATAACTTCATCAACAGTAAAGTCTATGGTGACATAATGATTTATGCTAAACAAAAATATATGCCTAAAATGGGCAAAATTGACAAACACCGGTTTTTTGTAACAACACCTGCATACATGCATTCTACCTCATGTAGACATAGAAATAAGATAAATATTTTTCTGAGGTGTTGAGATTAAAGGCAAGAGTAATCTGTAAATACATAAACAACACTGTAAAGATTGAAAAAACATATTTGCATTGAAAATGCAAATAAGCAAATAAACACATTAAAAATAGAAGCTACTTTTAATGTCTAACATTGTAGTGGACATTAGATATACTGAAGTGACCAGAAAACCTGTTGTCTGTATGGTTTTGTTTTTTGTCATATGTTGAGTTCTGCTGGTTGAGTAGTTCTATTTCAATTGTATATAGAACATGATTTTTTTTAACAGAAAGTGCTTGAATGGAACAACAGAAACGTGAACAGTGACAGTTGTTAATTTCATCTATGAATCATACTGGGTTGAGATTTGCATGTGGAAAGGTTTGTCTCTCAACTTTTTGAGAAAGTCCTAGCAGACTTACAGGGAGAGATGCTTTCTACTTCACATCTGACATTCTTCTATTCCTCAAAAGAAGAAATTAAGTTCAAAAAACCCCACATGTTCTCATGTTTTCTCAATTTGCAGCCCTCCTCTGCTAGGAAAATGACATTAACTGTTTGAATTTTCTAGGATACTCTGCCTTAACATCAACAACAACAACAAAAGCTTAGGACTGCATGAAAATATAAGAGAATATGTAATTGAAATGGGAGGAAAGTTCGTCCATGGGCACAATAGTATGTAATGGTCCACTAAAAGTTTAATGTACCTTGCTGTGAAGGACTTCGTGTTGGTAACTGATTGACAGGAAGCCTGAGCAGGTGGATTTCTCACCTTATTCAGAAAGGCATGTTCATGATAAAAGAGGTGAAGAAATTTTCAAAAAGATGAAGCCATAGTATCATCAACATTTCTTTTCAAACTTTGAACAGATACACTATAGACTTTACTTACCACTAATGGGGAAAAGATGCAGAGTATTGTGCTATCAATCCCACCTTCCTTCCAGTCACTTTGTCCCCTGAATATCTCATCTTTGTTCCCTTAATTTTGAAGTTCTTGTATAATCAAGTCACTTCCGTGTATGCAGAGAATGATTCTACATACATTGTATTCTATGAAGAAATAGTATTTTAAGGAGGATCAGGGTATGACTACTGAGAGAAGAGAGAGACATGTACGCAGTCCAAAATAAAGTTAGACCAGAGTACTTGGTTTACCTTACTTTAAATGCTTAAGTGAAGCATGCACATTAGACTTTTATCAGCCTTCAGGACTGATTTACTATGACTGGTTTAAGCTAGTACTAGCTTAATTGTCAAAGGTTTAGAAGTTCAGGCAGGAGAGCAGGAGATGGCTGTCTGAACTGGTATTCATATTTCCACTTTCTACAAATTGGCCTTGAAGAATTTTGAAAACCCCAGTGTTTCATGATTTTAGGAGAATAAGTGACATTGAATGGTCTGCATTTCTGCTCCACATCCCATCCAAAAGCAGACATGCAAACCTTACGAACCAAGGTTAAAATTACTGTATTTTTTAAAAATGACAGATCTCTAACCCCAGTTTAAATTTGCAAGATTTAGTTCAGCCCTGTTGCTCTGTAAAATATTCACATACTGCACATACATATTTTAGATGAGCTTTCATTATTAGCTTTTGTAAATGTCAGTGAAATCCCCAAGTTCAAGAGGCATTCAAGAACCCAGGCCGACAAGAAGTTCTTGAGCTGTTCTCTATTGTCCTATCTTTGTGAACAAAGATATTCCCCCTGTTTGCTGAAGCAAAGTATCTTCCCTTTCCAGAAAGTATTAAGGAGTAACCACCTTAGATAGTCCAGTACCGGACAGATGGGAAAGAGGTACAATGTCCCTGTAACCAGTTTTTCTCCACTGGGCACAAGAAGCAAGGTTTTAGGGATCTTTAGTGAGAATTATTTTCCCAGTTAACACCTTATGTTTTGTATGTGATATTATATGTGTGAGATCTACAGCTATATCCTCAGAAAAGGGAATTATATTTCTATGTAGCAAGAAGAAGGAGTTATCTGAGTAAGGATCTTGAAATCTACTACCACAGTCAATTCTAATTTCTTAGCCCGTAAGATTTTCCCAGTTAACACCTTATGTTTTGTATGTGATATTATATGTGTGAGATCTACAGCTATATCCTCAGAAAAGGGAATTATATTTCTATGTAGCAAGAAGAAGGAGTTATCTGAGTAAGGATCTTGAAATCTACTACCACAGTCAATTCTAATTTCTTAGCCCGTAAGGTAGAATCATAGAATAGAATCATAGAATCATTAAGGTTGGAAGAGACCTCCAAGATCATGGAGTCCAACCGTCAACCCAACACCACCATGCCCACTAAACCATGTCCCTAAGCGCCTCATCTACACATCTTTTAAATACTTCCAGGGATGGGGACTCCAATGAGGTCTCCCCTCAGCCTCCTTTTCTCCAGGCTAAACAACCCCAGCTCCCTCAGCCGCTCCTCATAAGGCTTGTTCTCCAGACCCCTCACCAGCCTCGTTGCCCTTCTCTGCACACGTTCCAACATCTCAACATCCTTCTTGTAGTGAGGGGCCCAAAACTGAACACAGTATTCGAGGTGCGGCCTCACCAGTGCCGAGTACAGGAGCACGATCACTTCCCTACTCCTGCTGGCCACACTAGTTCTGATACAGGCCAGGATGCCATTGGCCTTCTTGGCCGCCTGGGCACACTGCCGGCTCATGTTCAGCCGGCTGTC
>NW_008825557.1:933511-938489 GCF_000699105.1 Pygoscelis adeliae
GAGTACCCTGAGGATAACTAGTCTGATTGCTAAAGACTGAGGCAAAGAAGGCATTAAGTACCTCAGCCTTTTCCTCATCCTCGGTGACAATGTTCCCCCCCGCATCCAATAAAGGATGGAGATTCTCCTTGGCTCTCTTCTTGTCATTAATGTATTTGTAAAAACTTTTTTTGTTGTCTTTAACGACAGTGGCCAGGTTGCGTTCTAGCTGGGCTTTTGCCTTTCTCATTTCCTCTCTGCACGACCTAACGAGATCCCTGTACTCTTCTTGAGTCGCCTGCCCCTTCTTCCATTGCCTGGAGACATTTTCAACCTTTAGCAGCCACAGAAAACAAATAAAGATAAAACTATTGCTAAAATAATTTAGTAAGCCTCTATAAACTGATACTTTAAGATGGGGAGCAGAAAAAACATAGAAACCATTCTCTGGGGCATAAGAGTTTCAAATTTTTTCCTGTTTTGATACTGGTGTGTTTTGTAGCTTGAGCAAATTTTGTAAGTCAACAATTTAAGAGTAAGAAGTCTAATTTTAACAAGCAAACAGCAAAAGAAACAAATCAAAACTAAACAGAGTAATAAGTACCGTCAAACAATTCCCATCATAAAAATAAAATAAATACCAATGGGACAGTAAGCAGTTTCTTTCTGTTTTCGAAGAGATTCCCACAAAAAGGAGTAAAATACATTCAAAACACACAGAGCAGAAACCATGTAAAGTAAAACAACAACATGTAGCAATACTCAGGTAACTCACTCTACAGACAAACATGATAATGACGAAAACATGCCAAAACTTCTTCAGAATTAGTCTGTGGTTTTGCTTTTCTTCTTATTACTATTTATTGGTTTTTCTTCCCTCTGCTAGTCTAAGTAGGCTTGCTAGCGAGCAATGCACTCATAAGGAGGCCACAAACACATAGCTACTGAGTAATTCTGTCCTAGTTCCTTCTTTCTGGTCAAATTTGGTACTGTTTGGATTTTTCTGAGTAAATTTCAGCCAGGAGAGTCTACATACAGGCTCAGAGTATGTCTACCAGAAGTTCAGAAGTTAATGTTGTCCAAAAGGATAAGGTTACTAAAATGCAATGCGAAAATCAGACTTAATAAATAGCCTATGTTTTATATTACAAGCAATGCTACTTCCACTGGAAAACTCTCCAGTGCTTTGTAAGTGTAGACTACAACTTTGGTTTTCTCTCTCTTTTTTTTTTTTCTCCTGTCAGTGAAAATAAAATTAAAATTAGCCTACACAATTAGGAATTCCCCACTTTATACATAATAAAACAAATGGAAGAGGAAGATACTCGCTTTCTGTTCTCATACAGACACACACGTTCATCAGAATTTATGCAAAGAAGTACCAAATGGCAACAAATAGAAATATCAACACCAGATAATATTGATAGATTAATGATTATTTTAGCACATAGGTTAGGTTGGGATGGCCAGAGGACCTTTGTGATCACCTAGAGGAAATTCCATCACCTATATTACTGAATTTTATTTAGTCAAATCCTGCACTGAGCTCATTTCAGCAGGTTTTTGTCTGGAGATCCTGTGCATGGTCAGAACAAACGACACCTGCAGGGGTGCCTAAGTGAGCTTGGGCATAGATCAAAAAAAGCACTATATCATTTCAGAGAAATTTGAAAGTAAACTGTTTAAAACCTCATTGGGTGGCATTGGATTGATGGGTACAGCTCTAGCAATCACCATGCCCTCTGACTTCACACTGCATCTATCTTCACTCCGCCTCAGTCAACACTGGATATTGAAACCATCCCAGCATACCTGTCTTTAATTTGCCACAGACACCTTTAGTCCAGATTAATTATTTTCAATCTTCAGGTCATCTGCCTTATACATGAATATTAAAACTTGAAAGTGTGCCCTCCAGTAAGAAACTTGCACGACTTTCCAGAATAAGAAAGATTAATCAGACATGATAATTATGATAATAAATGTAATACTAACTTATCACATCATATAAATTCAGCTAAATGAGCTCTGTGGCAATAGCAGTTAAGAATTAAGTGGAAAGGCAACGACAATCTACATTATTGAAAATAAACCCTTCAGAGGCTGAATCAAAGCCATTTTTCACAGTCTATATACAGCTCATCTTATCTATATGCTCCGTATGTCTGGAGGAGGCAGAAATACATGAACCTAAGGCCTCAGCAAGTTAACCTTAACAAGTTAAACTTGGACACAGCATAGAAAAGTGTGAGGTATGGAATTATTCTTATTCTGGCTTTCTTAGAGTCAGGTACGGGCTTTTCCTGACAATATGGTATTAAATGTTCCATTAGAGGTCTGTTGCCTGAATTCTGGTTCAGCCAATAAGCCTCACTTAATTTGTAATTTCACCATTTTGAACTTCTTAAAACTAGGTCATTTTTAATTTCAGCTTCCTATACACATTTTAATGTTTATTTTGTCTACTGAAGGCTGAAAGAGGTACACTGTACAAATACCATGTCAGTGTGTTGTCTAACTGATGACACTAGAGCTATGAGAGGCAATGTATGGCATACATTAAAAAAGCTGAAAGATATCCACTTTCTGGCCCTTGTAATCCTCTCAGAAAAGATTAGCTCAGCTTCTCCAGCCCTCACACCTGATATTTCTTACTCTAACCTTATTTTCCAGGTGATCAATTCAATTTCACAGCATTCTACAGTCATCTTTGGTATTCTCAGTTGGAATAGACTCTGTCCATCAACTGTTATCTCCATGTCTTCAATTTCTATCTCCACTTCATTCAATTTTACAGTGACGCTTTCAAAATTCTTATCAGTTGTAGCTTGTCCAGCATTTTATTAATTTCTGTCATGTCCTTAATAAATAAAGTCTGACATTGCACTATAACTCAAATTCATAGACTGTGAAAACTATGAAAACTGTGAAAAAAAAAGAGAAAATTTCAAAACCCAACTATTGGAAGGTTGAAAGTAAACTCCTTTGAGCAGCCAGTTTTATTTATTCAGACTATCAGTCTCTACTAAAAATAAATTTTAAAATATCAAAAGCAAACATCAAATCTTACCAAATTAAGAGAACTAAGAATAGTTCATCTTTGGCTACATTGACTTTATCTGAGTAACCTTATCATATAAATTTAGTTAACAGATAAAAATACAGTATAAGAGTCATTAGGCCACAATTTTATTTTGCCTCAGTTAATCCTGAGTCCCCAGTATAGAAAACAAAATGTGTTGATTCAAAAAATGTTTTCAGAATGGCATACTTGAATTAATTGAAATTTTTATTCATTCTTCTTAACTTGCTGTCAGAAAGCTAGATTGAAATATTTTAAATAGACTGTTTAGAATTTTATTTCAATGTCATTTTATTTGAGAAATGAATATTTAAATCTTCAGGATTGAAATTTCTGTGCAAGATAAAAATGACATTTTCATCACTTGATTTTTTACACTGTCAAAAGTTTTGGAGAGAGTTTAAATTTTTTTCCCTTTCCAATTACATGAAAATTAAAACACTAAACTGTAGCAAGACATCAGTTAACTAAATTTGCTCAGATTCATACTCAGAACAGTTCTGCTGTAGTTACAATGACCAAAAACTGAAGACCATGTTTCTGTTCACCACTACCTCCAAAACAAAAAGAGTTTCTGCTTTCTTGGTGTACCCTCTTGCCCTCCACTCAGTAGCAGAGAAGTGATTGAACAGAAATGTGGCTGGGCTGCTCCCACCTCTGTCTTCACAGGTCATGCCAAACCTTCAAATGCCCTCCGCCCCATCCCAGCAGAGAGGTGATGCCATGCAGTAGCAGGCCAGCAGACATTCCTCTTTGGCGAGGGGGATGATAAGGAAGTTCATAATGTGTCAAATGTACAACATCATCAAAACCTATTATTCTCAGGCTAAGTGCAGCTACTCTATATGGGAACGCTGCATATTAACATGCTTGATTGATCCATCTATAGATTGTATGTTGGCACTGCAAACAACTCCATGGCCAGAGGCGATCCGTCAACCACTTGAGAAAGCTGTGGAAAGGTCTTTGCCTTCATTAATCAGGTAATATATACATACCATTACATATAGCAGTGAACCCATAAATGTCAATATTAATGTATTCAAAATTCAATATGTCAAAAGGATGTCACGTATCAACATGTTTTGTAAAAGGGGCATTATATAATGAACAAAATGAAGATTATGCTGGGAAGCAACAGAAAAACCCAAGAGCAGTGGTGTTCTTTCATACAGCTTGCACTTCTTAGGAGTAACTCATCATTCTGCTCTAATCAAGGAGGATGTTTTGCAGTGTGGACAAGATGATATAGCTCTCCTTCACCCTGAAGCTAGCAAATAAGAAAAGCAATCAAAACTAGTATCCTGGAACAATCACATAATGTATTTATCTGTGTTCTTGTTGTTTCTGCTATGCCATCTATGAATCTGCTTCTTGCATTATAATTTTGGGGAAGAAGGGGTATATTTCTGTGCTATCTACCTCTTAAATAGTCTGTGATTTTAAATTGTGAATAGTCTAGTAAGATAAACAATACCAACCAACATCCAACCCAGGAAGTATTTCTATTTTTATTAAAATACTTCTGAAAATTATTTTTCTTATTAATTTCTAATGGAATCGTTACTGTTTGAATGGAACAAAAGAGCCAGATCAATTTTTCTTCTCCAAAATGTAATTTCAAAAGCTTTGGCAAAGTAGGAAACATCAGGTTCTGTCACCCTATGAGTTCTGTTCTGCGCTAATAGAGTGAAAGCACTATGTAACTATCTAAAGTCTTTTGGTTTGATATTTTGTACTTTAAAAATGTTCAGTATTTCAAAATAACATAGCTTCTCATTTAATGTCTTTACATTCGCTAATGCACTTGTTTTAAAGAGCTCAGGATTTAACCAATAATTGTGTACACACAAAGACCGTCCTTGCCTGACAAAGCTGATGGAGCAGGCATGGATGTCTGCAAACCAACAGAGCTGA
>NW_008825557.1:938522-974741 GCF_000699105.1 Pygoscelis adeliae
CTCACTTCTCATAGACAAAAAAATCCATTTCTCTGGAGAAGGACCATCCCTCCTCTCACATGAAGGAAGTACTGGTGTTAGGTGTGCTACCTCTGAGCTACCCCAGCCCCAGACACCTCCCACTGCCATGGCAGACAAGAGGGGAAACAACAGAAAACAGTCTTCATCAAGCTGGCAATATCAAAACAACTGTGAAGGCTTCACAGCCAGGGGAATGGCTCCAGATTCAGCAATGTTGTGCTTGCTTTTAAAAAGCAAAAAAGATACAGATCTTGGGGACTAGAGAGGTGCCTGAAGCTAGAAATTCGGTGAAAGAGGAATTGCAGCTAGCTACTGGGAGCCAGAGAGGAGACTAAGCCAAAACGGAACAGTGACAGCTTTTATACAATTAATACAGGCTCTTTTCCAACAAAATAACCTTTTCTGCTTTATTTAATCATCCAAATGAAATGAATAATAAGGGGTGGGAGAAGAGAATTGCCTGGTTCAAGAACATCCTGGATGATGGAAACTCACTGGACTCGGCTGCTGCTTTTTTCATTGTAATTTTCCTCCTCTGAGGCAAGGATGGAAGAAGAAAAGGGAGAGAATCAAAATCAAGTGAGCTTAGGAGTGGACAGTTACTTGCCGTTGGGAAATTTTTGTGACTGAGTGGTCAAGAGAATGAAAGAGTCACATTGAGCATTGAGGGGGGAAGTAGGGGAGGGACTTGCTAGCCATTAAGGCCATTATTTCCACCTTCATGATGAATAGTCAGGGTCAGGAAAAAGGAAAATAGTATGAAACCCCCATTGTTGTGTAAGAACAAGGCAGCAAGATAGATGAGCTGGCAACAGCTAACACTGACCCTGCTGTCAGGCAGAGAAAGTGGTATGCAAGTGTTCACAGCTGCTCAAAAATATCATGGCAGCAGCAGCAAGAGAAGCAGTAGTTACCTCTTCCATTTCTTCTGCCTTAGCTACTGAGTGTGCGAGGACTGAAATAGCATTGAAAAATATGTGTAAAGGTAAAGAAAAACAAAGAATGAACTCCTGCAAGGCAAGTGTTGATGAGTTAGTGCATAGTAAAATGTATGCTTTATTCATGTAAATATTTTCAGTGGCAAGTTCTGATGCTGTTGCTCTCACTTTCCCTTGCAGATTATTGTATGAACCAAATAACTCTCAAAAGGAGAGCATAGATACATTGGACTATCATGACTATGCATGTGAAAAACATGCTATCGTGGATCCATGGTTTCTTGCACTTGAAATAATTATAAGTGGAAAATTTGAGGCATAAAATAGGAAAGCATGTAGAAAAAGAAAATAAAAAGACATATTAGACCCTAAGGAGGGATTCACCTCACCTAAATTTAGATGTCTGAAATGTTGAAATAGTGAATCCCTCTATTCTCAGAGGTACTGCTGGAGACAATAATTTCATCATAGGATAAATGTCTAAGATGGGTTAGATTAATTTAGATTAATTGTCTCCTGGAACTGCCTATGTTTATCCAGTGACCCCAGAGGCAGAATACACAACTAACCAACTAACTTTAAAATGGATAAAGTATGTGAGATTATTCCATCATGAGTATTACATGCAATGGCACATCTCAGGGAATCTTATTATTAACTCCTGTAAATCACCTTCTACTTCCCATAGAAACAGTAATACACTAGCTCTACATGTAAATATTGAAAAGGGGAGGACTGGAAACAATCATTGCTTTTACAAGAACAGAAATAAGAAAATAATATTTGTTTTACTAAGTAAAATATTAAAATGAGATATTTCCACAAGTGTTATCTAATATTTATTAGGCAGCTTTTTGGGATAAAAATCATTGCCTCAAGGATAAAATTACCGAGTACTGCCTAACTGAGCTCTAAATTATCCAAATGTATAAGCAAACACTACTGCGGGGTTTTCTGGGCATAGGAGTATATAATACTATGGCGAAAGTGGCATATAAACTTGCGTCCTACCTGTTTCAAAATAATATTATTGCTTCAGCTTAGGAAAATTCAGTGCAGAAGACTTTTGACTGCGTTCTTCCTTAGTAAGGCCCTCTCTGTTCCTCTTACAGCCAAAGTAACATGATTCATCTGTACCGTTGAATTATTTCTAGCTCACTAAACAAAGTCACTGCCTTTTTTCATGTTTATACACTCTTCAAAAGCCCCTGCAGACCATTAAGAGCCTTCTTCTTGAGTCTCACAGTAGCCAATATGTCTTTTGTTTGAACAAAAACACACAGTCCTGATTGTCAGTTTGGGAACAGGCATCTCTTTCTTTATCATCATGCCCAGATATTATTGCTCATCTTTTCCAAAGCATTTTGATTCAAAGTACCATGTGGGAAAAAATAAAAAGGCTCAGCAGGAGATGGATGTTAAGGATGGACTTTCAGTCTTTGAATTTTCTGCCTTTTATAAATTCAAATAAGATTATTTTTACAGAGTCATCAAATGATGGTCAAACATGGAAGCACTCAGAAGTTCAGTTAGGGTCGGCTCCCAGGATTTGCTTAACAAAATGGATAACAATTCTTCCCTCCCACGTGCACTCCCATGTGACTCCTTTCTGAAATACCATAACAGCTCTTTCACTCTCAGCTTCAAAACCATTTTTTTCGTCAAGGGGACCTTTTAAAGGTTTCTTTTAAAGCTTGTAACTCCTCTAATTCCAGTGATGATATCCTTCACGATCACTGTTCCCAGCTCCACACTCTGGACAGGCTTTGTGCATGACTACACCCCTCCTTCACTGCAGTCACTACACCCCTTCCCCCTCCATGAGTCCCAGTGGTGGGAGCTGATACCTGCACTGGGATCTCAACCCTCTCACTGTTTGAGTCACAGCATACCTGTGCCTTTTTTATTTCTTCATCAGTAGGGATCCAAACCTGCTCAGTAACTCCCAGAGTCACTATGCTGTGTAAACTCACTCGAAAAGAGAGAATGGGAAAGGAGCTGGGGATGGGAACTGAGGTGAAAGGTGTTCTTGATCACAGTCATTTTTTATATAGCCTAAATATGTAACACAGTTCAACAGACAAAGGTCTGCCTTGGTTATTCAGAAAGCTGTATTTTTATATATGTATCCAGCAGTCTGCCCATTTAAAAAACTTAGTGATTCAGCAGCAGTGCTAGTTATAAGGACATGCAGACAATAAAAGGAAAATTTTACTTCTCATTCTTCTGTTCCCTGGTATTTTCCTCATTTGTTCTGCTTGCCCTGCCTTCGTCTGCACCTTCTTCCTCAGGACGTTTTGACTTCTGTCTACCTCTGATCTCCCTAGCTTCTTCCTCTGATTTTAAGTTGATTAACAAACATAAGAGTTATCTAAGCACTTATCTCCAAGGAGCCGTACTTTTGAAGGAATGCAAGTTACCTGAGGTGGGAATGATATAAGCAAAAAATCTGATCATTCCATCAATCTGGAATGTCCACCTGCAGTTTTTAAAACTTGTTACGGCTCTGAGCAACCTCACCTAAATTCAAATTTGGGCATCCTTTGAGCAGGATATTGGGCTATATGATCACCAGAGGTCCGTTCCAAGCTAATTTTTATGTATAATACTAGAAATAGGGGTTATCACTCTGACAAGTAGTTACTCAACAATATCATGAGAACAGGAACCACATCATTCTGTAACCAGTGTATGTAACATCAGAGCCATTACCTTAGCTTTACTTTTTGGAAAGATTGGCCTGCACAGCAGTTTCAAAATGGAAAAATAATATACATTTGCCATTGTAGAACAAAGCAATGATTCACTTAATTCACTGTCCCAGTTATGACAGTGGGTACTAAGTATATGGTAGTGTGACTGCATGAAAAGTGACTTGCTAGCTCTGTTTAAGGGTTGTGCTTTTCAGGTTTGAATTTATACTCCTAAGACATTTTTCTTCAGTCTCATATAAATGAATGTTATGGTTATCCCTGTAAAAACATGTAAATTTCAGTGGAAGCCTCGTGTTTACTTACATTAAAATAAGCTGTTCATGGCAAAAGCCAAGACAAGATCCAATAAGCTCCTACAGATCCACCATGCAGGCTATGAAAGTTTCAAATTCAGCAAAAAAGTACCCACAAACCCCAGGATAAGCTCAGCAATGTGATGCCTCTGCCTCACACAACAGGAGCAGATTTTCTCCAAAAACCCTTGTGTGCGCTTTTGTGTGCAGGTGTGAAGAGAAGCAACCATACTGATACTTATTCAAAAGCTGCCACCTTACAAATTTCAGTCTCAGATCCATGCAGCTGAATAAAGTTAACTAATGAACAGTAAACTTCAGGAGATTTTACAATGAAGGGCTCATTGCATTTGCCCAGCAAATCTCATCAAATGAGCTCAGCTTGTTTTAAGATGATGGAGTTTAATTTATCATGTAGTCAGGTAGCAGGTGCTTTGCCATCTGAAGAGACCCTGAACATGAGCTCAGAATTAAAAATGTAATAGACTGAGAGCAGAGAAGGTAATGCTGCCATGGCTCCACCATGGAAAAATGATTTAGGGCAATCATTTGTAATTTGTATAACACCCTGAAGTAATTCCTCCTTCTCTATGTGTAGTAGGTAATACTTACTGCCTTTTGTTTTGATTTACCCAGTCCTTAGACTCTGATAGCGGTTCCTTTGGTGCCCTTTTCACACAGTCTGCCAGCTTCCTCTAGTGTGGGCAGGCTCCCTTTTTCCATAGAGACAAATGTCTCCTTCCAACAGCTGTAAAAAAGGTAATCTTTCCCAGGAGCAAAGTTGATGACGTTGCCCCAAGAGACTTACCCCTTGGAAATGAAGTCAGATTGGTGTGAAAGCTCAGAATTTACTGAGGAGACCCTTACAGTCCTTGTGCTGCTGAAGACCTGTTGCTGAAATGACTATTACGACATAGTATTGGGTCTGACTCTTTCTCCAAGCTCCTCTTCTGTTGTCACATCAAGAAGGATCTTCACAGCTCTGACACTCCCAAACTGTCTGCTTTGGTCACTTTTGCTGAATTGTCTTCAACCTTGTCCATGTCGTCAACAAATCCCTATTTCACCCTGTGACAGCACTTCCCAGAATATTCTCCAAATTCTTCTTCAGGCTGTTTCCATGCATAGAGATTTCTGTTCAGACAACTCCAGAGTTCCTTATTACCCTTTTCCTTTCATACCCTATCTGAACATCCACTTTTGCTATAATCTCCAGAAACACCCAGCACTGGGTGAGTCCAAGGAACACTTAATACAAAAGTTTAAGGTTTTGAATGAATAGAAAGCATAACACTGTGCAAACACAAAAATTTGTAAACTTCATTAGCGTGCAGACAATAATACAAAATAATTTGGCTGATGGGGGTGACACCAGACTTTGTTCTCCTTGCCAGTTGCAGCAGCCTCGGTTATCTTTTTTATTTACTGTGTCCTTCATTGCAAATCCCTCAAAAGTGGAGGTTTCTGCTACTTTTCTGTGAAACTTAATGGATTTTTTTTTTCAAAGATCTTTACTGAATTATGGTGTCTCTTTCTTTTTACATTTTTTCCTTCTTACTGCATGCCTTATTGGACAACCCTAAACAACTAGTAGGTGCTAACTTTGACACCAGTGAAACATCAACAGCCAGCATCAGTACACTACAGACTTGCATAGTCACAATACCTAACGTAGCATGAATGACAGCTGTACAAATATTCAAGCCTTATTTACCATCAAGTACTATACTTCTGAATAAAAGTATTATGGATATTTCATTTCTTGGCTTTCCAACAGACTCCCTCTGAAACTTTTTACAAATCATTTACTTTCCTTATAGCACTCTGTTTCCATGTACTTTGTCTTTTAATATAATGTTTTTAGGGTACAATCAAACTCTTAATGGATTTACACAGGACCTAGCTCAAGAAAACCAATCTTGATTGCAGCCACTAGGTACAAGCTGTAGAATAAAAATATGAATATTTTTAATGCCTAAAAGTTAATCTCCACTCTTCCACAGTCTTCCTTCCTTTGTCTCTCTGTTGACATATTTACCTCCACCTAAAGTTTCCACAATATTAGCTACAGGGCTGCAGGCATCTACCTTGATCTGGAGCTGGGCAGGTATGGCTGAGCCTCATCAAGTGCTGCATTGCCTTCAGAGGAGGTTGGGTAGGCACATGGCATGCTCTGATATGACTTTCTGCACCCTATTTCTTCTCTAGTGTCCTCTTCTACTGCGTTGTGGTGTTTGTTCCACCTCTCCTCTGCTTCTTTTCTGATTCACTATACTCTTCTCCACAGCTCAGCTGGCTCAGCAAGCGTCTCATGATGCCTTTCACACTGAAGTGGGCAGTGGATGCAACTTGTATCTGGGGCAACACACAAATGGCAACTGGTTACTAACTTGCTCCTTGTCCTTGTGTGGAAACAGAGATGGGAATGCAGAAGCATAGACAGTTTGGAAACCAGGGGAGCCACCTTTCCCTGACACTGGCAGCTGCTCTTTATTTCCTATGGATGTTTTCAAATACTTAGCGTTTACAACCAAGTAGGGACTGGAGAAGATAGCAGAAAGGTTGCGAATCTTGGCCTCAGCACCAAAAATATCTCCCTGTTTAAGCCTCTTGCTTTTATTTTTCCTCATCAACAGTGACAATGTATTTTTGCACCCAGGGACTTTCAACTGATGGAAATCAAGCTTGCTGGGCAGGTGGGCCAGGTCTTACAAGCTCTCTGTATGAGATGACTTAGGAGTTTGGGAATATCTGGGGATACCACAAAATCACAACGGGGATTAGAAAATTACAGAATTTTTTTAGGTTTTTTAAAAGAAAATGTCTTAGAGAAAATATGTATGGCCTTAATAAGCATTTTAAAATGTTTCCCATCATTGTGAAACTTGATGATGAGTGCAGATACTAATCCAAGCCTTGTCATCATAGCATCTGAACAGCTTCCATTCTGAAGCTGTATTTCTAAAGGCAATAGTCAAACTTGATAGAAACAATAGGAAACAAGAAAAAATGCTTTCATAAGTGGAAACCAACCCATTTTTATGATTACCAGGAACACCACTTATCTGTTCATTTGTCTATTAGAGCCTTAGATGGTCATAATATTGCCAAGGTAAAAGCAAAATGTAAATGGTTAAGCTGGTGCTGTTTCCTATTTCTGTTATGTTCTGTGATGTGTCAATGAATCACGCAGTTATTTTCTCCCTTTCATGTCACATGAACAGGTTTTTAGAACCTCACACAGCCTGTGAAGGACAGCAATGTATTGACTCCTCTGACCTTTTACTTATTCTAGACTTTGATTGACTCGTCTCCTCTCTTCTTGCAGCGTTGGCAGCTGCCAGAAAGAACCACAGCCTCAGCCAGTTGAATTACTGAATTTTGAAAAGGTGAAAGCGGCACAGCTTAGTTGTGCTGTGATATCTCATAAGCCCATGTCGGGCATTGAAATTCAAACATCTTGCCCTTGTGACAAAGATAAGTGCAAGAATAGGAAGATGAACAACAATATCAGAAGAATGAATATTCTTTCGATAAAGACTTGAACAAAACACTGTGATGGTACAAATTTAATCTGCCTTGTTACAATAGTGTACTAACTGATCTCTCTTAGATACAGAGCCAAATTCTCACTTTTCATCACTATATAACAATGACATTTTGTGCAATTCTTATAGGAATACACACATTGAGTCAATATTTACATATTTCTAGGAAGACTAACAAATATAGCACCTTTGTAAATAATAATGGACTATTATGAGAGTGAGGCCTACCCCTTCTTCTGCTAAATACCTGATTTGGTTACACCTCAGGGTAATAAAACATCATGAAATATTTCTGGAATTTCTGGAAATCTTTCTTTCCTTTGAAATGTGTAGAGTATCAAGTGTGATATTGTCTTCTGCAACAATTGCATTGTTGTAGTTCTTGATACCATCTTCACTCATGCCGCAGCAAAACAACATGGACCCTAACTTGGGCTTCACTAGCAGAAAAATCTCCCCCATATGTAGACAGTATAAATAAGTCCATGCAAATGATCCCATTGTTATTTCTCAGGAGGTAGTTTGCAGTGTATTCCAGCATAAAATACAAGACCATAGGAATGTTTAGATGTCCAAAGATGATATGTAGTCTGTAACATGTGAAAAGCTTGTAGAAAACAGAGCAGAAGACAGATGTCCCAGAAGAGACAAATTTTGTAGCGTTCCAATAATGAATCCCCAAAGATGTTTTTTAGTAACATTGGCAAGCAAGCCTGAACTATACCAACACCACAAGTAATATATTAATTAAAAAAACATATAGGTAAACATCATAGAATGATACAATTGTGCCAAATTGCGTTGTACTCTTCAACCTGATTAATAGATAACTCTTTAAATTACATCATCCTACTTAAGTAAAAGAAGTCTGTCAAAAAGGAACAATAATCTCCAGTCCAAGAATAAGTAAAGATATTTGGATTGACATTGGAGTGTAGGAAGCATGGTAGATGTAATCATGGCACTCTCTGACCTCCTAAGAGGGACTTCTGTTGATTGAATTAACTCATGAGCGGACTGCAGCTTAACGTTGATCTCTAGTGAACATTATACAATGAAAGACCAATCAGCAGGTAGCGAGGAAAGCTTGAGAATATTTTTAGTTCACATAGGTCTATACTCAGTTTTATTTTGACACCAGTTGCTGATTGCTGTTTGGCATCTCAGAGGCAATTATCCGCCCTCAGCTCCTGTATTCCCTAATCCTTTTCTACTAAAGGAAAGCTGCTTATTAAACACTTCCTAGCATGCTTTGCCAGCTTTTGAGTCTCTGCATGTTCTTTCTGCTCAAGTTCGCTAAGTAAAAACTTGGTCAGGAGCTACTCTTAAAAGGCAAAATGCCCCCTGACAACTTCCAAGAAATATTTTTCACACAGTATGAATGAAAAGTTCAGAAGGTATGACAAGTTTTCTGCATGTACATAAATCCTCACAAAGGCCTGTGGTTTAAATCTTTGAGGATCAAGTTGTTGGAGCAAGACTTTCAAGATAATAAGCATAGTCTTCTTGGACTCACAGACTTAATAATTGAAGCTCCTATAATTAATGAAAACAAAGCTGTGTGTGAGTGTTTGGGTGTGAAGATGATATAAAATAACTTAGAAGCTACAGGATTTTCAGACTTCTTTACTGATAAATTGAAGAAAGAGAGGTGGAAATCAATATTTTTTAATGACTCATTCCATGATAAAGCTTGGCCACCTTCTCATTGTACTTTGACATCTGTGAATAAAAATACTTTGCATAAAATTATTAACAATAGTAGCAGTAATAATTCACTGATCTATTAGGCTGAAGAAGACATATTTCCATGACAGTGTCTTTAGGAGTAGATTGAGTATTCTTTCTAATTGACTTTGAATTACTCTTAAGAAAAAGCGGGATATGAAGAACTTGGGCCATGGATACTATTTGGATCAGGCTTCAGGTGGGCTGTAGCCAAATATAATGTACCAGCACTAAGATACATGTCATCCTCTATTTCTATGAAAAACTGAGAATGGGTATATATATACACAGTGTCAAGGAAATTAATGCTTACTTCATCCTTTGTGTTTGACTGCTGAAGTTTGGTGAACTACAGTAGTCCAACTTAGCTGTTGGACTACAGATAAGAAAAGGAAAACACCTATGTTGATGGTCTTTAATATGTATTTCTTTGTCTGCATTTCTTATCTGACAGCTTCATTTTGGAGATTTTTTGCAAAGGCATTGGGGGGGGTTCAGTTGTCAGAGGAAGAAACCTACTTTTCCTTACCTACAGGTGCATGAGGATGCTTCAGTTACGATTACAATCACTGAAGATCTGGTCAATACTGCCATACTATCTAGAAAAATGACTACTCACTCAGAGAAATGAGGCACCATCTTTGGTCAGCTAAGTCCCTTCACAGATTTTATTGACTCTACTGCCGATAAACTTGATTCAGTTGCCTGCAGGCTACCTAAGACAGGGCATCCTGCCTGGACTCCATCTGTTTCTACAGAAGGAAACAGACCTCCCACTGATCCTTTGCCATATTTACCAGCAGTGTATTATGTCATTGATACCCCACGGTGTCTCAAACATCTCTAGAGACCTGAGTGTGGACACCTTTATAGAACCCTAGTTCTCCACTGAGTATAAGCACCTAAGCTTAGATGTGTGACACTGTGAGATAACCACCCCCCCCAAGATGTCAATGTTCTCTAATCTCTACGTGTCATAAATTGACAGGACAAAGACATGAACTGGCAACATAATTTTACATTCTGTTAAGTAATGAACTGTCCCTCTTATTATAAGATCAAGAAAATGCACCAAGAAGGCTGGGAAACTGCAGACACTTCTGCAGGAAGAGGGAAAGGTCTTCAGTTGTTAGAATCCAGGTACGCAAGAAAAAAATTAATAATTTATTGCAACCAAGGCTGGAATATACTGTCATTTATGTTTAATGTCTTTCATTGTAAAGGGCTCCTACATCAAAAGAAATACATGCCTTACAATTGTAACACAATTACCTCTCTACAGGGACAATCTCAATCAAGTAGCATATAAGGTATTGCTAAAGAATCTGGGAAGAAAGCAAAGTTTGACAGAGGACACTAGGATATACTCTTATTTTTAGCAAAAATGTGCCTTAAGGCTGAATTTTCAAATAGAGGCAATCGAACAACTCTCATAACTGTACGAGACACAGAGATTTGAAATGCCAATCAGGTAATTTCACATACAAATGCAGAGTTCAGTGCTATTTCCATATGTATAAGCTGTTTTCCCTGCATAGCTGTGGAGAGTGCACGGCATCCATGAATAAACATTTGTAGGCACTTTCAAAAAATACTTCAGCCTTGTTGTCTATCACTTGAAAATTGTCTTTAAATGTTCATGCAGTGAAAAGAAGACATCAGTTTTTCAGGAGTTGGTGGCCTTTTTCCCACTGTGTGGGATATATTATATATATGTAATAAATAGGACCATATATTCCTGTAATTATTCCAGTAAACATAGCTTCTTTTTTTTTTTTTTTTTTTGAGCATGGGTAGATCACACATCCCTGAAGCAATCACAGGTGCAAATATTTCCAAGGAACTGCTTAAGCCTGACACCCAAGTTCTGATTATCCTCCTTTCAATTTTCCCACTCTTTGCCCCATTCGGTCATTTATTCTGTGCAAAGGAATGAAAATTGGTACCCCCATAAAAAGGAGGATTTTTCACACCTCTTTCTGTAGTGTCAGAAGGTGTCATGTCTGAAATAGTCCTAAGAGACTAACGTTCAGAAATAACAACATTAGATTCTCTTGTATGCATAATAAATGAAAACAGGTGAATATTCACTGAGTTAGAGGTTGGTTGTGTGAGGTAATAAACAGGAAAATGGTAGGGCTAATTCATGGTTTGTTTCAGAATCAGCCTTTCAAGGCTGCTTAAATAAGATGTAGACATTCACCAGCCAGTATATATTGCAATCCTTCAATCCAGGAGACTATTTACATAGATCTTCAAAATCTCCATGAAAAATCTAGTTAGAACAGTGAGGCTGAAACAGAGTGGTCAATTAAGAATACAGACAATGTCTCATATCTTTTTATCTTTGCAATTCTTGAACTCCAGCGTACTGATGAGGTTTTGTTAATATTCAAAGAGTGTGTGAAAAATGGAATAGATTTTGTCACTGTGTTTCTCAAAACCTCACTACTAAAAGGTGTTTTGATTATTTATTTTCCCCTGAGAGTTTTAGAACTGTACTGCAGTGAATAGCTTTTTCTGGTTTTATAATTTGTTAATTTATCATTCCCACAAAGAATATAAAAAGTACAAAAATCAAGTGCCTATAATAACAACTAAAAAAATTAAATAAAAATACAATAGGAGACAGTTTCTTGCACATACTGATATATCACAAGAGAGTGAATTAGAAAATTCACACTTAGGTGTACCTTTCAACAGCCACAGTTTGCCTTTCTTTTCCAGAGGATATCCTAATTTTCCAGCAAGGCTTTTTAAGTGCATGATTACTTATTTAGAGAAGAACTTTAACTGTCTCTTCAGTGACCTTCATCCTCCTCTTGAGTTCTCTATCTATCTTAAATATGATATTCTTTCTATCTGCAATATAATACATATTTCCTGGGCCGGGTGTGAATTACGGTAGTAAGAGGGTGAAGACAGTGCAGTAGCTCCTGCTACTAGCCAAAGTTCCATCCAGGCTCTCTGCAGAAAGCTTTATCAAATTCCGTGCCAAACCCCTAGCTTATATTGCACTCTTTTGTAACAGTTGACAAATTCAGGTGCAGCTTAGATCAATTAAAAGTTAAAGTGTTTATTCAGTCAAATGTGTACATAAGTAATATGATCAGAAAACAGTTGAGTAAAATAATCACATGGAAATCTTTTAAGATGAAAAAATTTGCTTTGTTTGGGAACAACTTTTCAATTGGGAGAATCCATCTGCTTTTTTTAATGTTAAATGAAATGTTAAAGATAAAGGTAGTTCTCTTTTGCTGTAAGACCTTTCCTGCTATCTATGGACACAAAGGCGAAAAATGCCATTTCTAGGTAAGTTTTGTACCTTTCTTAAAATGCCACAGAGACATAGTCCAGCTTGCTTTCAGAAAGGAAAAAAAAAAAAATCTTGGTGGAAGTATACTCTTCTTTCAACCAGCCTAAAGTGCAGGTAATGACATGACATACATTTGTTAATTTCCCGTCATTGTGCTTCCAAAGTAGAAACAACCTAATAAAGTCTTGAACTTGTCTGTTTCTCCTCCTAGACAAGTTGCCTGTCAAGCTTTGTCAGAACTGGTTTATACCAGAAGTTTCTCTTCTCCTAAGTATGGTTGATCAAGAGTACCAAACACCACCATATCTACCATCTGGAAGAGGCATTGCCACATTCAAGCCCCAGTAAGGAAAATTAAAAAACAAGGACTTTCTCCTGCACACACATTGACTATGTCTCTGTTAGTAAATAGATGTGCCTGAGGCACATTTCTGGCACCAAGATGAGGCAGGGACTGGCTCTGTTTCATGCTATTGAACTCACTCTCCAAAACTGGATGACTTCATCCAACCTGTCTATGGGGAATGGTTCCTGACCTGTTCCAATTCCCTGAGACATGTCTGAGAAAGTGTGCGCTGATAAGCCAAAACCGTATCAGGGACCAATTCAACCACTTAGAAACAGAGACAGTGGCAGGCCAATACGTGGGGATGTTCCTTGGCTATGATTAATTTACTAGCATAGATGTTGCCTTTGAGTCTAATATTGCCAGCAACGCCATGGTGATTTTTTTCTCTTTGATATATTTCTAATTATTCTTTTAATCCCAAATGTGTTACATCAAGATACCTCTGTCAAGTAGAAGTAGCTTTTTAACCGATCTGTTCCTGTAGCTACTTTGTAGTAAAATGGATGGTAGCATAGTGAGAAGAGTGCATTATATTTGCTTTGAGATAGGACATAAATGCTCTGAGATCAGGACATGATAAAAATGCAGAACAAAACAGAGGGCTCAGTCCCTAGTGCGGCTTCAATAAGAAATCTGACAGCCATTTTTTAAAGCATCATAAGGAACAACATATCAATAAATTATCTTTATAATGCTCCAAGCCAATGCATCTCAAGAACGACTCAAGGGCTCAGGAGGGTATCAGAAAATGGGTCATGGAAACAAAAAATGGCAACCTTCTAACACAAGCAAGCAAACAAGGAGTGAAATACAAAAAATAAATGAGCATTCATATTTGGGTAGTAAATGAAAACCGTGAGGGTAACAACTGTGTGAGATACTCAGCAGGTGTTATTTCAAAAAGATGAGGTGACCATTATTCAGGAAATACTGCTGTAGGACAAGCAACAACGTTGTTTGCTACCCCAGAAAGCTTAGACTATGGCACCTGAGCAGCTGTTTCCTACTGAAAGTTCTTAAGTTCAAGGTGCATGACATACTCCGAACTATGTTGGGCACATGTGACCTTACTCCAGAGAATTAATACATACATATGACAGTGCTGCACAGGTCTGTTCAGAGATACTGGCTGGGCTTTCAGAAATATCTTAGCTGCACCATCTCAGGAAGCTATCTCACACATTATCATGCAGGGAAGACGTGTATCAACCCCTTTTGAAAATCTACCAGTCTATGACCAGTTTGACCTTCAATATAGTGCGGACATGATCTCTTCTGCTTTTCTGCCAGATAGAGGCCTCTGCCCAAGATCTCTGGGGAGCTTCAGATGCAGGAAGTTTTGCATGCCTCTGTATTTTATGCAGTGCTATCTCTCAGTCACGTTCCCAGCTTCAAATATTCCCAAGTTCAAAATGAAAAATAAAGATAAAATAAAACCACTGAATCTGCTGCCAGTAAATACACATACAATAGAAAAGGAACTTCATAGACTTTCTTTTCCTGTAGGCATGGAGCGATTGTATTGTTCATCAGATTTCCTGAGAGCATAATTTTCTCTCCTTTCTCCTGTGTTCATCTATCATGCTAACTGCTGCTTGGAGAAGAATAAAGAAAAATATTATACTAGACACGATCACTTAGTTCTGAGAGGGAAAGTTCTTTTCTGAAGCTTTAGAAATAAAAGGAGATTTCAGTGTCACTCTTGGATTTCATTAATTTAAGTAAAAAATCAGATATTGCTGTCTTTTTTTCTGTCAGTTAAGCAGACGTCTGTAGCGAGTGAATGGCACTTTTCCCTTTGCTTACACAACATTTACGTCTGTTGCAGAAACAGGTGAAAAAAAAATCTGTATTATCAGGTTAGGATAGCACAGGGAGTAAGAAGAGGTCCAAGATTTCTAAAGAAGGAAAGATATAGCAAGGAAATACCAAGCTATTAACCCATCCTTACTCTTGTCCCCTTTGAGTCCTGTAAAAAACCAAATAATCTGAACTTTTTCCTGGGACAACAATTTATGTTTAGAACAAAAATCTTGTATTTTTCTGTAAGCTAAAGAAATAGGGATGATGTCATGGATTGGCAGGTATCAAATTACCTTATCAACTAGATTTTACTCATCTTTTAAAGTCTCCGTGTGGGATTCATCTCATCCAGGTTTAGATGTCTGTTCTGTAGGCTTTCAAGCTAGTCATCAAGGTCCCCTTAAAGTCAGTGGAGAGAATTGGATTCACTGGTCTAATTCAGTGCTTTACAGAGGTAACTGGTGATTCAGCAGTTCGGAACTGGTTGGAGATTTTATTAACTGGTAGTAGGTGGTGATTTTTTTGCCACTTTATTCCTGAGTTTCTGAAGTCAGTATCAGGGAGTTGTTGCCTTGAAAGAATTAAGATGTCTTTCCCCTACTCTTATGTGATGCAGTGGCAATGATGGGTAAAGAAAGAGTTTTCTTTTTATGAAGGCTTATTATCTTTTTGACGACCTGTCTAGAGTACATTTCTATATTACCCTTGCAATGCAGCCAACGTACAGCAAATGCAATTATGGTTTACAAAATAAGAAAGGCATTTTAATACTTCTCAAGAAAAGAAAAAAAAAGAAGGAAAAAAAAGGATATTGCAATGCTGACTTCTCCAGTTATTGATTTCTGGACTTCATGTTTGTAGTTTAGAGCTTTTTTTTCTTTTTTAGAGAATGATTTCTCTAGCTGAGATAGTTTCATTCAGGTGTCCAATAGCTGTGATGTCACTGGTAGGGATGGGTATTTGGTGTCTTTCCAATCTGCAGATCAGTAGCCTCTTGCACTAAGCCGTAAGCTACAACGCAGCTCTCTTTTTCGCATGCCTGTCAAAGACTTGCCTTTTCTTCTGTTGCGGCTTAAGGCAGCATGTGAGGCAATGCGCTTGACAGGAATTATGCTGGGCAGTGCGGCTTTTTCACTTTTGTTTTCTGGTTTTTTGACAGGTTGTGGTAACCCTGGCAACCACCTTGCTGCATTGTTAGTGCCCATGCACAATGTGCCAGTGCACGTGCCTGAAGGCTGCTAAATGTTGTGAAAGGGTGCATGAAACACTGCCTTGGATTCTATCTCTTGCCTTGTATTGTTCAAGGGAACCGCAGAAGTTTGGCAGCAAAACACTTATTATTTAAGAGTGGGAACTCTTTTCACCTCCCAGTGAATGAAGCACAAGGATTTTGCAGTTTCAGTTGAGATGCCTTGTTTTATGGGGGTGAATTCTCACCCCCCCTGCAGAAGGCTACAGGACAGAAGTGCCTACCCCTAATCTCTGCAGTTATCCTGCCCAAGAAGTCATATGGTTGACAGTGCTACCAAACACAGTTATTGCACTACCACTTCAAGATGCTGTGAGACCAGCTACCCCCACTCTGCCCAGATAGGCCATATTAGGAAAAAGGTCATCGCTGAAACTGCAGACCTCTGGGTCTTTCCAGTAACCTAGAGCCCTTAGGGAACTGGAGAGGTGGAGGGAGAGAGCAAAACAATTAACAGTCAAAGCAAATTTAGGCTTACTGTTGTGAGTTTTATTATTACTTTTATATATTTGAAGAATAATGGCTTCATTGTGCTGGTTTCTTATCTACTGTTCTGTTTGGAAAGGGATTCCATGAGCCACAACTGTATGTCATCTCTCATGTCAATGAATGCAATAGAGAACAAAGTGGGGTTGTGTTCTTGGCGGGGTGGGGAGGCTAAAGGCAGAAACAAGGTTTTGTTTTCACTTACAGCTTGAATGGGCAAGACTGCCCATCTTCAGAAAACTTCACTAATTGTGATGGGTAGCTATAGCAACACATCTACAAAAAACAAAACTATGGCTTCCCAAGAGACAACAATATACTTTTGTATTCTTATGAGAGTATGGATGCAGCTCATCACTGTAATATGTACTTGGGGAGCAATTAAGATGTTTATGGTCATGGTCGCATTGTTCTTTCTTAGCAGGACAGTGGTTTATTGAACAAGAGATACTTCTTTTTTTCCCTTCTCCCCTAGTTAACTTTCCCAAACTGCATGTTTTCTATATTTTGAATGCATCTTAACAGTTTCACTATGTTTTACTCCTATAGAACAGAAAACGAGTGTGTAACTACCATGGTGCATTTTAGTTCCTTCTTTTCCCTAGCCAGACAACTTGTTATTCAATCTGATTTAGGCTTAACATCTCTACAGTGCATTATGCATAAAGGAGAAATCTTAAAACAGATGTGCCATTAAAGCCAGCACAAGATTCACTAAAACATAATGATAACTGTACCTGATGACTGGTTTTTTTAATACAGAAATTCAAGACTATTGAGATATAGAACCAAACGTATCTCAGAGGAAGGAGAGGTTTTGACAAAATGAAGTCCAAGTTTTCTAAAAATCCTCTTACAATGATCAGTACTAATCAGCTTATTTCCATAACTGATATCACTGGGATAGAACATGGCCACTTTCTGAAAATTAAGATAAATGAAACTTTTATCTTCCTAAGAGTGTAATTTTGTTCCACAAAGCCCAGTAAAGAATAGGACCCTGCAGAGCTGCCTTGCCCAACAGTGATAGCAGGTAAGACAGGCAGAAGTGAAAGCTTAAAAGGATGCCAGAACATACAGAAAAATGATGATGTTGTTGCTACGCCAGCTCACTGAGTGTATCTATCTTGTCAGGTTAGACCCAGTCTGTTGGCTTACACAGAGAAAGCAGAGCTGCAATCCTGCCCCCTTAGGGTCATGGCAGCAAGGGAAAATACAGGAAGGGAGCATAATTCTACTTAGACTTTGTGGACTGCTTGAGGGAGTGGAGGAACAGGCATATAATAAACCCTATAACTCTGTATTCACATTATGGCCACGCTGAAAGCAAGGCTTTAGTATATGCCTGCAGCTATAAACAAAACAAACAAAAAAAAAGGGAAAAAATCTAACAAATAAATAAAAACATTGTTCAATTAAAAATAAGATTGGTGTTTGAATTTGTGTGTTTGCTTTTCCATATATTTTCTTCCCTGACACCCTTCTTCCCTCTGAAGAGTGTGAAGTATGGGAATTTCAGAAGCACTGTCTGTGCCTTGTTTTTTAATTCTACTCTGTTTTACTATGGAAATAGCTATTGCAGTGCTGATCTTTTAATCCAGCTTACATGCAATTCCTATTAAAGTCAATGCCAGTTCTCTGGACAGAGAACTGCTTTACAAGGCTTTCCAATAATACCTTTCAGAGCTGTTCACTGCTCTTCCAGCAGTCCCGTTTGGGTAGATCAACCGGTTACAGAATTTTAGCCAGCTTTATATTCTGATTCTAATATAGTAGAAGAATTCAGTGCCAAAACTTTATTGAAATTCATAAAAACTTTTCTCCTTAACAACCTAATATCAGTCAAATGTGCACATGAGAATGTCTGCTTTGATTAAAAGAAGAGAAAAAAAACAGCAAGACACTTTCATAGTTGGTTTGGTAAGAAAGCCTTAGCTATGCGCACGCAAAAAAAGCTCAGAAGAGAGACTAAATATGAGAGAAATCTGTAAAAGTGTATGCCTTAAGATTCATATTTTAAAAAAACTTTCAATGTAAGGGAGAGAGCAATGAGATAGGCTTTTTAAGCACAGTGGTGGCATTACATTGTTGATACAGGGATGAAATTGGGAAAGCCAAAGCTTGGCTGGAGCTGAAACTGGCAAAGGTTGTGAAAGGTCAGCAAGATGAGCTTCTGTGGGTACATAAGCAGGAAAAGGAGAACCAAGGAAAACATGAGCCTGCTGGTGAGCTGGACAGGCAACCTAAGTGATGAGGAACACGGGAACAGATAAGGTACCTGGCGCAGTTCTTGCCTCATTATTTACGGGAAAGATCTGTTCCCAGGCCTCCCACATCTCCATGCCTCGTAGCAAGATCTGGAGGAGAAAGGTACACACAATAGAGGAGGTTGAAGCTAGGGACTACTTATGTAAAATAAGTTGGAGAGAAATACATTAGATGAATAGACCATGATGTGGTGGACAACTGACTGGACAGATGGGCTTAGAGTGTAGAGATCAATGGTTCAAAGTCTAACCAGCAGCATGTTATGCATTATCCTCAGGAATGATACTAGGGACATTGTCATGAACACCAGGATGATGGGGAGGAATGCTCCTTCACAAGAGCCCCTTAGCTCAGTGACTTCAAATCAGGTCTGAGGACTCTTCCAGAGCAGAGGAATGCCAACATTCATAATCCACTGCACAAATATCCCAGTATAAAACTCTAGGTCTTTCCTTGTCCCTCTCCAGACTTCCTTGACTATCTCTGGTTTCACACGAAGAGCTCCTACTTAAACCATTCTTTCAACATGATCTTGAAGCATGCTGTAAAACCATTTCCATTTAGACTTGTACATAGAAAACAGGCAGGTGCTACATTTGAGTTTTGCACCTTTATTAGAAAACTTACTAAAGGATTAAATAACAAATTACTATTAATTATACTAACATTTCTAGAGGCTCTGATAGTGACAGTCATTGTATATACATGTAATAAAAAGATAATACCTGGGAAATGGAATTTTCCCTCTGATAGATGCATTGAACAAGTCCATAAACATATAGTAAGGGGAAGAGACACGGACATACCCTCAAAAATCCCTAATCCAATGATTCTGGGAGCTGGGACGGTACAAGTAAAGCAGATCACAGACTGTGGCCAGTCACACATGCTCTCCCTAAGTAGCATCTTGTATTAGCACTGTTATAGAGAGGCTATAAGGCTAGGTGGGCCATGTGCCTTACTCTTTTGTTTTTACAAATGAAAGTTAAATTAGCAAAAGTTCATAAAAAGTCCCAGCTATCAAGTAAGTCTAGAATTTACATCTAAGAACTTTTGTGTCTTCTCATGCCCTGAGTTTTTCTCTGAAAAAGTGGTGTGACCAGGCTCTGAACCAATTCTTTGCAAGAGTTGTGAGTCACACACAGAAAGGGCAGCAATCAAAGCAGTAAGTCTTCGTAGAACCTGCTGAATGGATTAATGGAGTACTGTTATACTTTTTTTGTCATGAAATTTCATGACAATCCAATGACGAATAGATCTTAACAGACATTATCACTCACTGATTATCCCAGTCCTAAAGCCTACAAAATGGAATAATGAAATTATAATTGAAAATAATAAATATTTGCTGTCTGCTTTATCAGCCTAATATTCATATTTCTTCACCTATAGGCCTAATTCCTGCATCACAAATCTCTCAGAAATACGCAGTCAGTCCTAGTTCAAAGGAAGAAATCCTTCCAATGATTGTGGCACATGGCTAGAGAAGTGCAATCAACAAAGGAACTGCTGAAAGAAAGGAGCGGACAGCATTTGGAAATGATAGATTGAGAGTAGTCTGGAATGCCTCAGGTTCTTGGTCTTTAGAGATCCCATGTACAAGGCTTGCCCAGACTCGTTTGATCCAAAAAACAATGCAAGAAGTAAGGTCAAAGTGTACTATCCTCAAAACCACAAGAACTCTGCTACATTATGGTCTGAAGGGAGAGATTGCTTAATTTTCTGTTTCAGAGGTTTCATAGACTCCCCTTGTTATGAAACGATCCAAACAGTTTAGTCCTTTCCTATGTAGGCTCCAGCTCAGAAAGGTAGTTGAGAAAATAGTGAGACTAAAACGTTTCATCACCACCAGATGAAATGATCAAATAGAAAATTTTTGACAAGGGTTAGTCTCTCTTATTCTGACTTTGCTCACATTCCCACTTTCAATTACTTGCCCATGACAAGTGCTCACAAGCACTGCAAACGTACCAATGATCAGTAATAGTTCTAAAGAGCCTTTGACCTCAACAGAATTATTCACCTGCAGAAATGAGTTTTCTCTTCCAAAAAGGTGGTTGTATCAGGATGGAGGCCAAGACACTGGCATTTTTTATAACCTCCCACATTAAGGGGCTGCCATCTTCCACAGAATGGAAATAATTCCATGCATTTCATTGAGAAACTAGCTGTAAGCGTAAGAAGGGTAGATGATCAATTGACTTTAATATATGCATACAGCAAATCTTTGAACACAGCTTTTCCACAAATCACGGCTTGCTGGAATTTGTATACATAGTATATTTTTATGGTTGTTTTCTTTTTCCTAAAAAAATAAATGTTTCACTTTTTGTACAACAAAAACAAAACGTGGGTAGAATTATCATTTCAGCTTTGGAAACCTGCCGAAAAAAGCATTTACAACACAGCAGTGTCATTATAATCATAGCAGACAAAAATTTCGTCCTTTTTGTCCCATTTCAATCATAATGCGCCTGAACTATAACATAGTATAACAAATATTTTGTGTGAAATTAGGCTGTTACCAGAAAAATATTATGAGGTATATTTGTCTTAGAATACTATGTCAACCTTTGAATAGAGTTTGGTGTAAAATCTTGCCAGTGATATAATACCTAATTTTTTTAAGTGACAGTGTGTCCTGGTTTCAGCTGGGATAGAGTTAATTTTCTTCCTAGTAGCTGGTACAACACTGTGTTGTGGATTTAGGATGGGAACAAAATTGATAAAGCACCGATGTTTTAGTTGTTGCTAAAAGTAGTGCTTACACCAGTCAAGGACTTTTCAGCTTCCCATGCTCTACCAACTGAGAAGGCTGGAGGTGCACAAGAAGCTGAGAGGGGGCACAGCCAAACTGGCCAAAGGGACATTCCATACCATGTGACATCATGCTCAGTACATAAACTGGGGGAAAGCTGGCTGGGGGGGGAGCGCTGCTCAGGAACTGGCTGGGCATCGGTCGGCGGGTGGTGAGCAATTGCCTTGTGCGTCACTTGCTTTGTATATTCTTATTATTCTTATTATTACTATTATTATTATTATTATTATGATTTTATTTTATTTCAGTTATTAAACTGTTTTTATCTCAACCCATGAGTTTTCTCACTTTTACTCTTCCAATTCTTTCTCACTTTGACTCTTCCAATTCTCTCCCCCATCCCACCAGGGGTGGGGGGGGAGTAAGCGAGTGGCTGTGTGGTGCTTAGTTGCCGACTGAGGTTAAACCACGACACAGTGAAAGAAAGCACACATAATAGGTATAAGTTTTCCAGTATTGACATAATGATGAATACCACAGCTGTCAAGACTTTGGAGGTTTCCTGTGACATTCCTACACATACTAACATCTGTTGCCTTCTTGTCCTCCTTCCTATTTAGCTTTCAGGATCCTGAATTTCCCAGTCTGCTAACAATGCTCGGAGTTTATTAAAGTTTCATTTCACTGGACAGTAGTGTTTAAATACTGTGTCACTAAGCACTGCAGTGCACTGATCTTTATTGCCCCCAGCCTCTCACCACAGACAGATTCTTGTAGCTTTGCTAAGGGGTTTAGGAGAGAGTAAACCTCCCTGGTTTGAATGCACGTTCAAAAGCTAGATTGCAATGGATTTTAGAAATACAACCTGAGCTTGAAATGCAAATGCACACTGTGGTATTTACAGAGTTATAGACAGCTGCTTTAATTATCTGTTTGGGAACAATTTAAGAATCTATTCTAGTCACTTATTCTAGTGAGAGAAAGCCTCTGGTTAACTGAGAAATGTTCACTGTCATATCTTCCAGTACTAGATAGAGTATCTCTGCCTTTGAAAGTGCTTCCTATTAACCCAGTCAAAGGAATTACTCCCTGGTCCATTAGATGCAGCATAGCTGACTCCAAGTCTGGTCTTGATAGTTAGTCTAATTGTATCACCTGATTAATAGAGAAAATATGGGCATTCAATCTTCAAACATTGTCAGAAAACAAAGACAGGAAAACTAGTAAAGAAATACTTTTTTTTTTTCATATTTCCCTCTGTATAGGAATAAAGAAAAAGATTTTCAGGTGCACAAATGAAAATTAGGTATCCAAAGCATCAGATTTTGATAGGAGGCAAACGCTTAACTGCTTCTTTTTTCCTTTTCCCCCCCTTTAAAAAGCCTCCCAAAGATTAATCATCTCTTCAGTCTACATTTGGCTACATGGCACAATGAGTGCATCCAACCATTTCTCCACTACCTTCCACACACCAAAAAAAAAAAAAAAAAAAAAGATTAGCTAAAGGCATTAAATTTTATCACCACTTTTCCCTTAACACGACTGGAACCTGGACTCTCACTTGTCTACCTTTACAGCTGTGCAGCTTTCATTACTGTACTGCCTGAGTGGGTCACTGTCATTAAAAGGGTTTTCAGTCTGAAAATTTCCCTGTAGCTGAGGGATGCAAGGCCATTATACAGAGAGCAAAATGTTAAAGATCACAGGTGTCTGAGTTGGGAACTGCATCAAAATCTCCTGTCATAAAGCTTGGAGCTCCACATACTATATTCTTCTCTGCCTATCAAAAAAGCTTTCCAGGTATCAGTATTTCCGTTCCTCTACTCTTTGGGAGAAGGGATCTGTACCACTTATCAAATTAGGCTTTTAATTATGTTTGGCATAAGACATTCAGCAGCAGGAGCCTCTCCCTGCTTGGCCATCAGCAGAGCTTCAGCACCATGCCAGGCGCCCCGAGGGCCCTGCGCTGCAGCCTCTCCTCATACCCCACACAAGGTCCCTCACAACATACACATCACCTCCTCACTGCCACCCCACACAGTGCTCCCACACTGACCAAAGTACCCCATCCCACCCCCTGCGTGCCACAGCTCTCCCTAGATCCACACATCGATCTCTCCTACCACTAACCTGCCAGTCCCCACATCCCAGAAAGCTCCTCCTGGCCACTTTAGTGAACTTCTCCCTCTGATTGCATGGCTCCTGACATGCAATAGCATCACCACAGCATCCACCAGCACCATCTTCCTTCCATGAGAGCATGCAGCCAGCAGGAACGGTGCGGCGTGAAATGATATGGAACAAAGCAGCTCAAGCTGAAACACCATGGACAAGTGCATGGAGACACAGGGACTGAGAGCACAGATGGCTCTGGAACAGGGAAGGAGAGGGAGAAAGGAGGACTGCAGATGGACACAGGAATACTGGAGTGAAGAGGAAAAAAGCTAAGGTTAGCGTGGTGGTTTTATGTGGCCAAAAGCTGGGACATGGCTCACTGAGGCCGATTCTTCCATTTTCTGATTCTTCCATTTTCTTCTTCTTAATAAATTCTGGCTTTACTTGTCACACTCCTTTGTTATATTTTCCTACCCATTTTTCTTGCCTTTCTGTAGTTTCTGAAATATTCACCTAGTCCTGTACTTTCTCTACATCTCCCTCCCTCTCTTTCTCTCCATTATAACCTTCCTCTTTCTCCCTGTTAAGGATTCCTGTTCTTATCCCTGTGCTGCTCCTTCCTACCTGCCGTGTTTTCTTCATCCTGTTAAACTTCCAGCTACCACAAATACCTCTCCTGGTCTTTCACGAGTCACATGCAATTTCCATCCCTGCTGTTGAAGCAAACACACCTCTCAGAAACCGTTCTTTCTGTAGCAACCTGATTTAGGAGGCAATAGAGGACACACAGGACACACACCAGGACACACACAGAGCTACTGCAGTGCCTGGATGGGAGTGACGGGTAACCCCGAGTGAACGGTGGTGAAGTAGTGTTTTGTGCTGCTGGTTGAAGGAGTTGGAGGGTGGCCTGAACACCAGCTGAGTTGACGGAGAATTACGTCATGTGGGAGATATGTGCTCCACCAAAACCTTTTGCCTAAGGCCAGTCGGGTAGGTATGCTTCCACGCAGGCATGCTAGAGAGGGAACTGTGGACTCATTTTCTGAAATTAATAATTAACAGATTAAAGGCTGCATTTCAGCCTTTTCCTGTCACTTAGGGGAGATAATGCCTGACATTTTAATGGGCTCGCCAGCTGATGTCTTAATTCTTCTTGGCCATGTCTTTGAGCCAATTATTTTCCTCAGTCCTCTAATAGAGCTTTGGGGCAAGAGGGGGTCTTGACACAGACCCCTCTTCAGCTGGGGAGTTCAGGGAAAATAAAAGAACTCACAACTTGGGCTAATATAGCAGGTAGAAAATCTAGAGCAGGCTTGTTAGGGAGAGAATACCTGTCTCTGCCTTTATGAAAAATCGCCCTTGAAGTATTTATTTATTTAAATGTATTTAAAATATTTAACCAAGAATTGTCTGCTGAACATGGGCCACCACATTTTCAAAGACAGGAAAGCTGGTATAAATTGTGCTATGTTTTTGTGCTGCAAGAAAAGAATCACACAGCAGCTGACTGGAGCAACAAAAAATGGTGCAGTTCTCTGGAGCCTGAACCCAAACACAAACAAACTCTGGGGAAGTCTAATTTCAGAAGAGGACAAAAAAATCTTTTTATGCTTCCCTGCAAAATATAATAATGTAGGCATAGATCACAGTGTGTGAGTTTTTTATCTAACCAAAAAGCTCCTTAGTTGCTCAGTAGCAGTCACAGATCACAAGTATCAAACAGGAAGACATTAAAGTAGAGGCTGAGTCCAATAATCCATCACACTTTGTATGACCAGGCTGCTTTCAAATACATTAAGCTTACAACCAAATCTTTCACCACTGTTCTTTTTGTGTAGCCTTTCATTTTCTAAAATTTACCTTCTGGAGTCCACAATTCCATTCTCTGATTTGAAAGACAAAGTGTTTTGTCAGATTTCTTTGATTAATGAACATTTAGCTCTCTTGCTTAGCATACAAATCCCAGTAATTTATTTCTACCATGAACACTGCTAGAAAAATCTAGGACATGTATAAATAGTTAGTATAAATAGAGTACTATTTCAAAGGAATACCCCAAAACTGTTTTAAACTTCATAGCTGGGATAAATCTGAAGGAAATCATGCATTTGCTTCACTTCAGATAACATTTCTTTCACAACAGCATTTTGCAAGATAGACTGGGCATGAGCAGTAGAAAATCATATTATGAATTTACTACTGATTGCACATTTAATTCAAAATTCTTTCCTTCTCTTGTACAAAAGGGCTAAGTGCATTCAAGGTTTGATTACACTTGTATTGATACTGTAGGAATGACAGCTGACTAGCTTGTTCAACCATCATGGCAAAAAAAACCCCAAACTGCTGATGAATTTGATGAAGCTAAATCCTGAAATCCACATACTTCAACAGGCAGACTAGAACAAATACTCTGTAAAAAACTTGGAGTAATATTTCCCTTAGATTTCACAGGATAAAGGGGCTTGCACTTGTGAAATCCTTGCACTACTAGAAAAAAGGTAATTAAATGTGAATACTTACATATACATACATACTGTTTTGTAGTTAGGTGATGCAGTACTCAAAATTAAGAAATTACTTCTGGGCTTGATATGCAATTAAACTGGCCAATTCTCTTTCTGAATTTTTTGATAAATGTAAGCTTTTATACATTATTTCCATTTCCATTGCAAGGTATAAAATATTCTAGGTATGCAGCGTGATTGTTGATAAGCAAGGAGAAAGAAATTCTAGTTTATAAATTTTTAAACAAATCAACTGAGAACAGTCACAAGTATCTTGTACATGGCATGATTTTTTAACAACTGCATAAAAGACTCCTCATCTTGAAAAACTAGCCACCTCTGCTCACAATTTTTACTAAATTATTTTTTAAAATGAAAATCATGTTTGAAACAATGCATTACAGTTTTTTTCCACTTTTTTATGTATATTGCTACAAATAGATCTTAGAGATTATTTTCTAACTGTCATTGGACCATGGCAAAGAGATTAGTAAACTGACCTGAACTTCATTAATAAACGACTTTGTCCTGATGTTTTTAATTACATTAAAAAAACATTATTTTCCTTAACACTTCAGCAAGGTCTAAGAGAACTTGCCTGCCAGTGCCCGTAACATTGTTGTGCCTCTGATGTGAGTTATTTCTGGTTGATTCTGCCCTGAATGGGAAGCTTGCTCATTAACTTCTGCGGCGTCCCTGTGCCAGAGCTCACCACTCCCAGGGCAGGTGGGAACGTATGTTTGTGCCTCAGCTACTCATATTCACAGCCTGGTGAATTGGTTTAAGGTAAATGTGTACAAAAATACTGGAGGGATGGGGACCCCACGGAGGGGACAGTAACAAAAATGGGAAAATGGTAACACCCTCAGTGTGGCTCAGCCAGAACAAGTCAAGTCTGTAATAATGAAGGGCCCCAAGCATCAAGGACTGGCAAAAGCACACCAAGGGCTGTACAGAAGAAAGTTATTAAAATCTATTCCTGGATGTACAAGCTTTATTTTAGAAGTGCCTGAGAAATTATGGAACATTTTCATATTCCTCTTGTGTGAGAGGGTCTCTTGCTGTCTCTGTGAGAAAGCCTGGACCATGATGACTGTATTCTCAGCCTGCCTACATTAGGCAACAATCTCAGTATATGGGTAAAATATGCTCCAAGCAGCACATTTTTGTTAGCCCATATCTGTCAGTAATTCTTATCAAGTTTTCTAAATTCTTTCCTGCTCAACATTTTGGGGGATATGTAACACAGCCCAAATCCTGAAGACACCTATTTCTTATTCTAGCTTAACTCACAATTTTTCATTATAAGGATCTATGTAAAAATGTTGCCATGGGCTACTGAAGTCTACTCATGAGGTAGACTGGGATGGGATGCTTATGGGTAAGTCCTCTTAAGAGTTTGTTGACTAAATAGAGGAGTAAAACAGATTATTTACACAACTCTTTCCTCAGGGTCATAGCGATTGGCTTAAAAAATCCCTGTATGTGATTACTCCCCTAGCCCCTCTGATGGTAACTGGTCAGACCACTTTGAATTCTGTTCTTGGGGTTTCTTAGATGAACTAAATCATATAATTTCTAAGTGTCATAGAGCAAAACATAAAGCATTCCAAATAATTTCATGAATCCAGTCCTTGATCTACTCCAGGACTTTTATTCCTCTTGGTATAGGCAAAGCAATGATCCACAAATGAAAAAAACCTTCTTTGAGAAAGATGGTCATCAACCAAAACATGTCTTCAAATTGCCTAATACAAGGCTGTGGTAGTGTCCTTTCTGATAACTTACTTAAACACTGGAAACAAGTCACAACTGACTACTGAAAAGAAATATTACTATAATGCATATGTATGCCCCAAGTGTACCAGCCTATTTAGGAATACTAGCTTACTGATCAAGTTTCCTCCATAATGACCATTTTCATAGGATTACATGATCCCTTGTGATCTGAGTTAGTAGGAAAAGTTTTAATAGAATGAAATATATTTTAACCGGCCTCCTGAGACAGCCATGTATGATTCAAAAAGAAAAGTCTTTCCAAGTGCATAATGTGCTTCAGGAAATTGGCTTAGTGCTGAAATCTAGTAAAGCTGATGTCCAAGAGAATTCTGTGATCTCTGCTGATCTGTGTAGCTGGGAAATGCAGGTTTGTAGTAGTTATTTTTATCTCTCCAACAGTTGAACCCTGGCTCCACAAGGGCAATGTATTTTTAATGCATATGATGTTATTATGTAAATTGGTTTAGCTGTGTAATCTACTAAAGGTGATTTCTCTGTCCCATGTGAACAACAAAGCCAATGATCGCATAATATTCATTAAAGATAAAATTGTCTTACTTTCCATAACCAATTCCCAAGTGCATTGCTCTGACAACTTCAATTTCTGTTCAATAGTGAACCTGATGCTCATTTGCAAAATTCTAATGAATGTACCAAATAAGAGGTAATGCATTTTTCCAGCTTGCAGTCCCAAGCAGACTATAAATTATTTTCCAAGGAGCAACAGACACAGTAATTAAAGAACGAGTAAGGTCCCATCAAAAGTTCCACCCATTTTCTTTTCTGCATCAACCTACAAATCTATGCCAATAGCGTAGCAAAAAATTCTGCTTTGATACATTTCTGAAATTAGGTAGACATCAACCTTATTTCCATCTATAAATGGAAGTGGAAGGTCATGTCCATGCAAGCGAACCTACAAAAGTGACCCCCTTGTACAAATGTACAGCTAGGGTCTCAAACAAACTTTATGATCTGCATACATGGATCTACATGGAGTCCTGCGATTAATTCATTTAAGAGATCACTAGACATATTTGTATGCAAAATTAAATGACAAGAGTTTCTTTGTTAGCAAAAAGTCAGATAACACCAGTGGCTACTGCAGTTCTATATCTAACTACTGTTTGTATACAGAAATGAACAGGTGCAAAGTAAATGCCTGGATAAGCCCTCTTTAAAATACAACGATTTGGGTTAAACTGTAATTGCATCTCCACCGCCAGGGGAGCAAAGGAGTTCCTAAAAATAATTAAATGTATTTACACAGGGTTTTTTATCTGGGTATCCATACACTTCTTAAAAACATGAACAAAACCTTGTGAATAAACCCTTCACAAGACCACTGAAAGGTTAGATAGAAATAAAATAAGTACTATCTAGAATAATATTAGATAGTAATAGAAAATTTTCAGTGACAACTGAACAACTCAGAAGTTCAGCACTTCAATAAATATTTAAAGGCAAGAGACAATGTTCTCTGAACAGTAAAAATGTATTTTCAGTTGTCCAAGAGTAGGTTCCCTCCCTGTATGACACGTGTATTTTAAAAAGGAAAACGTAATTTATTCTGAACAGGAGGTGACTTTAAATTTTGAAATTCAAAACAAGCTTTTGGCATTTTTTCTGTTGTGAAAACTGCAGTTTTGCAGTGACAGAATGTGAACATAAACATTTTTATGGAAAGTTATTTATATAATTTCTTTAACCACTGTCATAAAGCTGCAATATAGCCATTCTCAGAAATGGATTTCCAGAGAGAATTTCATTCAGCTTCCACTGATTGATTCTGGACCAATTTTTAATTCAGAAGATGAGAATTAATGCTTTTCTTCGATTTCAAGAAACTGTGTTTTTTTGCTTTGGTGAAAGTATTTGTAAGGATGTGCTCCCTGTGAGATGCATATGTGGACTAGATTAGCTAATACTTAGTTCTTATGTTCCTGAATTTTTTGTCCTTTTGTTGCTAAGCGTTGGTACAATATTCAGTGATGTATAAGATAGAAAATGAGAACACAATCACATATATTGTTAGAATATAACCACATATATCACATATATATTATATAGAATAAAAAGCAGATGAGAAACTTGTTTTAATTGCAGCCTCCTGGCTCACTATCACGGCTAATGTGGAAGATGCAAATCTCTGGAAGGATTCAAATACTTGGAGGACTATGGTTATATGGAAAGGAGTGGAGTAATCATAACGGGAAAAAAAGGACAATTTTTGCTTTTCTTTGAGACTTGAACATTCTGTCCTACTAAAGGAAAATATTGCAATACAGAATTGATTAATAGGGACTTATTAATATTTGTTATAACAGGTCCACTTGTTAAGCATTGAGTTAGTCAATCATGTAATTAAGTTAGTGTTTGCATCATATAGCCCTCATTAGACTTGAAAAATTTGAAAACTAAGATGCTCGCTTTTTGTTGAAAGTCTTTTTCTTTTGTTGACACACTCCTAGATTTTAGGATTTTATACTAATTTTGCTGTATTTTATCATTTTTTCTGAGCTTCTCTTTATCTCAAGCACTATAAGGATAGTCTTCACTCATTAAATCGCAAGGAAAAAATATTGTTTCCTCAGGTAACTTTTTACTATTTAAACCAGCTGAATAATGCTCTGTGTGAATGAAATTCATCACAGCATAACAAAGTCTGTGTATCAGCCTGCAGAGCCTTTAAAATCAAAAGATGAAGTCCAATTCTTGGATTTAATTTCTGGGCTGCAGAAAATGGAGTAGAAAGGGTATCGGAGTCAAAAAGCAATGAAGAATCCTCCTTCCATGCCCTGTGAACACAGCATGGGAAGAGGCTGACTTTTCACCTGTCTTTTCTTACACATGCTGGATCTGGTAGCTGCTGAAAATAGCATCTCTCTTGCAACAGAATAGCTAACCCCCCCATGCCTGGTGACCTGACACAATGTGGGCACTCAGCAGAGATCCTCCTGCTCTTCTCTTCACCCTGGTTGGTTCTGTGCTTCCTCTTCTTGAAAGTGTGGACCATAGCATTTATTTCCTTTGTAAAACTTTGAGATCTGAGCGCTGGATTTTGGTATCATTATTCATGAGGTGTTTATTCTCTAACTGACCTGTCATAAGGAGCTTGCTGGAGTTTCCTGCTACTCAGGACTGAGTTCTGCAGTTTACATTCCTAATGATGGCTGTCACGTCCTCTTTTTGAGCCTACTTTAGGCAAAGCCATCATTTTCTTTCTCCAGAATGGAGTAATATTACTTCCTTGTGTGTGTCTTCTCATAAGATGTAAATTCTTGATTCAATTAATACCAAGCTATTGGCTCCATCCACAAATCACGTCTTCCCCAGCAGCTTAATGGAATAATGCAGTCCAAGAATGCAGGATCTCCATTTTCATTTCCATTTGTATTCCTTCTGTTTCTTTCCCCTAATTATTTGGTTACCACTCCAATGCTGAACTATAAACATTACAGACAATTGATAAAAATTGTCAAAGAAGTTAGATGTTACTAAAAAGGAGGAGAGGGAAATCCAACTAAACCTAATAAAATTAAAGTCTCAGGCTTCATACCTCCTAATTTTAATGTCTTAAGAAGGAGAGAACAAGATGTGAAAAGAATATTAAAGCAAATCACATAACCATGAAAGTATTTTACTTTGTCAAACTGAAAAATACTTCCTCACTTTCTGGCTAAACATAACCCAGTATGATGTAATTAAAAATATATGGAATCATCCTTTTCTCTCTAGATCTACATGTTGTTACTGTATGGTGTTATAAGAAAAGAAAAACCTGTTTAAAAAGACCTTCAGGAGATGGATCACTACAAAAAAATCTACATATAACTAAAAGCCATGGACAGAGTTCTGACTGAAACTTTTGTTGGTATTTAGTTTCCTAAACATAGGCGTTAGAGACCCTCAGTTAGCACTCCTGGCCTCCAGCTGCCTCTTCAGAAGGACACTGTTTTCCTGTATGTCTTGTGTGCTATTCACAAGTATCCTGAATAACTAAATTCTCATTATCTAAAAACATCACTACAGCTAAGTTTTTTCTGTCCTGTACTTATCACTTTGAAAGCCGTTTTACACAGGTGCATTTTCAGTATCCTGGATTATACTGAATTGCTTGACAACAGTCTGTGAATGTTTTCAGGGTCAGTTGCACACAACTGTGAGTAATTTGTGTCCCATACTTATGCACATAACACAAGCCATTTGTGACCCCAAATCATCTAGGTACACCTAATATATTGAGATATTACTGGGAAAAATCAGGGCTACATGGAGTTAGTCTGGGGCTGGTGTGCATCATGCTGGATGTAAGATCCAAGAAATGTTAGAAAGGATCATCTTGAAGATCATCCTTTGTTCCAAATCATTCTTATTTTAGTTTAACCTTTTTTCTTGCTTTACATATGTATTATTTATTTTTAACTCTCCTGTAAGGGAAAGAATTTCCAAATTAGTTTTCACTTCTTGAATTTTTTCCTTAAAGGAAGGATCCTGAAAGACATTGTATTGGCTGCTGTGAAAATTAATGTAATGTAGCAGAGGCAGCTTCAGTTTAGGTACAGTAAGCTAGGGTCTGAGTTGCTTACTTATGGTGACCCGGCTTTTGTTCACCAGAGGCTCCCTGTATAACCATATATAAAACAAAAAGTCTTTTAGCTATTTTTGCATAGATAGATAACAAAACTTTGGTTTACACCTTAACTTTAAGCCAAAGTTTTAAGCACCCAGATACATTGTTGAATCTTCAGCCCCATACTAAAAGCTCCCAGTCTGGTTTCTGAATGCATTGGGAACCTGACAGTAAGCACTGGCCAGTGCTGGCTGATCCAGATCCACGTGCTGGAGGAAACCTGCAGGCTGCTTTTAATGTCAGGTTGAAGCCTACAGCTGAAATAAGGCAACTTGGAACTTTTTGTCTCTAGAACAGAACAGGAGTTTTGCACATTATATACAGATGCTTAGACATTGAGATACTGCAGATATTTAAATATTGGAGATAGTTTCTCTCCAGCTTCTAGCTATCAAGTATCAGTAGAACATTATCTTGAAATGTAGATTTGTTGTCCTCAGGTTGCAGTTTCATTTCCGATTCAAGCAGAATACACAGGAAAGTACAGGCACTGGGCTCTTGGGCTTTTTTTCTTTTTTCTTTTTGGTAAGGTAACTGGAATACACAACCTTCATGACTAATTTTTCTCTATTGAATTACAATGCTTCCTACATGATGGGAGCCTTTTTGTGCTCAGTATGTTTGCATTTCAGCATGGTGACAGTGACTAGGCAGCTGGATCAGCTGAAGCCAGGAATCAGTCACCACGGGTAGCACGTTTCCTGGGAAACATATGGAGTATTTGTCCTGCAACCTCAAGAAAGCAAATAATGCTCAGAGCATCATTAACTTTCAGTCTGTGACTTCTGCCTCGCAAAGGGCTCAATTCAACAACTTTCTCTCTGAGTAGCACTTATTCATACGAGTAGGTCGATTACTTTCTAGCCTTCCATTAAGCACTTTTCAACCAGCCTGCACAGCTGAGGGTACAGGTACTTAAGACACGTTTTCATGCCTGCGAGGTATCAGTGGTGTATAAATCATAAAAACTTGCAGGTCTTCAAACTCTTCTCAAAGACAAATCTCTTCCCAGCTGCATGACCAAGAATCCTTCCTTCCCAGCTGCTCCCTCCCATAAGCAGTGACACCAGAACTCTGGGGCAGGCACTTACCAGCATTTACTGGTTTCAATAGGTAGGGGGTTTTTAAGCTGAGTTTTAATCCTTTTTCAAATTATCTGCAGAAAATAAACAGTATTCCTGCACTATTCCATGCAAATCCATACTGCAAGGAACAAGAAATAACCTAGCTGACACCTTACACAACCCAATCCTATTCATAAATTAACTGAATTCAATTAATTAGGGTGCTCCCCCATTCCCATTATTCCTACTGGAACATGGAGCTAGAATTTCGGTGGATGACTAAACTTTCCTTCAAGTAGTTTGTCTTGGGTTTTTTCCCAACCATCATGTTCATTTTAAACCATATGGCATTTGAAAATGTTTCTTAAGTTACCTCAAGAGGTGGGCTATTAGCTGAAATCTCAATCTCAATTAAAAATAAAGAGGAATTTTTAATACACAGTCTCAAGGGGAAAAAGAGCTTGAATATATTACAATAATTAATTCTGAAGACTCAAAACCATAAAATAATAAAAAAGAACCCAACCCTATATTATTATTAAAACCTAATTGGATTATTTCTTAGGGCATGACTTATGATTTTAAATGTTTCTGAATTGTCTACCTTATTATCGCCTTCAAAATTGCTGCAGGGGAATAACTGTGAGTATGAAATACAAGCATTTTAGTCTTTTCTCCTCAAACCACAGAGCTGCTTAGACTAAACCAGGATTCAAGGTGTGGTACGTTCCCTAAGCCTGTGACAAGAACATCTGAAACAGCCACTATGTTGGAGTGTCTATATCCTGACAGCTCATATTTTGTGTTGAACGATGCATAACCCTTGCTAATTCAGCTAGAGTGGTGTCAGGGGCATATTGGGGTATCAGGAGGTGTCAGTATCCATCCCCCTCCAAGAGCAGGTTACAATCACGATGCTGATAGGGAAAAAGAGGTCGCCAACCACTTCAAGAGCAGCTTCTCTTCCCTCTTCTCATCAGACAAAACATGCTCTGCATCAGGCTGTGTAAATGGGGGAGATGGTTCAGTTCCCTTAGGCTGTCTCCCTCCTTGTTCAGTTCATTCCTTCTCCTAACAGTTCATTTTTTGTTTGGGGGAGAACTGCTCCACTGAGACAGTTTCTTAGCAAACAACATTTAAAGTAGCTCTAATGTATTACACTAAATATCCAGCTCAGAAAAGCAAATACAGGCCAGGCTAGTGATAGAATATTTCTAAAAGTGTCATTTGTACTTCATTCTCCTTTTTTTGGCCTCTCTTGGGCATTGAAATCATAAGGATTTTCAGAGGATTAAGCAAATGTCACCCCCAATTAAGCTCAATAAATTTACCTTTTACATTGGAAGGTCAGACTCCCATGGGACTAAAGTCTTCACTTGCAGTGGAACATTTTAAAAAAACAAGCACACAATTTCCTTCCAGAGCTGTACCTCAAATACTTCAGTACTATGTAGGAATCTGAGAAACAGACTGTCATGAGCATGTTACTAATTAAATAATGAAAGGGAAAAGGACAAATCTTATCATCTTTAGACTTGGAGAAATGCCAAACACATTCCCAATTAAAAAAAAAAAAGCCTATCGGTAACTCACACTGAAATTTTAATTTATGCCTCTAAGCATTGATGGCAACATACACAGACTTGCCTGTTTATCTTGTGCTGTTTCTCAAGCCACGTCTGGTAACCACGGGGATGTTTTGGCATTCCTTTTCAGGAGTGGGAATTGTTGGCACTGAATTCTGCGAGCCTCCCACCACAGGGGTCACGGTTCCTGCATTCATGAAGACACACTCTTTGAAAAGGGATGACTGCAAAAGATTGACTGTAGTCAATCAGTTCAATGAACTTTCCATTCCAGCTCCTCCCTTTGCTCTCTTCTTGCATAGTTTGAAATTATCTCTCTCTTGGTTGCTACAATTATTTTCTATTAGCAATGGGTCTTGCTTAACATAAGGCAAAAAGAATTCAACATCATCTACTGTGGCACTAGGTCACTCGCCTGCTCAGCCACCTGGGCCTCTCTTTATCCCAGATCAGCACAGTCATTTTTCCCCCAACATAAATTGTACCTTTACATTTTACAATAGCTCCTAAGCAACTATGTTCAGCCTTCTCTAATTTGAAGAGACAGGCTTTTAGGAGGTGTAGCACTATTTATATATCGAGAGGAACCTGACTTTTAAAAGTCCTTTACATGCACCTTAATCTATTTCTGAAGAACTTAGCATTGATTCTTCATTTATCATTTATCCCCAGAAATCGAAGTTCAGAAGAATCGGAAAAACATTTCAAGAGAAAAAAAGAAAGAAAGAAAAAATCATTTTCCTTTCTGATTCAGAAAGCAATAAAAAAGGACGTGTAACAGGCCTTTAGGTGAAGAAAAGAGAAATAATCCTCTGTTGTTTAACCTTCTGTAGACTAAAAGATTGTGGAAGAAAGATCTGGGTAATCAGAATGTCTCAGATATAGAGGGGTGATTTGTAGCATATAAAAGTTCTGCTGCTCTCCATTGCATCCTTTTTTTTCTTGAAAACTTTGGGGTAAGGGGTGTGGGGTTCAAAATATTGTAAGATAATAATCACTATTACATACCCTTGCATTATAAGTAAAATGGGTATAGGTATAAGCTCGCTTGAAGGTGCTGT
>NW_008825557.1:974771-1033366 GCF_000699105.1 Pygoscelis adeliae
ATAAGAACAAGAATCAGGTTAAAGCTTCATTACTGTTTATGCTGTCCTGATAAACTTGATCTGCACTGTCCCAGTACCTGACTGTTTCTTATAGTCAAAAAGAAAGTATGGGACAAATTCCTCAAAAAAACCCCCAACCTTAAGTTGTTAATGAATTCTCTCTTCATTGTATGGATTTGTTTTTTAAAAAAAAAAAAAAAAAACAAAACAAAAAAAAACAAAACTTTTTTTTAAGACAACATACACAGAAAAATAAAATAGAGATCTATTGCGAAGTCACCAGGAGGCACTGCATTCATTTATATTCATATCATTACCAGAAGAGAGAGAAAGAAGGAATAAAGGTTTGTGGTGAATAAATATTGCCTGAGCCTACAAACACTTAATTTTAATGGCAAGGCTTTTATATGTGTTGATGACTCAAAAGCAAAAGCTAGCATAGTCAGGCTGAAACTGAATGCTAATATTCCCTGGAAAAAATCTAAGACTTAACGCCACTTCATGTTGTATTCCTTGTGTAGTAGCCAAAGCCACCAGTGAATTGCATGCAGAGTTCAGGTATCTGTCCTGGTTTCATCAGGGATAGAGTTAATTTCCTTCCTAGTAGCTGGTACAGTGCTGTGTTTTGGATTTAGGATGAGAACAATGTTGATAACACACCCATGTTTTAGTTGTTGCTAGGTAATGCTTACACTAGTCAAGGACTTTTCAGCTTCCCATGCTCTACCGACTGAGAAGGCTGGAGGTGCACAAGGAGCTGGGAGGGGGCACAGCCAGGACAGCTGACCCAAACTGGCCAACGGGACATTCCATACCATGTGACGTCATGCTCAGTATATAAAGCTGGGGGAAGAAGAAGGAAGGGGGGGACATTCGGAGTGATGGCGTTTGTCTTCCCAAGTAACCGTTACGCATGAGGGAGCCCTGCTTTCCTGGAGATGGCTGAACACTTGCCTGCCGATGGGAAGGAGTGAATTAATTCCTTGTTTTGCTTTGTTTGCATGCGTGGCTTTTGCTTTACCTATTAAACTGTCTTTATCTCAACCCGTGAGTTTTCTCACTTTTACCCTTCCAATTCTCTCCCCCATCCCACCAGGGGGGAGTGAGCGAGCGGCTGTGTGGTGCTTAGTTGCCAACTGAGGTTAAACCACGACAGTATGTTAGAAACACATATCGTGTGGTGCTTGTCAGAAAGCTCCTGACAAATGGAAAATGCCAGTTCATCAAAACCTAAACTCTCTATGGTAACACACGTTTTGTCTTCAACAAGGACAGAAAGGAAGGTCAAAGTGGAGAGAAGGGAGACACAATCCTTCCCTTGGCCTGGAGCAGCCAAGTGCTCCAGTTAGGATTACTTAACCTAGATGTGATAAAGTGAATTTCAAATCCGTGTCTCAATCAAATAAATCAGGAAAATATATTTCAAGAAACAGATCCAAACATTCATAAGGCAGACACCTCTCCCAAAAGGAATCATTTAGGTTTAATACAACAAACAATCACATTTTAATCAACCCAGCCTGCTGATTAAGTTTCCCATGATATATAAAGGCTATTGATAAAATAGTAAAATGTAAGATTTTGATTTTAGAGAACTCCAGTTTCAGCTAAACTACACTTTCCTGGAGAACTTTCAACTTGCACACATGTATACTGTAGTGACAATATTTTAAGTAAATCATGGGGAAAAGACCAAACAAGAAGAGCAAGCAAATCAGAATATAATGTGCACTCAAAAATCTCCCTTGCACACTTGCAACACTTTAATCCTGCATATCCTTCTATATAAGTTTATTTCTACATCTCTGGGTACTTGAGTTTCATTAAAGTTTCCTATCGACTCCCTGGTGCATGCAAGATCAGGTTTTAAATGTGTCTCAAATAACATGAACAGTCAGTAGAGCTATTAAGCTGCCTGGGATGTTGGACTGTAGTCTTAAATGACAGCTTGTGCTCTCAGCTTATGTTGGAGTAAACACGAGCTGAGATGCCAGAGCCCTCAAAGTTGAGCCCACAGCAGTCTATGTTAAGAAAATTATGTTTGCCTTCCCCTGTACATGTAATTTTATTAAAGAGTGCAGAGTTCTAGAAATAGACTCTGGTTAAGGAAGCAAAAAAAGACAACTTAAGAAGTAAACAAAGGCATAATTTTGGATTAATGTAGCTGTTCTCAAAGGTGACTTGTTACGGGACTTCATATTCACAGTCACCTAAGAAATTACCATTAGCGCAGAAAAAAAATAGTGTAGATCAGAATTTTTAAGAGCAGGCAGAAAGTTAGCAATGTGCTATATTGATTCCGAAGATGCCTATGATAGAGAAGATACAGAAATTTAACAGCTACAAAATCTGTATAAAATCAGAGGGGAAAAAATGACATAGAAGGTGGCAAACATTCACCTTGGCAACCATCAAGTCCACAGACTACAGAGTCTTGAAAGAAAGTTGGGAGGAGGAGGTGTCTGCATACATTTCTTTATCATTAAGATCATTTTAAGCTACTGTATATAATGTATTCTTTTTATTTGAATTTTTATAAGCAAGTAAATAAATTGGTTGAAGTTTTGACACTTTTGCCAGAGCCTTCTGCAAAGTTCTCTTCATGTCAGAGAAATAAGGGGAAAAAGGAAGAAAGATAAGAAAGAACAGATTTAATGATCTCCACATAACAGGCTGACTTTCCATTAGAACAGAAAAAGCAGACAGTTAAAAAGAAGCTGACTGGCAAAGCAGAGAGCACTTGTCAGAAGAAGAGGTAAACAAGGTTATAAGAGGGCATAGGTGCCATTGGCAGTGGGAAGAGATGGGAAAACTAGTAGGTTTCATTAAAATGAAATCTAAAGATTCCCTCTTCCCCATTAGTTCCTTTTTAATACTTTATACACATGACAAAATATAAAGGCAGAAATACAAACTGCATCCATCAGCAGAAGGGCATGACTGATGAGCATGAGAGAGAAGAGAGATCTCAGGTTTTAAAAGAAATTCCCATTCTTATGAGACTTCTCATGAAAGAACAGATCTAAAAACATACAGGAACAGTAGGAAACAACATATTAGGTCCTCATTCAGTCCCTTCAGAAGCATGATTTGGGGCCTGGGCCTGGTTAGTGAGTGCAGAATGGAGCCTTTGATGGTCTGTGATTAACTAGGTTACCTACAAACAAGCACTTCATTTCCTTTTTTCTTTCATATTACAAGTTTCTGCATCTGTTTTGTCTCTGGACATTCTTCCATTTAATCTCAAAAACCTTGAATTTCTCACATAACTTCTTTCCCAAATTTCCATCTTCTCCAAACATCTTGTAGAGCCAGATATAGGAAGCCAACTGTGCCCAACTTCAATAATGCAGCTAAAAATAAGTTGGGAGTTCTGAACTGATCTCTTGTCAGCTGGATAAATAAGCTCCAGCCAGTGTAGAAAATCAGACACCTCTGAACTATTAGCCAGCAGGTAACACCAAGGACAGGGTTAAAAAGTTGCTGTACCTAGAGCTCAAGTCCCCAGCTGCCCTCTGAATCCTTAAGGTATGTGTGCATATGGTGCAGAACATCAAGAGAGCTAATGATTTGGTACCTTTATTTTTATAAGACAGAAGCTGTAGATAGTACTAGTACTGCTCCCCTTTCCCGTAAGAGCCAACTGGCTGGAGCACTCACCTCACGAGTAGGTGAACCCCTTGCCTGAAGGGATTCAAACCCATGTAGGACATGACCTGTTTTCTGTTGAAACTGTGCTACCGTCAGCCAGGAATGTAAAACCACTGCACGTAGAAGAGCAAGCAAGGAGAATGACTGCAGCACCAAGGTTAGGAGTTTCATCTGGAGAAATGGCAAAGAGGTGTTACCATCCTAAGCATAAGCATAAGGCTGTAAAATCTACTGTACTCACAGCATTTTTCAAGTAAGAATAGTTCAGAAAAAAACAGCTTCTAATCATTCTTATTAACACCACCAAGAAGGGAATTTCTCCCAAATAATTAGTCCTAAGGCATCCACCTGACTTTAAAGATTACCTCTTCTTCAACAGTATCAAGGAGGAAAGACAGGTAAAATGAACAGCTCATCAAACAAAAAAAACGGACAGCAACTGGGATAGGAAAGAGATCCTAGGAAAGTTTCCAAAATGCAACCATCATTACAAATGTAATAAGACAATTGATAATAACAGAATTCTATATTCAAAATATGTTTCAGAGAAATCGAAGGAGTTGATCCCCTGTGGCAACTGCAAGTCACATCACCGTGGTATCTCAGCATGTACCAGTGGCTTATTTAACAATAAGCAAAGCAGAAGAATCTGCTTACAAATGTCACTTTCTGAAAGGAAGGTGTTTACATTATTGGGTAGCGAGGGCACAGAATTAATGCAAGGTCTTTGCCTCTAGTCATCAGTCTCCAAACCTCTCTTCCTGCATTGGTTCAAACAGCTGATGAGCTGATAACCAAATGAACTCCTCCCTCTCCCTCTCCCTCTCCCTCTCCCTCCTTGGTTACCCATGAAATCTGAATTTGATTTCTCCCTCCCTTTAAGAAGTAATTCCTTTGGTACTTTTTTTCCTGCCCCACTCTGGCCCTTCTTTCTCTGTACAAGTCTAGAAGCAGCAAAAATAAACCATTCAGATGTCAATAAGCCACTCATTCATGTCTAAAGCCAAACTCCTGCTGTTGTGTCCACTAACTACAATTAGTTGGGAAGCTAAACCGTTGTTTCCTCCTTTCCTGTCCTTCCCTCCTCCTTTCCCTGATGTGGCACTTTAGGTGAATTTCTGCACATTCCATTTAATCTTTAATTGTGTGTCAATCTCCAAAGCCGCCCTCATTTCCTACACAGGTTTTGACAAGAGCAGAATTGAGCTCAACACACAATCCCTGGTCTCTACAACACTGCATAAGGTGTGCTAAGATGTGAAAAGCTATTAAAATTAATGATAATAAGATAGTCTCCTGCTGCTTTACCAATATCTGGCAGGGAACAACCAACATTGCCCGAGACGGTGGTCATGACAACCAATTGCCCTTGCCCAATTTCTAAGGCTTTGGAACTAAATGCTGTTGAGCTGATATAAAATGCCAAGACTGATGTGGCCATTTGTTCTGGTTGTCAACAAATCTTTTCTTCAAATACATCACCACAGCTGACTCATGCTACTACTATAGTTCATCCTATATTACGTGTCTTCAAAAGGCCTAACAGAGTTGTAAAAAGCAGCATATATAAGAGCTCAGCAAAGGCTTCAGAAAGAATTGCAAGTGCCATGCATATAGGATGTTTATTGTAGCACAAAATAAATTAAAGCTTTGGTTCTTTGCAAGTTCTGAAAATAAGAGATATATAAAAGTGCCATGTCTCATTGGCAAGTCACAAGGCAGACCATCCTTACCAAAAATTATTCACTGGATGTTTACTGGGAACAGTGTCCACACTAGTGCTTTTTAGATATCTGTCTTTCACCTGTGCTGAATTAAACAATGACTTCCAATATTTAGTACATACAGATTCAAATCTAGATCATTTCTGATGCATCCAGGTTGGGAAGTGATGTGTCAGTGCTATTTCCTTTGATATATTTCAGAATTGTGATGTTTGGATCCACTTCTATTTGAGGCTTAACATTTTTTTTCAAACTCATTTTAGTCCTTTGCTCAGAGAAGAGTCATAAAGAGTGAATAATCACTGGGTCAGAAGGAATCCTTACCCAACCTAAGAAAATCCTTCTTATTCTGCTCTTGATAAGAAGTTAATCCAACATGAATTTCACAAGCTTTTCTCCATGATTTCAGCTGGTATTGTATTACCTGCTGCATAAGGGAAGCCTTCTTTCCTGACAATATATAAGTTCACAATAACAAAGAGTAGGTGTTCCTAAAATAAACTACCAAGTAATTTTTAATGCTATGTAAAAGTGTCTTACTTGTATGGTCACCTTTCTTGTATATCAAGAACTTTCAGGGGATTTGGGAGATGAAAATGTCAGCATGCACTGATGAAGATGAAGTCAGAATACAGTGAATGAAATGTGTTTTCTTTATATCCTGATACACATCCTAGAATGAAAAAGATTGCTAATTAATAATTATTTCTTCCAGAAATCTCACCAATTAACATAAATTTTGGATACTGGAGGGCCAATAGTCGACTCCAAGAAGCATGACAGAGAACAAGCTTGGCTGTTACTTCCTTAGATTTCTCTTTCCAATAATCCTTTCTACAAAAGCACTGCATAACAAACATTAAAGACTATTTCCAAAAAATGAAAGCTTGCTGACTCTTTAAGGAAAAGTGTCTGGAGGACAGTTCCACAAAGATTTATTTAATATAATGAATACTGATATAAGATAAATTGTTTTTTTCCTCTCACAAACACATTTGGATTGTATGCAGAATCCTTGCAGACTTCTCTCACCTCCCTCAGATCCCATTTTTCAGTAATGCAGTAGCACACTCTCACTTTTCTACTTATCATAGTTGTAGTGATACTAACATCCCAGAAATGCTTCTTAATTTTGACATAGTTTTCTAGGTATGTCTTAAAGCATGTGGAGACAAGTCTGAGACATTGGAATGAATGTTTCTGAAACTATCCTGGACTACAGTTCTCATGCAATTATCTGCAGTTGCTAGGAACTCAGTGACTCAGATGTTCCGATCCAGTTCTCTATTCAATATATGCAAAATATGCAAACCTGAAGACCAAATAATGGATGTGAGTAATATAAAACTGGGACACTATGACATTATAGTTAAGTGGAATACTGATTTCAAAGCTAGTAAATATCTCTTAGTGAAACTCCCTTAATTCCTAAAGCAGATAAGAAAGAGAGGGCTGTAAATGTATTTTCCTTCACCATCCAGTTTCGAGATCCTCACCTCCATCTAAACAATGGGAAGCTGTCTTACAGTCACATTTGTGTTCCCTAAACCTGAGATTGGCTGGAAAGATGGGTTAGCCTCAGGCTTACGTCACACCAGAGCCGTGTCTGGTTTAACACATTGAGTTGTTAGCTGCACCAATTTTACAGCTGGGAATACACTCACCTCAGAAAGCAATGAAGACTCAATCATTTGCTTCAGTCTCTTAAGCTAGGACAGAGAGGACAGAAGCACTGTGATGGCACTTTTCCAGTCCCTCTCTGGTTTTGGAACTACTATCCAATTCCTCTCAACAACTCCTTTAATTACAGATTACTAACAGACATTGCAACATAGGCAATAAGAAACACTTGGATAGATGACAGACTTCACATCCAGTATCTCATGAACTATCAGGACTGTACCTGAACTATCAGATGTACCAAACCTTTGCAAATCTGAAAATCCTTCTACTTTCCGGGCTCAGGTAACAGACATGAGATGTTGGCACTTACATACATGAAGGAAAATGACATATTTTAGATTGTCAAAATGTATTAGTAGATAAAGTTTCTCTCTCCTTGTCTCTGATGTGACTGATTAAAATAAGGGAGCCTGACAGAGGTATAGGATAAACAGTATATACAAAGTATTTTCAAATAGCTTTAAAAGCTTTTCTGTGGCACCTTTTTTCTAATTATGGAAAATCCATTATAAAATGATGGTGCAGAAAAGGGCCTGTTGGTGTCTTCCCATGAAAACCCGTATCATTCCTAAGGTTTCGGCAGCATCAGACAATTTTGATAATTTTGGACTTTTGCATCATTAGAATTTCTTGCATCAATTGGTGATTGTCAAGTAGTGCCACGCTAGAGTTACAACACTGCTTACCACCCCAGCACTCGAGCCCTCTCTCAGTAGTAGCAGTTGCTGGAAGCATGGGTTTCTAAAGCTTTCAGATTAGTCAGGCACACCACAATTACTTTACCACTATCAGCAATCTGTTGCTCTAGGTTACTGTCTGTTGTGCCTTTTGAACTTTTATTCATAGTTACTGAAGTACACTCTGGTCCTCAGGGACTTCTCCACCTTTTTAACTTTATGAAGTTAGTCTCACTGAAGTGGTCTAAAAAACAAGCACAAGTGTAAATTTCTGCAGGACTGGGATCTTTAAATGTCACCTCCTCTCAGTAGGAAATGTCACTCTACATAACACAATGTAATACAACAGCCTCTTAGTCAGAATCAGATCTCTGGAAACTACCAGAGGGAAAATATATTCATCCAGGAGGCAATGAAGCAGATAGTTTCACTGAAGTATAACAGGGTAATATGTTCTAAATTCCACTTACTTTACAACAGTAAAAATACGTCTTGCAAACTCTTCATCAGAGAGTGAGACGGTACGGTGCATTCTGTACCAACCCAGTCATTTCCAGCTGCCGTAGTGCTAAGTTTTGCTCAGAGCATAGAGCTACTCCCATCATTAAGTACACCAAAGACAGTATTCTGGGTTATAAAACACCTAAACTGCTGTGGTAGGTTAGTATTCTGGGTTATAAAACACCTAAACTGCTGTGGTAGGTTGACCCTGGCTGGCCCAAGGTTCCCCTTCTCAGCAGGACAGGGGGAGGAAAACACGACAAAAAGCTCATGGGTCAAGATAAGGACAGGGAGATCACTCACCAGTAACCATCACTGGCAAAACAGACTCAACTCAGGGAAATTAATTTAATTTATTGCCCATTAATCAGAGTAGGATAATGAGAAATAAGAACAAATCTAAAAACACCTTCCCCCCACCCCTCCCTTCTTCCCAGGCTCAACTTCACTCCCAACTCTTCTACCTCCTTACCCACCAAGCAGTGCAGGGGGACAGGGAATGGGGGTTGTAGCCAGTTCATAATGCTTTGTCTCTGCTGCTCCTTCCTCCTCATGCTCTTCCCATCCTCCAGCATGTGGTCCCTCTCATGGGATACAGTCCTTCATGACCTTCTTCAGTGTGGGTCCTTCCCATGGCTGCAGTTCTTCAAGAATTGCTACAGCATGAGTCCTTTCCATGGGGTACAATCCTTCAGGAATGGACTGCTCCAGTGTGGGTCCCCCACAGGGCCACAAGCCCTGCCAGCAAACCTGCTCCAGTGTCGACTCCTCTCCATGGGCCACAGTTCCCAGCAGGAACCTGCTCTAGTGCAGGCTCTCCCCCGCTGCAGCTTCCTTCAGGGCTCGTCCACCTGCTCCAGTGTGGGGTCCTCCAAGGGCTGCAGTGTGGATGTCTGCTCCACCATGAACCTCCATGAGCTGCAGGGGACAACCTGCCTCACCATGGTCTTCACCATGGGCTGCAGGGGAATATATGCTCCAGCGCCTAGAGCACCTCCTCCCCCTCCTTCTTCACTGACCTTGGTGTCTGCAGAGTTGTTTCTCTCACATATTCTCACTCCTCTCTCCCAGCTGTGATTGTACAGCATTTTTTATCCTTTCTTAAATACATTACCACAGAGGCACTAGCAACATCGCTGATAGGCTCAGCCTTGGCCAGTGGTTGGTTCGTCTTGGAGCCGGCTGGAACTGGCTCCATCTGACACAGGGGCAGCTTCTGGCATCTTCTCACAAAAGCCACCCCTGCAGCCTACTTGCTACCAAAACCTTGCCATGTAAGCCAAAAACAACTGCACACATCCTGCTCCATTGATGTCAAATCCATTCTCTTCTACCAAAATGCTCATGTCCTAGCACCCTGTCTCCGTGAGATTTCTTTTAATGACTTTGTTCAGAAGGAACTGACCGTTACATGAATTATTTTTCTTGTAAAAGAAGCTAACCTGACTGTATAAACCTTGTATAAAGACAATTGGAAAGTTTTACCTGACTGGTTTCTGTTACACTATGCAGTATGTGTACTGCCACTGAGTGACTAACATTATGTATGTGAGTATGCACAGTCATCAGATGCTCAGTGGTGAAAGGATGTAAGTAAAATATACATTATTTCTATACTGCAGCTAACAGAACTAATAAATCAAGAAATTGGACATGTAGGCATTTAAGTGACATATTATTCTTTGAAGCAGGACCCTGACACACTAAATAATACCAAGTCCATGATGTTATGCTCAGCGTATGTATTACAATCCCAGTGTAAGTTGTAAAATACCACAGGAAAAATATTGGAGTGGAAGTGTGGGTGAACTTATTTCAAGTTCCAGTTGTTGAAGTCTCTGTCTGTTACATAGCAAGAGATGATGCTTCAAGATTTTGGTGTAACCTTTTATAAGTAAATTTTATAAAAAATCTAGGTGGCCAAATGAAGCACTTCATCCTCTTTGATACTTTTTTCCCTCAGATCTTGTTATAAAAAAAAAAAAAAGGAAAACTAAAAGGACCAAAGTTAAAATAATTCTTTCTTATTTCCTCCTCCCTTCACTGTCTTTAAAGCTCAGTGGTATGGTAAGATGTGGTAAGGTATGAAATTTTGCTTGCTAAGATCTGAAGCAACCTTCATGACATTTCTTTTTTCTCTGATATTGAGGAAGGTTAGCAATTGCCAATGTATATGAAATATCACCTCAATTCAACAACAAGTATCCCTCTGATTTTTTTTTTTTTTGCAATTTATCATTTTTCATGGGTTTTCTTGACAGTCTTTCATTCCTACAATTGAGCTGAAAAATAAATCATTTACAAAATTTTTCATAGGTAGAAGATGGTACTTGAAACCTTTTCAGGAAATATAACATAGTTGCTGTCTATTGTCCACGTACATTTTTCATGGAATGAGCGAAACCTGTGCAAATTTAGCCAGTTCATCTTGTCTCTGAAATAGAGAATTCCTCAGACTGAGAAATACCAGTTCTTTTGGAGGTGGTCCAGATTGATCACACTGTGCCCTACACACAAAAATTCTCCAATCTAACATTTAGAAATATATTACAGGTGACATTAATTTTAGGGCATGCTGTGGCACACATGAAGGTTATTGGAATAGATACAGATGGAGATTATAGTCCCCCAAATTGCCTTCCATTAGTATTGCTTCTTTTCTGAAAGCTATCATGTCTTCAGAGCCCACAAGACAGAGAAAGATAAGTAGAAGGGATTCAGAGTTTATAGTAGAGGACAAAAGATGACATAATGGTTAAACACAAGAGCCTTTAGAAAAGTCTGAACAATTTATATAGTCTCATGCAGAGATCAAAACAAGTGTCTTTTTATATCAGGATTTTTCTAGAGAGGTAGTTCTCAGAGCTTTTTGTACTATATCTCTGTAGGAAACAAAAAGACTTTGTAAAGAGTTCACCTGCAGGTTTGTATTTAGAGAAGATCACTCCAGAATATAATCATTCATGCAGATACACATGACACTTGCACCAGACATATCAAAGAGCATAGTCTGTATTTGTATATTCAAACCAAAGAAAACTTCTGTAATTAATTCTCAGATTTTTCAGAGCAATGGCTTGTTAACATTGCCATTTGACCATCTGTCTATTAGACTCGGTATCAAGTTAAAATAAAGAAAACAAAATAGTATAACCAACAACAAAGCAAGAAGGCAGCTTGCCTGGATGTCAAACCTCTATGCTGTGAACTACAATGCTTGTATTAATCAGCTTGAATGACACCATAGTTGGGAGTTGGAGGTGATCATGGTGTGAGGGTTTTTTCATTCCTTCTCTGTTCTGGAAAAATGACCTCCCTTTTTTCAAACATAGATTATTTTGTCAGCTACAGGAATAATACTGAAATCTGACACATCTACCTTTACCGAGCATATTCTTAAGTTTGTTCAAAGCCAGAATATAAATTAGCAGCTATGTGAAATATTGGCCTTATTCTGTACCACAATCACTTTGGTGCCCTGCATCTGATACCCTGTTGAGGCACAAGCTGCACCAGAGGGAGCAAAAAGAGAAACCTCATCAATCTCAGCAAATCTAATCCAGTTGTATAACACTTTCTTAATTACTCCAGTAGCGAGGTGATTAACATACATTATAAGCAGGAGAAGTTATGGTCCTTGTCACTCTCATCATCTGCCAGGTACTGCTTCCCTGTTAAGTGTATGCTTGACAATGTTGGGTAACTCCAGTTCCAGACCAAAAAGACTTCTTCATATCTCAGAATCAGGACATACAGGAACTATGCAGACCCACCATGCCTCCAGCTCTTATGGAAGTAATGAATTTGGTTCACCTTGCCTCAGCTTCTTATTACACTAACTCGCATTCTCTCCCCTGCCTGAAAGTGCTCTCATTCATACTTCATACTCAATTACTCTGAACTCTTGGAGATCCTGTACAGTCTGCTTACAATTGTGCATATTATACTAATCACCCACCCTCAGGCTGACACGATTAGGCTTAATAAGTTGAAACATTTATTCTAAACCTCCACCTCCAAAGAGATTTTATTTTGGATTATAAAACTACAGTAGTAGTACTGTATGTGCCAAATCCATCTGCAACACCACATCAGCCAAAGTCCTGACTCTTACATTTCAGTAAGGTTTTACCTCTTGGTAGATGGACCAACAAAGATGAGGAGAAATTGCTGCATTCTCAAGAGGCAGCCCAGTTCACCTTTTAAGTGTTGGCCCCCAACATTCATTTCATTTTCTGCCAAAGGTTAGCTGCAGAAAATCTACTTACATCTTGCTATCCAAGTTCTTGATAAACCTGGCTGGAACAGCATTCTCAACTGCTTTTAGAGAAAAAAATCCATCCAACAATTCACAATTGTTTTGTTTTTCCTCTGAAGTGAGGAAGAGTACTTCTTCTGTAAGTCAGTCTAAGACTGAAACAACCTGACAAAACACAACGAAAAGATGCATGATCTACTAACTCACTAGAAAATCCCTAAAATGGAAGTGCTGAAAAGGTGAATTTCAATTCAGCAACAGCCTTATTCTGTAGCCCAAATAGTGGAGAAAAGAATTAATTTGCTGCGAAAAAGAAAACAATTAGTTACCTCCTCATGGCTGGTCAGTCTCTGCTGCCCATACTTTGTGGGTAGATTTTTTTAATCCAATTTGGTTTATCATCCCAGTACAGCTGTCATCACATGTCAGCAACATGAGGGCTTTGCTTCCTCACAGAGCCCATAATGCAGCTTTTGCTTATGGACTGCTCTTAGACACCTGATTTTCTGGGGTTTTTTAATCACTTCTGCAATGGCTGACTGTACACCTGCAATGAGGAAGCCCACAGCTTTTGCAGTTCAATAACTGCACATGCGACAAGCACCTTCTAGTGCCTCCCAAGGCCATTTTGACTCCTTTTCACCCCAAACCGTTTGCTGGTTTCATTTCCTTATTGATCACCTGAGCAGAAATACTTTTGAAAACTCCTCTGCCCATTCAGCAGCTTAGTCTGCCTTTTGTAACGTCACCTCCCTTTAAGGGAGAATATGAATGGGAAAATAAAAATACCATGATATTTAGGTCTGCAAAACTTAGAGATCTGGCATTTTTCAGCACTACTCTTCCCATCGCAGGTAGGAGTCCTCTTTTAGCCTTCCCAGGATAGATTCACTGTTTCCTTCTAACAAAGACCTCTCCTTTAGTTTTGAGAAGCCTAATTTGCTCTGCGGCTACTTTGAACAGGTTTCAAAGATTTGCAGCACTTTAAAACATGAGCTGTAGCCTGTGCAGAACTTTGTCCTGCTAGGCTACAGAGGTTCCCTTGACAGCCACATTTCCTGGATGTTTTCAATACTTGTTTCTAATCCTGTCTTTTAAACCCAGCTGTGTTTCACAAGGCTCACCAGGGAAATTCTCTCCTCATAGGATCTTCTCAGGTTTTCACTTCAATTAAGCTAATTGTCAGCAATTTAAATTACTTACTTGAAAGTGTAAATGTTTTGTAAGAAAAAAATTTGGAATTTTAAAACAAGCCTTCTAGTGACAAAAAAAATTCTAAAGAAACACTAAGCACTTGAAGCAGAGATTGAAATCTAGTGCTGACAAAACATTCTTTTAAGTCAAATGTTATGTATGTATTTATACCAACCCTGCCTCTCCTTTTTTTCTACAAAAGTTTATTTCAAAGGTCACATCGTCCTCTCCCAGAGGCCTATTAATAGCCCATACTTCACCCACCTGTGAGCTCATTTCTCCAGGCTCTTACCCCTTGCTGCGCTCACCTCTATCACTTCTCACTGCCACAGTTCCCTGATTTTAATGAGCTCCTGACAGTCTTGGAAGCTGCTTGGCTTAAGGAGAACCACTAAATCTTTTTACATGTCACTCAGGAACTGGGGGTTTTTGTGTGTGTGTTTGTTTATTTGCTTTTGCAGAGGGCTGTGTAACGCCTCTTCTTCTTGCACTGTGTTTGTCCCCACCTTATCCTCTCTTAAATTCAGAAACACATGGTCCTTTGAGATCTGCTGCTACCGAATCTGAATGTCATGGTCTCTGGGTTTATACACTGCAAAGCACATTGCATGTTCAGTAGCCTACATAGTTTAACGAGCATGCTGCTTGGGAGGTAGCAGGAAAGATGCTGCAGATGTTAGATGACACAAAAAGATCAATGACAGGTCAGGAGAAAGCAGGAGAAGTAAGTTAAAATGCAGATGCCCCGTGGCTCTTGAAGGAATCATGATGGTGAATGTTTACTGCTGACCTGGGAGAGCAGGTGAATAAAGAGGTGGAAGAGGTACAGAGAATGCAAAATTATTTAGGCTAATTGAGTCTAACTGGGCAAATCTAATAGGGAAAATGAAGATTATCAGAAGGATTTAACACAGCTAAGAAAATGGAAAACAATAGCAAAAGAATCTCAGTGAAGACAATGCAAATAAGGTATAGAGGAGAAAAATGTGAACTAATCATATATAGAGATGGGTTTTGACTTCAAACACTCAGAGAAGATGCTTTCAGTTAACTCATTTGTATGCTGCAGTAAGCAGACGTACACATATGCAAGGCTGTATTAAGAAAAGAATTCATTGTAATATTCTAAAAACTGCTAACAAATGAGAATACCATGCTGAGGTATACCATTTTTTGTTCAAAGGTTGCAGCCATAATCTAGAAGGCATCAAAAAAATAAAAGCAAGAAAAGAATCATACCAGAGAACAGGTACAGGGACTAACTAGTAGTTGCAAGAGGAGAATGGCTGGATGCTTACGGGCAGATATTCTTACCAACCTCGCCACATAACACAAAGATGAATTGGAAGACAAAGACTGATGACTGGAAAGAGGGATGCTGAACTTCAGTAGTGCTGAAATAAGGAACCAATGACAGCAGCAGATTTCATCGTATCTGAAAATGAGACACTGAGATTTAGGTCCACATCTTGGGTATCTATAGGTGCAGTCTGCCCATCTGTTATAGACACATAGCTAAACACCATCCCACTGGAGACAAAAGTTTGGAACTTGGTAATTTGTGTTGCCAAAAGAGGAACATGGGTTTCTTAAAGGCTGATTAAAGCACCAGTGAAGATTAGGCTTGATTCTACCTTGAGTATCCCAGACTGTTTTCTGGTGATTTCATAACTTCACTCTCCCCCTTACCTAGCCTAAATTTGGAATTTAAGCCTAATGGCAGAATGAAAGGAAGTTTCATTCCTAATTTTGTCTTACTTGGATGATGCTGTATCTTTTTATATTCATATAAGTGATTTTTTCCCTATGGAAATTTAAACAAACATTCTTTTGCCAACCCTTTTGAGAGTCTGGGGAAAAAAAAAGTTAAAAAATTAAAAAAAAGTCTTTTAGTGAGTGATCATTGTTTCCAGGCCCTTTAGTTAGAAAGGTCTTTTTACGGTTCTGGTTTCTGTTGCATTGCTCTGTAGAAAGTTCCTTCAAGGGCAATCACCTACCTTCTAAGATACAGTACCTAACAGTGCACCTACATACAGAGATATAAATGAATCTCATCAGAGCCATATCAGCTTTTGAGTTACGGGCTGGCCCGCCTGTACCTTAACACCTGTTTTTTTCTACAGTACAGTGAAGGGGACAAAAAGGAGAAAAGGAAAATTCCAAAACCTTTTTTGTAATGTCTATTGGGGGACTATTTTGTACAATGTATATTTGTTCTAGGCCCAGTTAGCACTTGCGTTTCCTCTTTGCTTGAAAATATTCAGATTTCTAGCACTGTTTGATCTATATTTATGTAGTAGAAAACTTACCATAAATTTTAGGTAGTCTGATCACCTATTTAGTATTTTATGCTGAATAGCCTTCTCCTCTAATGAAATTTTGCAAAGCATGAAGAATATGTATCTATTATGTAGATACATACATTATGTATCTATTATATGTATCTATTCTACACTTGGATTCTGAAGCACATGTACTAGGTATATTAAAAAAGGATTAGAAAGCCAAACACATGAAAGACGGGAAATGGCCATGCTTGTACCAACTATTCAATGTTTACATAATAAAAAAAATCACTCTTACTATCTGTGAAACATTTAGATTTAGTGATGAAAAGTCCCTGAGCATACTAATTCTCTCTTCACAGTAGTATGCAGTAAATACCCAAAGGGTCATAAACTAAATGACTAAACATGAAACAAATATCAAGTACTATTTCATTAAGTAGCTACCATCTATCCTGTGCACTGAATAAGGCTGAAAAAAATAGTGAAGGATAATGTAATTTAAGACTGTCATAGTTGGAGCTAGTCAAGAGTCAGACTTTAAAATAACAAAATAACTTCAAAATTCCAATGAATGAGAAAATCTAAGAGGCAAGAAAAGCATTTAATGTTAAAGCTTTAAAGACATTTGGAAATACATTGATCCCAAGAGACAGCCCAAGGCGACCCCTGGAAGCCTCAGCACGGGGAGCCAGAGCTGTTAGAGTTGTTCACATAGCAGAGATACTCCTACACCCTCCCATTTAAACTAAAGCTTTTGCAGGTGGGGGCTCAGGGTGCCCTGAAGAAGAGACAAGGGACCCCTGAGTCTGGCATGAAGAAATGAGGAAATGACAGACGTGAGAAGACCTGGGCATGTAGGCGCTGAGACAAGCTGCCCAGCTGCCCAGTCGCAGATTTTTCAGATGTTTGATCCCAGGCTCCTATAAGCCTGTCCGTGAAGAGGGCAGGAAACCTTTCTGACTTCATTTTGACCTAATTTCATTCAGTCTGATAGGGCTTTACAAACCATTTCAGTTCTGAAGGATCAGCAGCTTCTGACGCTATCTCATTAATTATATCCTGGAAAATTACCAACCCTCTGTAATCATATTGCATGTGCACCTAGGGATTGTTGTACAGACACCCCCAAAGGCATTTCCTAAATTCTGAGCACTTAATCTTGATGATCTTTTACAGTGACTTTAGATTTTTTTGTGTGCTTACATGTATGTATGTACTTCTATTTTCCTTTTTAAAAAAAAAAAAAAACAAAGCAAAGCAAAAAAAAACAAACAACAACAACAAAAACTAACAAAGAAAAAATAGAAAAAAACCCACAACATAGGCTACAGGAGAATTTGTGGAGCCACAGGTCCCTTTCCAGGCTCTGGGACACCATGTTCTTTAGTGACCACAGGCTCTTCCAGGCCTGTTCCCAGCAGAGACCTCTTCTGCCATCCTTTCAACCTCTTCCTGTACAGCCATCTTCCCTCTTTTCCCTCCCACCCATCATTCCAGTTATGGTCTCTTCCCCCATCCAGTCCCAGTCTACAGCCCCTGAGAGGCTCAGCTCGGCTCAGCTGCTCCTCCCTGCAACACTATCTCCCCCTTTTCACATACCCACACTCTTGTCGCTTCCTCCCCCATTGTTACTGGCCCCCCCAGTTCCCAGCCGCTTGCCCAGGCAGGTAACTGACTTCTGTGCAATGGTAAAAGCAATAACGGTGCTAGTTACCTAGTGAGTTAATGTCCTGACTGAAATGCAAGCAGAGATCCAGCTCCTTCTTTGGAAGGACTCTGTTTTGCTCTGGTAGTAATTTACCTGTTCTAATGTAAGCCTTCTCATAAATCATCACTTAAAAATATAGCAGATCACTAAAACAGCAATAAGTTTTATCCTCAAACTAACGAGCAAGTCATACGACAGGTTGATCCAACCTTTTGAGAAAAACAAGATATGAAAGAGTGAGTGCTGGAGAGCCAGAATGTGGAAATGAACATTTTGCTGCTACCAAGACTGTTATGGGATTTTTAATTAGCATGCACTCTGGGTCCCAGAGTTTGGTATGTATTCAGAAAGGGTTGTCTCCAGCAGTGGAGCTTTACCTACCGCCTCGATGGGGTATTATTTGTTCAACAGAGACCCAGAGTACGCTGAATGCCAGCCACTGGCTCCTGAGGAACAGCAGTTTTCTTTGGACTTCTTCCAGTAACATCACAAACCCAGCTATTCTTCACTTACTCTATGTGCTGAGATTGCAGCTTAGGGCTGAATCATTAGTGTACAAGCAATTTTATCAACTTGAAGTTTTGCGAGCCTGGATAAAGATCCAGATGAATGTCTGGACAAAGTTAATAGTAGAATCCCCTACATAACATGTGCATTTTCAGAAAACCCTGAGGAGATTGCTATTTGTACCCTTGCTATCTTGTCTACATGGCTAGATGGCTGAAGCTACACTAATAGCTCCTTTAGCTAAGGAGTGATTATTTTCCTTTTCCATTATTGTAAATGGTGCTCTTCCATCCACCACTTCACAAATCCAAGACTGCAAACCAAGCTTTTCTGCACAAGAACTGCTTGGGGTGGAGGGGCTTACTTTTTTTTTAATGGAATTGGGCTATTTAAGACAAAGCCTAATAATTATTTTTAAAAATTGTTTTAACCAAAAATAGGGGTTTTTTTCTTTTTAACCATAAAGGCGAGTTTATTTGTGTTGCTCAAAATATGGTTGAAAGAGACTTCTTTATTGAATTTTAACAGTTATTTAACTTATATTTGGTTACTTTTGCATTGGTTTCTTGTCATGTCTATGCAGGTCTTCTTGCACACCAAAGTTTCATTCACACTGACATGTTAGACTTCAATACAAGCTGTTACAATCAGGTAATGATTTCAACTGAAAGACAGAATTTAGGAATCTCTGTGGCACAACAGCTCCTGCAACTGTTAGATTCAATGTGACAACTCCCAATATCTTTCAGTGCAAGGTCAGTTATATGGTCATTAATTATCTTTAGCATGTCACGGAATTTTAACTGGAGCAGAGCAGTGGTGCCCAGCCATGGTCCTGGCTAGGCTGGAGCTGGGGTAGAGCCAAAGCTGGGACGTGACACACTGAAGAACTGGAGTAGCCAAAGATCCTTTTGGTGCAAGGTCTGGATCGTAGGTGAACTTAAGAGCCAAGCAAAGAAACTGGGAGATGAGTCACACTGAAGAACAAGGTAGGAGCGTGCTCTAAAGCCACATTGAATACTGTGAAATTAAGGAACCTAGGGAGGTTTTCAGATCCAGGGAAGAAGGGTATCCTGGAAGAACACCAGGACTAGGAATGAAAAATTAGGCTTGTGCAGACAGTAAAAATATTCAGAAGAAATTGCCAAAACTCAGAAACTAGAGTCTGGAAGGCTATCCAGGCAGACAGCCTTTTGCCCCTGTGTCATCAGAGGCCATTTAATATTTGAAGCATTTGTGTGAAACCAAATGTATTGCTTTGTGCTCCTTTATTTACACACAACATGGTTGGTTGTATGAACTGATCACCTGGGGTAACAGTTGACCTACTGACTTAGCTAATTCTGATAAAGATATAACTAGGCATGAGCTGTAGCATTCTAGCACCCAAGCAACATAAATGAAAAACTCATTACTCGGTATCTTATTTAACACGTTTACACTTAGTTTTAGTATGCAGAATTTTTCAGCATCAGACTCAGAGAGAAATAAACAGCTGAGATAGATAGCCGTTATACCAGTGAGACCGGGAGCTAGACGTGATCTATAGCCAATGGAGAGTGACAGACACCTCTACAACAGACCTCTCATGTCTAAATAGCTTCAGGAAGTATCTGTCCCTGTGGTTGCAATACTAATTTAAATACTAAGTGTATAAATGTAGATTAAATGAATCTAAGCTTCAGACTGCCCACAAGAGTAGTGACAAATGAGGACAGGCTTAAGGAGGTGTCATCTCTGATATTGGCTAACACTGTCTGGTTGTTGCTTGAGAAGATTTCTACTGCTTGTGTCCAGAATATAGCCCAGGTTCAATTTTTACAGTCCAGCTGGCAGTGGTTCTGTTAACAGGTTTTCCTTTAATATACATAGCAATTTTTTCCCATTAATTAAAATTTCACATTTCTTCTACCTTCTAATGAAGGTAATGATCTTTTTACTCAATTGCTTGACAAACATTGGTATAAAATAAACACATTATTTGTAGACTTTGGAAACATGTTTTTTAAATGTCCAGCTATCCTGTAGTCCCTTGAACTGTTTTAAAACTCATCATGTCAGAGTATGTGAGAACAATTGGATTTCTCTGCCTGGATAATGCTTGTAGGAGATTATGCAGATTCTTCTTCTGTTTGTTTTATTTGCATCCCAAGACATTTTGAGGTCTTTATCACAGACATGCTTATTTCCATTTTTCTTATATTAGTCTCAGATGCTTTTATGATTAGTGTCTTGCTCTAACACTGATTAATGAAAAATGTAGATCTTCAAAAATAATAAGTCACTAAAAATGTTAAATCATGTTGTTTTCAGAATATCAAAGAGAAAGTATACAGCAGCTGGTATTGAATTTGCAGGAGTAATCCTCTGATGTGCTTAGTGCTTAAACTTTTGTTAAATTCATTGGGAATTGTTAAAACTAAACATCTAGTTGGAGCTATTGAGTAGCTATACCTCTTGTACAAAAAAAATGAAACAATAGATAGTGAAATTTCAAAATGAGAAACAGTATAACACAGTCGTGAAAACAACAGTTTGAGTGTCCTTGAGTTTGTCCAATATTGAGCCCCTAATAATGTTTTTTAAATCATAGCATCATAGAATCATAGAATGGTTTTAGTTGGAAGGGATCTTTAAAGATCATCTAGTGCAACCTCCCTGCCATGGGCAGGAACATCTTCAACTAGATCAGGTTGCTCAGAGCCACATCCAACCTGACCTGGAATGTTTCCAGGGATGGGGCATCCACCACCTCTCTGGGCAACCTGTGCCAGTGTTTCACCAACCTCAGCGTAAAACATTTCTTCCTTATATCTAGTCTCAATCTACCCCCCTTCAGTTTAAAGCCATTCCCCCTTGTCCTGTCGCAACAGGCCCTGCTAAAAAGTTTGCCTCCGTCTTTCTTATAAGCCCCCTTTAAGTGCTGATAGGCTGCAATAGGGTCTCCCCGAAGCCTTCTCTTCTCTAGGCTGAACCACCCCAACCCTCTCAGCCTTTCTTCACAGGAGAGGTGTTCCATCCCCCTGATCATTTTTGCGGCCCTCTTCTGGACCCACTCAAACAGGTCCGTGTCTTTCTTATGCTGAGGGCTCCAGAGCTGGACGCAGGACTCCAGGTGGAGTCCCACCAGAGCAGAGTGGAGGGGCAGAATCACCCCCCTCAACCTGCTGGCCACGCTTCTTGTGATGCAGCCCAGGATACGATTGGCCTTCTGGGCTGTGAGCACACATTGCTGGCTCAAGTCCCGCTTTTCATCCACCAGTACCCCCAAGTCCTTCTCGGCAAGGCTGCTCTCAATCCCTTCATCCCCCAGCCTGTATTGATACTGGGGGTTGCCCCGACCCAGGTGCAGGACCTTGCACTTTGTCTTGTTTGAACTTCATGAGGTTCACATGGGCCCACTTCTCAAGATTGCCATATTTTGTTATTGTTACTTAATGTTTATATTTTAACAATTTTATATTTATTTGCTTTTATAATGCAGGTAGGTCCTGCTGCCCAATGAAATGTGCTGCCCAGTGAAATGACTGGTACCTAATCTGGTACCAGTCTGATGCTGGTACCAGAACCATTTTGGAAGCCGGTCTGGGACTGCTTCCATTTCAATGTAGAACACACACAGCTCATCACTGGACTAAGTTCATTTTTTGTTTTATCTTTCCTTTCAGCACAAATTCTCCCGCAGATGATGAAAATAACATGGAATGATAATAAGAGTCTGATCAATATCTCAGTGCAATACCTCAAAGGTCTCATCCTGGTGAGGAAAAGTCTCAGAATGAAATATCCTAATAAAAAACTTTTTAATCTCTCAAAAATAACAAGTACAAAATCCTGACAAAAGAACTTTTTGGTGAAAACACTGAAACTGAGAGCAGGTATTTCTGAACATCAGTTAATAACTTTTCTTCAGGTATGTCATTACATTTTCCCTAGAAATTGCCCGGTTCCTTTGGATCCTTTCAGTCCTTTTTGACCTACAGGGTAAGCAGTACAAAGCAGGTTTTATAGCACAGTAGTGGAGGAAATATCTGCTGATATTGGCTGGTTGAATGCCACAAAGAGGCAGATGGAAAGACTCTTCAAAATGAAGTCTTCACATTTGCTTTGCAATTTTTCATGCATACATTGTCAGTTTCCAAGATTGCTTGTACAATGGGACAAGGTCCAGGAGATGCGTATAAATAATGATTTGCAAAGAATTTCCAATTAGAAGTGCTCACCTAGTAACACTGAATATGTCTAATGACTTGAGATCAGAGTAGGGCAGAGGAAGTTGGCAAAAACAGGGATGGATGCAGCCACAGACTGAAGAGGAGAGCTGAAAAGCCAAATAGCTACTGCTTGAGAGAGGGAGGACGAACTATTACTCTCTGTGGTCCCACAAGAAATCCAAGCCCTGACTTTGGAAAAACAAACAAAAGTTGCTCTGAGGAGGGCAACTGCTGGTAAAGAATGAAATGTCCAACATCAGCATCTAAATCAGTTAAAGCTAAGGGTTCATTACAGTGAATGAGACGAGGAAATAAATAATTAATATTGAATATTTCAGTCGATTATTCATGTGACCATGTAAGTCTACCATGGCACAGAGTCCAGTTACTGTCTCTGTTCTTGACTTCCTGACCGGTCTTGGTCAAGACATATTTTTGTTCCCTCTATGCCATCAGTGCACATGTAGTCATTACTCAAATTAAAGCATCCATGACTGATATAGGAGAGAAGTATTGCTGTTTGATATGGATAGGTTTTGGACTTAATAACATTTTGAAAGATTGGGCCTTAAGTGAGGTGGAGCTAACCGTTGTCTATATCAAAAGAAAGGGAAGGAGTTATGGCTAGAGTACTGCTAGTTGAAATCACAAAGGAAAAATTGCTCAGGTAGAGTAAGCACTGCTGCTCACCTCCTGTATATGAGGACAAAGTTCCAGACAACAGATTACAACAACACATATCACTGCTGAAGGCTATCAGAAAGCTAGATGAATCTGCATTTCCTTCTTTGTGCTTATCACATCACCTGAATTTAAATTCCAAAGGAAGATCTTAAGGACAAGTTAGACATACCTCTTCCAGAAATTAGGTAGACTTAGCCATCCTCCTAGCAGGTTGGATGGTTTGGTTAGTGTTTGAAATCTCTTCCAGAACTATTTTCTAAAGAGTCTGATTTTTTTGATGGTGTACAAATGCTGAGGAAGACATACACCCAACCCATTAAAGTCCTCAATAAAGAGAAAAATGCATTGGCAGCCACAGGGGCATGACAGTGTGATGTCTCCTGCTCCAGAATAGCTACTTCACAGCAAAAGAGTCTCTCTCACAAACAGCACCATGGGGTGACACCCAGCCCGTGGAACTGCATGCAGAATGAATGGGGGTCCTCATGAGGTGAACACAAGCACATCGAATGTAAAACAAGAGTGCGGATCAAGTCTCAGAGTGATGTTACAATGTAAATGAGTCCTGATGGAAGATGGAATTGATGGCTCCGAAAATCTCCAGTCAGGGAGAGCAGTTAGTTACAAAATAACTACCCTATCATGCCAGGAAGTTCAAGAGTGCAGAACAGTCCAATAACCTCCACAGTCATTTTCATTTTGAAAAACATAATAAAAATTTGTACTTAGTTGTCACAGATATTTATGTCGGGTGGTAAGAGAGAGCGCACATGACAAACACTTCTGCTGCTCAAGGCTTGTCTGTGCACAATAAATCACAAAATACCTTATTTTTTTCAGTGCAAAAGTATATATGGACCTTATATTACAAAATCCAAATGTTCCTACCCAACCTCTTACTCCAGTTAATGAAATAGCCCCAAATTTAGATAATCCATTTGTAGGACATATTTACCTTATACAGAGTTTCAAGTAATAGTTCTCTGTTCATTTAAGAATAATTTCCTAGGAGAATTTTAGCAAAATAGCAATTCATTACTTGCAAATATGTTACCAAATATGCAGCGGTACAAACACTCTGTTCGGAAGACCATAGCCGACTTACTTTAAAAACATCATTTAGAAATTACATTGACTGGCTTTGGTCACAACAAACACAAGAACTGAATGAAAAAAAAAACAAACCAAAACAACAAAACAGTGCAGAAATCTTGGATCTCAGTGACAGAATGTCTTGCAAAAGGAATTTGGGTGAGAAGTTACACAGAGTCAGATAGAAAACTGGTGAATTTTGCTGTCAGGAGGGTGGTGGAATGAGTAACATACCTGGAAGGAAGTTAGAAGATATGGTAATGAATATGAAAGTTCAGAAAAAAAAAAAGCATAAAAATTGATGCATAAAAATATTAGTGAAAAGAAAGATTCATGGGAAATAGAAGCAAAACCGCTTTCTCTGTTGGAAAGTTCCTTCCAGTTCCTTTACACTAGGAATTAGGGACCTTGCTGCAGGTATGAGTAACAGAGCCAACTCTTTTCTAGCCCTCTCAAACTCATTGTTAACACAGCAAGGTGTATTAAACAAAACTGATAGTCTGAACAATGTTCTTTATATAATCATTGGCCATTCAAACTAGCAGGAAAAATGATGCCACATTACTACTCACATAACACCACTAGCAAACTCCAGGATGCTCAGAGGAAAGCCACAAGGAATAACTTGTGATTAACTGATAAAGCTTGAACTGCTTTGCACATGGGATTTGCCTTTTAACTACAAACAGGAAGCACGTTTATTGAAATAACTGTGTCACAGAGAGTTCACACATATACACAAAGGAGCAGGGTATATTTGCTAAACAAACTCTTGCTATCCAGCTGTAGAAGTGATGAAGATGAGATCTGTAAGTCTGCACTTCTTTATTCCAGGCTGGAAGGAAAGAGACAAGATGTTAAGGAAGCAGGAAGGTTTCCTGTTGTGCAGGCTGACAGGCATCAGTATCAAATGTCATTGCATGAATCTATTTTTACTGAGCTAATACATTTTTAATTATACCTGCAACAATTTCATTGTCCATTAGTTATATGTCTTCCAATCTGCCAAAACCTGAATGAGGGTCAAAACCTAGCATTGGGAATGTGAGAAATTACAAGAATTACAAAAGGCTTATATCAGTAGCCTGAACATCACTTTCTGTGATTTTGAGGTGTTTCCACTTTTCCTGTCCATGCCAAAGGACAAGAGACAAACAGGAGGTGAAGGTAGAAGTTTGCAGTTTAAAAGTTCCCTCTTTTCATTATGCAGACTCCCTGGGAGAATATCTGAATGCTGCCCTCCAGATTGGCAGAGCTAGGATTCACAGCTTCGAAGCCGGTGTCTTTTTAATGGATTTGAATTCCACTGGACATAAAGAAATAGTGTCTACTTCTGCTCTGGCCAAGTGACCCCCTAGTACCCCTTAGTTACTATGGTTTCTGCAGAACTGTTCTCCTTGGGTTGAGTCCTACCCACTGGAGGAAAGGAGTATCTACAAATCCAGGCAACACAGAGTCCGTCATGAGATTTCCAGTAGGGCTGCTGATGTGCCATATTGCTTTATGGAGAAAAGAACATGGAGGCATTTGTTTCACTTCTTCTCAGAGCCTCCAATTTGACAGTCTCTGGTTGAATAGGATGAAGTGGGAAGAGGAGAGAAGGAAAAGCTAAAATAACAGGAAAGCTGACAGACCTTTTAGAGCTCTTTGATGGTGATAAAGGACAACCCAGAGCTAGAGCTGGGAATGAGTCTTTATGACCAAGGAAAATTAATGAACATGGGAGGAGGAGGCTAATGCAAGAGACAGGGAAGCCTCTTTGTTTCTCTCTCAGCAGGCTGCAGCCAAACTGATAAACAACAGGTTCAAACCAGAATGTTCCAGAGAGCATTTCATTTCACCCCCATCCTCTTACAGGGCCTCCTAAGCCTTTGAAGCAAACAAGAAATCATTTCCCCTTGCATTTTCAAATTCTGAGCCACCAGAACTGCAGAGACAGGCATTTAGTTAAAGATGGTGCTCCACATCCTTGGAACCACACTTATTTCAGCTGAAAATTGAGGACAGAATGGTGTGTTGATTCATTAAGCTCTTTTCCTTGAAGAATTTGAGCTGCATCAGTTCTATGGAAGAAGCTTATGTAAACATACAGTTTACACCAGCTGTTCGGCTGGGTCCTTTCAAAATTCTCCACTGTATACTCCATACACACAGACACACACACACAGAGCATTTTCCTGCCACCCCGTCACCTGCACCCCAGGAATCTGTAGTGGCTTTAAAGAAGCTTTGCAGCAGCCTGCTACTGCCGCTTTGCTACAGCAGCTGACCGAACTGACAGCGTTATAGATAAAGCGCAAACACGAAAGCTTGTCAGTACCAGTATTTAGTGTAAAGCCTCAGTATCAAGGGTTTGAGTCTGAGTTCCTAGAGCCTCTGCAGCTGTCAACCTTCAAATGTGAAAATGCAGACTTCAATTTTAAGACATAAGCACCCAGCTAAGAAATGTTATTCCATTACATAATAAAATCTATATTTGCTATATTTAGAAGAGTTAATGATTCTGATGCATGGAGTAAAACGATTTCTAAGTCACAGTCAACATATACGCTAACTCAGGTTTTTATTTTAAAACATAAGCACCCAACTGGAAGATTATATTATTCATATGCATAATAAAATGGCTTCTATGTTTAGGACAGTTGATGGCATTGAGACATGGAACAAGTGAGTTGTCCCTTGGAGAGAAGGCATTTTTCTGTGCTTCACAACACATGCTTTGATCACATATAAACTCATCAATAGCTTTTTTTCTTTTGGGTTCATTCTGAACATTTTCTCATTTTCCTTTCTCTTTACCTTTATCATCTTAGAGAGTGAATCCCATGTCCATATAGTCCTGGCTCTTTCTGTTCCTTGAGCGCGTTCTTAGCAAGTGTATTATTAAGTTAATAAGGTTTAACTTTGATCTTTTTTCTGAACAAATCAAGCTCTGTGCTCAATTTCCTCCCATTTTATGCTTTCTCAAAAGCTTCAGCACTATGAATAAATTTATTACCTCTCCGATATGCCCCTCTCTCATTTATACTATGAAATGTAGCGGCATTGACCAATGAATAAGCTTTCCTAGTTCCTTTCCATTTAGGTGTTTTTTCAGGAAAGAAAAATAGGAGCAATATGATATAGTCTCTTTCCCCTGCAATGAGCACTTGCATGGATAATACTTATGAATTCTAATGTGAGTTACACATTGTGCAGAACGACGTCACTATTCGAAAATGTATCTGACAGAAAGCCTGTTCAGAAGACTGATCTCTGTTTAATAAATACAGAGAAAAATGCAGTGTAAAAAGAAAGCTTTTTAGTCTTAGAAATATTTTATAACAAAATGCAATATTTTTTTTCAGTTCAACACATAAAATATCTAAATAATGTAGAAACTTCATTAGAAGCATTAAGTAAATTTGTTTATGTTTTAAATAATAATTCCACAGAAGCTGGAAAACTGTCTTTTCCTTGGATAATATTGCCTGCTTCAGACTGTTCCTATGGTTCTTTACTTGGGGACAATTTGGGGTTAAATTGGTGGTATACTTCTTCATTTGGAAGATTTTCCCTTTAGCATCATTTCTAATATCAGCTGTCTCTATTTTGTTTATGCAAGCACTTTCTTAGGAGGGATGAGGCAAATAAGAATAAAAAAAAAGAGGTAGATATCGCCATTCAAAGGAGGTAAACATTCCAGAAGAGATTAAAAGAGACAAGAAACAGAGTGAAAACAATAGAAAGTTAAGCTCTTAGTAAAATCTGAAAGCTGGTCTGAATATATAGTTAACAAAGATGCACAGCTTACAATAACAAAGTTATAAAATATGCCTAAACATTTTGGAGGGGGCTCAAATCCTCCTATGTCAGGGATGGCCTTATTTATAACAAAGAGGAGAAGCTAGATAGATGCTTTTCCAGAGTGTCTCCTTCTGTCACTGACTGTTGATGGGGTTCTTTCAAATTCCTCTGTGGCACAGAGCAGTGAGGGCCAGTACACAAGACTAGCTGGGCCAGCAGCTGTCTTAGCACAATAAAAATACCTACTTTGCTATGGAGTTGAACTGAAGCAACACAGAGGGAATTAAAATGAAGGGTAGAAAATACTATTTTGAGGGGAAAGGATGGAAATATTTCAAGAGTTATTGCTGAAGGGCATTTTTCCTTCCAAAATCAGAAAGAAAATATTTGTAGAAAATCTAAGGCTTCTAATTCCCACTGGGACATGTGAATGGGAGCTGATGCCTCTCTCAAAATGTCAGGTTTACTGACATTTCCCACAGAGTTCCCAATTCAACAGAAGCTATGACTTCATCCAAAGGCAAGACAGTATTCTTATGCTCACCAGTACATGAAAATAGCTGTACCATTTAGCTCAACACCCTACCTCAGCTCCGTGGTGGCAATAGTGGATGCCAAGAGAGGAATACAGGAACACAATAAAAATAAAGTAACTCTTCTTCAGAGTATTTTCTCATTGTCCGGTGATTTATGACTTAGGAAATTCCTGAGCCAAAATGTTAAGTTTGTAATTGTTCCTGCTGTGAGTTTTCCCTCCATGAATTTGACTAATTGCTTTATCCGCAACATCATGTGGAAAGTTGTTCCACAGTTACCCAGCATGAAGCTGTATTGTCTTTTGTTTGTCTGGGACCTGGCATCTATGAGTTTTGCACACTAAATAAGAGTCAAGACAGGATTTTCCATCCTCCTATGGGAGCAGGAAACCACAAGATCATACTGACAAGGTGCAGCTCTCTCCTTGCTCAAACAACCTCCTTTCCAAAAACACCACCTCCCAGGCATACTGGCTTGCCACAGCTTGGGAAGTGAAGTAGCTGAAGTAAAAGGACATATAAGCACTTCAGAAGTTCTGACACAAATACACATTCATTTTAAGGAATATATGGAGTGAGTAATATAGGAATGACACGATATATCAAGAACTAGTTACAGCAAGAAAGTGTCTATATGGACCGATTTGAACAGACTCAAAGGAAGCTAGAGGGGGACGGAATAAAGGCAGAATGTTTTACAGCTTTGTGTTTGGAAGATTTCCTTTTCTCCAGAGCACACTCTTTTTCAAGAGCATGGAGAGTCCCTCCCCTACGTCAGCCATCCTTCTGCTTTTGGTCAGTGAGTGAGTCCTTCCTTCTTTTATAATCCCCTGTTATAGCTCCCTGTTGCTCAGTGTCATCACATGATCATGGCATAATTGGTTTTACTCCCAGGTTACCTCAACCTCGTTCCAACTTTGGGTGCCCAGAGACAATCACTGTCTTTTCCACTTTGAACTTTAACCTGCTATTAATAAGAAAAATCAACACAGTAGGTAGGCCGGTCTCCATTCAGAATGAAGCTTGTAGTTTAACAGTGATATGGGAAGAGTCCCAAATGACATCTAAGAGAATTTGCTAGCTGAAGATTTTGCAAATCATTGTAAGTAGTAAGCATTTACATATTTTTTGAGCACTCTACTGACCCCATTGTCTTCTGTATTTTAGAAGCTAGAAAAGCTGTCAGAGAAGCAGTGTATAAATGCAGCTCTTACAATTTGCATTTACTGAAGTAATAGAATTATTCTGAGACCACTTTTAATTCTGTGTGTCTTTCATAACATAAGAAAGCAACAAGAGAGATAATTCTGAAATACTATGAAGTCTGAAAGGGAATCTGAGATGTATTGAAAATAAAAGAAAATTAAGCATGCTGTTATTAGGTTTTTGAATAGCCTCCTGATCTAAAGACATTAAACATCATTAAGAATGTCTGGGCTTGGAGACGGGAGGACTGAGAGGACTCATTCAACAGCCTGGCAGAGCACAATCTCATCTAAAACAAAAAAGTAGAACAAGATTTGATAGCATACAAGGGGAGAAAAATAAGGTAGTTTTATTGGGGATATCTTCTAAAACCTATAATTTGTTTAGCTTAACAACCTCTTTGAAACCATGATATAAATATCAGGACTGTAGAGATTTCACAGAAACATTTATCCCAAAAGCCAGTGATAAATGGCCATGTCACTCTAGCTCTTTCTTTGTCCTGCGCTCATTAGCATACACCATCTAAGCGCCTTTCTGTAATGTGTTTACTAGGGGATGGTCATTTGCCAAATGTAGTTCGTTCCCTCTCTCCTGCCCCCGAGGACTGTCATCTTCAGGCAGAGTTTTCTTCTAAGTTTATGCGCTCTTACATGTCACTATTTGCAGCTAGCAGTCTTTGGAGCGAATTCAATACAAATAGGGCAAGAAGTCTTTCCCTCCTCATGTACATCCTATCATAGAAGAAGTGTGCACTTTTCACAGAAAAGATCCAGCAGAAGTAGGACTAGCTGGAGTCCATGGGACATCAGATTGCCTTCAGGACAAACCTAGCGCTTGTTGCCCAACCACAACATAAATACATGGATGGATTTTTGTACTCTTCCAAAATAATCTGAACTTCTAAGGAGAGGAACTAATGTTCTTCTAGGATGGCATCAGCATGGCAGAGTTTGAGATTAAAGTTTGGTAGATTGGAGCTGAATAATTAAACTGTCTGGTCTTCATAACAGAGTTTCAGTACTGAAACTTGGGAAAGCAAAAACTGTGCTTGGAGAGAAAGTAATATGCACATCTTGAAAACCTCCACTATTAGTTTCTGTGGTGTGGTCAAAGGGAGAAGCGGAACTGAAGCAACTTCTAAACCTCAAATTATGTCTAAGGTAAACTGGAGTGCATAATAACCACTGTAGTTACCATTAAGAAATGCTGGGGCTATTTGTGTCTGTGGTTTCAAAGTTAAAAATAACCCATCATTGCATGCAAATCAGTGACCTCTACCAAGAACAGAGGATGTATTTCCCTCATTAGCTGGTGGTAAATATGGTAAACAAAATGTACACAAATAAGGGCTTATTTAAATATAACAAGCCAGTGTTAATGATAATATTCTCATCTGCAGTTTGTGAGCTAGCTATGGAGTTGCGTTACAAAATATTCCTAATATTCAGAGTTAGGGTTTGTCTACAAGATAAAAATGTGGAGAGAGAAAAAGGCACCAGAAAATAATATTAACTGAGATGCCTCATGTAATCTCTTCACACTAAATAGCACATGGTAGCTTCATCCAAATAAACAACTGGCTTTTACTTCACTGCAGTTCATAGCTTCTTCATTAGAAGAATTCATCAATGAGTTAGGATTTGGGGCAGATGTCTCCATTCCTCTGGGCCTTATGTATTACAAAAATGTTCCACTGTAAAACGGCACACATCCTATTTCAAATGGCCTCCAAGCCCTGTTAACGTTAGAGCAGTATCTTCTGATGCTTATTGGGCTGGAAAAACATTGCCACTTATTCAGAAACATGGACAAAGAAGTCCTGCCTTGCAATGTGAGAGCTTTCCTGGAGCATAATGTGCACCTTAAATTGTGTTTTATACACACTGTACATTTGCTTTGCCATTAATTAATTTCAGGCATATGTGAAGTTAAAACAGTGCTGGTGGTAGTTAAGAGTATTCCTTATACAGGGATGGCTCTTTGCTGTAAGGTAGTTTTATTTCTAGGTTTGTACTGACAAAAGTGACTTGTTAAAGCTTTCACTGATATAAAAATGTGGCTTGCTGAAATCTGTACTGAAGGAAAAAAAAACCTTGCTAAAATTTCTTTGGAGAATGCATACTTTGCTGAGGTTTGTTACTGGGGACAAATGCCTTGCTATAACTCATACTGACTAAAAATGACATGTATTGACAAAGTGAATTAATTTTTTATATGATCAAAGCCATTGAATGCTCTGCTGTCCATAAATGCAACTCCATATTTTCAATTAACCTGCCACAGACAAGGTGCAACCACACAGCTTAGGTGTTAGGGTGGGACAGTGCAGCCAGCAAAGAAGACAACCATGGCAGAATAATCATTTTGAGCACAGAGATCTGTTGCTTTGCTATCTGATTTGCAAAAGCTTTGAAACATGTTTGTAATGGTGACAATCCAACTGTAGCTTTTCATGTCCTTTTACAACACAAGATGGTACAAAACCACAGGAATTGAGAAAACCCTCTTAAACAATTTTGGAGCCCTCTTGTTGCAGATTAACCTCAGTCGGCAACTGAGTACCACACAGCCGCTCGCTCAGTCCTCCCCTCCCACCCCCCATGGGGGGAGGGGGGAGAGAATTGGAAGAGTAGAAGTGAGAAAAACTCGTGGGTTGAGATAAAAACAGTTTAATAATTGAAATAAAATAATAATAATAATAATAATACACAAAGCAAGTGATGCACAGTGCAATTGCTCACCACCCGCCGACCGATGCCCAGCCAGTCCCCGAGCAGCGGCCCCCCCGGCCAGCTTTCCCCCAGTTTATGTACTGAGCAGTATGTCACATGGTATGGAATGTCCCTTTGGCCAGTTTGGGTCAGCTGTCCTGGCTGTGCCCCCTCCCAGCTTCTTGTGCACCTCCAGCCTTCTCAGTCGGTAGAGCATGGGAAGCTGAAAAATCCTTGACTAGTGTAAACACTACCTAGCAACAACTAAAACATGGGTGTGTTATCAACATTGTTCTCATCCTAAATCCAAAACACAGCACTGTCCCAGCTACTAGGAAGGAAATTAACTCTATCCTGCCGAAACCAGGACACCTCTACTGCTCTGGTCTTTCTCCCAGTTTTTAGAAGCCACCATCACCCTGCTACAGTAGCATTGGTGAAACGGTTGCATTGGTGAAAAACACTCCAAGTGTGTAAACTGATGCTGTAGATGCTCTGTATCCAGTAGCCCACATGGCTACATTGAAGTTCTGGTCCCTTAGATGACGTAGCTCTCGGATGTCAGGGACCATCAATGAGTTGGTCACCTGCCTTCCTTTTATAGTGTAGAGAAAGAGGCATTTTTAAAGTGAAACATCTGATCTAAGTAGAACATCTATTTTTGAGGAGATTAATTTCACCATAAAATGTCTTTTTCTTTCTCAGTGGACAAAAGGTCTATGTAGGAATTTTTTGATAACTAGCTTAGCTATGGACAGATAAATTGTCTATATCTTGTTGAGATGAATCCCAACTTTTTTGTCCAGAGTGCATAACAATAAAAACACGAGGAGCCATTATACTTCTGCTCCCCATCCATGTCCATTTTTCATGCTGAGCAACCTCAATTTCCCTTCAACATAGGGATCACCAGTATAAAAATAAGTAACAGAAGGATTTGTTTCAAAAGTATCAGGTAATGCTTTCTTGCCTGTCTCTAAGACTTCCCAGAGTCAAAGATTTTGACACCGTCTATACTCATTTGATGTATACGAGAAATTTCACCAACAAAAAAGTCAGGGTCCTTTTCTTAAATCAGTATTGATTTATTACAAATTCACACAGCAAAAACAGAATGAAGAATGCAGTAAAGGAGACCTGATGCACCAAACCTGTGCATAAGAGCAGAGAATAAGCACTCCCAAGATAACCTTCCATATTGAAGCCAGTTTACTATGACTTCTTATTCTCATTTTTGCTACATAGGGACTCATTTGTTGTATCACCATGTGTGAACTTTAGCAGTGCCGGAGCTTCTTTACAGCACTGCCTCATCTTTAATGATAACAGTAATGCAGAGACTGGATCTACATTGTCTTTTTCTAATGATAGTTTTTATTTTCCCCATCATATTCCTAGTAGTAGGGCAACAATTATTTAAAGAAGAAATTGATTTTATTATTTAAGTTTAAGGATGATCAATGTGAAACTAAAATCTGAAAAGTATAAATTACACGTATTTTACACTCAAAAGTTCCTATAGACTTTGAACTTCAATGCCCATCTTTAATAAGTCTAGATAAAGACTTTCAAGACCCAAATCCTCAGAAATAAGCTTCGTGTAAAAGCACAGCATCATTTACTTATTTTTACTGCACTTCTACAGTGATCTGACACATCCTTACATGTATATAAAATAAATGTTTCTTAACGATTAGAGCAGTTTATTGATTGCTGATTCTGATGTGCAATCTTTTTTTTTTAATTCACCCCAGCACTGGGAGCAATTATTTTCACATTTCACTTTTCTAGAAAATAAAATATGCATTTTTGAAGACACATTACCGGTTTGTATCTCCAAAATTATTCTGAAGGGTTTTGGGGATGATAGTCATTCTCTTATGAAGTAATTAGTTATAATAATCTGTTATTTATAAATAATATCATCATTGCTTTACTATTATTATTATTATTATTATTACTATTAGAGGAGAAAGGGGATCCTAAGTGTAGTGAAATGAGAAATTCTGCAGTGTATTACTCTGAAACCATGCGTGTCCCTGGAGCTATAGAGAGAGATAAAGTCACAAGATAGGAAACTAATTAGAGAATACGTAGTCCTGCGGCAATGCAGGGCAAATTACTTAGGTGTGCTGTAGAGAAAGTGTCAATGCCTGTAGTAGCATAAAGAAGGCCTTAAAGGAATTTGGGATAATACACATCCATGCCCAACTGGTTAAAAGTTAGAGGCAGAAACTGCCTTGTATGTTAAATGGTAAAATACAGTGAGTTCAGCCCACAGGTGGGGAAGGCTGATGACACTAAGCCTGTAGGAAGCTGTGGCCAAATTAAAGCATTAACTTTTGAAACTTTTCCAGACCATAGTTTTATTGCTGGCATTTGCTTTTGATGACAGGCTGGAAAGCACAAACAGCAGGGCCTCATTAACATGCACACATTGTAATTGAAAAAAATAAAGATGAAAAATACAGGGAACGTCTCTTATCTTCAGAGCAAGGATTTAACAGCAGATCGAGATCCTACTCAATCTACCAGTACTTCCTAAGACAAAAATGGTATTGTACAATCGCCAAGATAAACAACCAAGCATGCAACATTCTTGACTTTTGCTGTGAGGCCATATACCTGCTAATACAGCAAATTCAGTTTCTCATTTAGGGTTCACACAATTATAGCTGAGCAGTGAGGTTTGTATACCAAACACTGCTAACAACTTCAGAAAGCTCATGCATTCTGTTAGCATACCAAATAAAAGACAACGTAAAGGGGTAACATACTGTCACTCTCTTAATTAAATATGTATTTCTATTTCCTAGTGTCTATAGTCAGTTTACAGTGCATCTGCAACGTGATTTTGCATGCAGAGCTAACAGAAAGAATACTCAGGAATTATGAATCTAGTAATAATTCTAGCAACTGCCTCGTTCTGCAAACTCCTTCTCATGTGAATCATCACACTGAATCCAAGGAGACTGCTCTCATAAGGACTGTTCTTACAATTCCATGGTTTCACAATTTGTTGTAACAGTGTTATAATCTACACAGAAAATGTGTTACTTGGTGTTTTCTTTAATAGCCATGTGGATTCTCTGTTTCTGCATTACCATTTATTGAAGTGTTGATTTATTCAGAAGAACAGTAGTCATTGTGACTCAGTACGGGTTTTTAGAAACTGATAACTTCTCTGAAACGGACACTTTATAGATTTCACTGACATGAGACACGTAGCCATGGAATATGCTAGTGTGCGAGTTGTCTTTGGAGACTTCAAAGGAACGTGTGAAACTAAATAATAAAAATGTGAGCTCAGAAGATACTTGTTTTGGTATCTGGTCTGAAATCGCAGCAATCAATTCAAGAGTGCTTTCATATTTGCAAATTGTTTGTTGGTTGTTTGGGTTTTTTTTAATATGGTTTTAAATGAGAAAAATCCTGGGAAAGAAATAAGCAGCGCAGAGAGATAGAGGTAGAGAGAGTGCTCTTGTACTTGAACTAAATGTGACTTGTCAGGATTATAATCATGTATGCACTGCATTGGAGAGGACAGTGTTAGGGGATATTTTTACAGCTCAAAAGAGAAAAAGAAAGGACTTGAAGGTCAGTCTGAATTTACAAAAGCTGAAAAAAGACAAAGAAAATCTGCTGGTAGCTCACAGCACATCAAGAGGAGGAAGAAGTAGCTTTATGTACTCCTCTCTTTTGAAGGCAATTCCATCTAGAAGTTCTGCACAGAAGAGGCCTCTGGGTTTCCCTTTCTGCCTGTGACATGGCAAAGTCACATTTCAAAGTGCAGGAAAAAATGCCCTCAAGTTCTCTGATTTTAAAGAAACTTCAGCTATTCTGGGTTTTGCATTAGTTCATGCTTTTCCCCTTTTCTTTCTGTAGTTCCACAGCAGCCCAAGAACGACCATTTCTTATCTTGCAAGTTAGATAGAGACTAACACAGGGCACAGCTAGGCAAAATGCCTTAAACAGTCAAGCCCACAGCAACCAAAAATGTTGTGAACAGCAGAGAGGACTGCTTTCATGGGGCTTGCGTTTAGTATGCAGTACTTCACAGGGATGTTTCAGAGCTGTGTGTTGTAAGTGGGATACCTGTTTTGCAGCCCTCCTTTTGAGCACGACTGATGGACAGTTAACCCTCAACTAAAAAGGAGAAGGGGTGACTTTGGCAAAGCAGTTTAAAAAGCCTTTCATTATAGCCAAGAGCTTTCAATTCCCTTTCGAAAGCAACTTTCTCTGCGCTTGCATATGCTATATACCCCCAAAGGGTTAGGAGATCAATGAGAGGCTTCTCTGTACGTTGAAATACCATCTCCTTGTCCTTCAGACCATTCCATCCATATTTGAATACAAAGCATGGCTAGAGGTTAATTGCTGCATCCTATCAGCAAGTCATCTTTAAATTCTTCCTGAGAAAGGTCTTTTTGTAGAGAGAAATTGTATATTCTGTTTTTCCCACCAGTGTGCCATGGTGTGTTTCAGCACATTCTTTGGTCTAGGAACCCACAGCAAGCAACTGTTTTTCCATAGTTTACCTATGACATTTCATCAGTTGAAAATGCCTCTATCAGAGATTTTTTTCCTTAAAGCAATACCACATGGTGTGCTCCATGCACAGAAATCAACATTTAAAAGCCCCTGCTTCATTATTTTGCCTTATTTCCTGTCCTGATTGAGCGAGAAGGGCAAAGGGCAGGGAGCCTGACGGCATGCGATTATGGGCAGATCCCAGACAGCAGCGGTAAGGAAGCTGTTCAGAGGGTGCTGCTAAAGAATGAATATTTATGATTTCTTATCCTGTAACCTATTTCAAAGTATAAAACCCACAGCACAATAATGCTCAGGGCTTGGCAAAACCCACAAAGCAATAAAAATCATTTATTCTGTGAAGGGGTAGACTTGTGTGAAGGTAATTGCAGGGAGATTTTGACGAAGTCTTTGATACTGTCTCTGGCTTAACTCTAAATCTGAGGGCTAAACTATGTCTGCAGCTATCTCTGTAATAAAGAACCAACAGATCTGGGTGGATGTAGATAAGAGCAGAATCTATCCCAGGATGGGAAGTTTGAAAGTAGATTCATTTCCCAGGGGAAAAAAATATAGAAAATCACCTTTATGTTTTCATCAATACCTTCTTGAATTTTAATTAACAATAGTTTAGTTCAGAATAAAAACCTTTTAAAAAATGAAAATACCTTTTATTTGAAAGGTTTAAATTTTTTTAAGTCCCAAGTACTTAGATTAATAGGATGCTTTTGTGGCAGAATGTTCCATTTCATCCCTGGAGTCACTTGTCATCGGAATGGAGCAGATCAAAATTGGTCATGCTTTTTTCCAGGCATCTCTAGTCTCAGTTCTCAAGCACACCATCTGGAATGATATTCAAGGAGTCCTATTCAGAAACAAATCAAACACCTCGCATGGGAATTTTGTATCTCAGAGACAGGTGTCCAAAGGAGATGTCCAAAATAGCTTGGATGAGTTACTGTCTGGAAATGACTCTTTCCTGCACCTCTGAAGGAAGCCTACAGTGACTGAGACACACCTTGTTTTTTAGCAGTGTTCACCTCTGCAGAAGTAGAAGTATCTCAGTATCGGGACAGCTGGGCAGCCTGGCACCTGCTTCAGACTGAGAAGGCAAAATTCAAATGTCTTTCCACCTGACTCCCCTCCATGGCTTGTTCCACTCCAATTTTCAAAGGATCTGCAGGCAGTCTTGGGCTCAGCACAGAGTGGAGTGGTGGCTACCACCTTCTTCACTGTCAAGCCAGAGGTGGAGACACATCGTTTGACATAATGACTTCATGGTACAAGAAGGGAATAGGGAAAGCAAATTCCAGTGTCTTCCTTGTTCCAGTGTCACCCCTGGAACAGGTGGAGTGACCTGGGCATTAGGCAGTAATTATTCCCAGCAGTCCTTGGCAAGGAGAGATGTTGAGAATTTCATGCCCTGGTTGGTAGCCAGCTCCTTCATGAACATACCCATTCACTTGTTGTTTACTCAGGAAGGTTGTCGTGGATCCTCCTCCGAAACATCAGGCTCTCTCCTTCAACTCTAAGTTCAGGACCACGATACCTATGGCCTTATTTGGACTCCCTGCTTAAGTGTTTTACAGCATTCCTAGGTATAAAAATTACAGGATTGCTCCTTGTCAGCCCAGTGGTAGCACTGCAGCAAGGGTCAATAAGCCAGTCAGGCTTTGTTCACAAAACTCACCTTTGCAGCTTTCTCTCTTTAAATTGTTAATCCACTTCAGGTCCTCTAGAGAGTCTTTAACATAGCTCTTGCCTTTGGGGTTGGCTACTTTGTGCTTCTGGGTGCAACAAAAAAAATGGAATTGACTTGAATTCTTGAAATTTAACAGTGGATACCTGATGGACATGCCTTCTCTGAGCACCTGTATATACTCAGGATGACACCACGCATTTGAATCTTGGCAACCTGGAGTTTTGCCCCTTCTCTTGTGCCTGGAGGATATCTTTCGCCTGACCTTCATCCAGGAAAGAGAGGGGGGAATGCAGTGACTAGCAAATTTAAGACTGGTAGCAGTTTGTTTTCTCCCTTTTTTCAGATGAATCAGCTTTTGTCTCTGCAGTGTGTGTGTGTGTGTGTGTGTGATTGAAGACTGTGCTTCCAAAACACAGGCAAAATACAGAGCTATACAGGGAAGAAAGCAACATGGCAACATGGCTTATAAAATTATCTTAACCCATCCAGAGTGAATTTGTGCATTTGGATCTGGCAGACGGGGCATAATAACATAACCTATCCTCTCAGCCTGCCTGGACACTCACAAGATGTAAACCCTGTTTAAAAAAAAAAAAAGAAAGAAAGAAAGCCTATTTTCAGAAATAAAAACAGCTTCCAGATTAATATTCTTTCTCTTCTTCGTTCTCTTGCCACACTGCATGACATTGCATGCTGTCCTGGCTCTGCTCCTCACCACCCACGAACCAAGAGATTAAATTCATTGGCTTTGGTTTCCCCATGAATCTGTATGAGTTATCAGGCAGCTCCAGCTACCCTTTCTGCATTATTTTTCACTGTAGCTTTGGCTTGCTAGAGCAACAGTAAATCTTTAGTTCATTTCTTTCCACATCCCCTTGTTGCTTGCAGGGTCAGGCAGAGGGAACCTCCACCCCTAAAAACAGGAACTACTCTCAAGATGACAAATGCTCAAGGCATGAGCATCTCCACAGACACAGGTGTTATATTGTAGTGACTGGATCAGCAGGATACCAATAAGACAGTGCAGACTTCTGGCTTGCTCACCCAGGTGAAAAAAATAGATGGTTCTAACAGAAAGCCTACTTTATTGATCTGTGTACATTCCTTGATAGTAATTAACTGTGAAATGCCTCAGATTCCTATAATAAAGTCTGTTAATTCTTTTGCAGTAACAGGAAGGCACATCCCTCCCTGCATTTCAAGCACCAGCAATTCCAGAACAACAAGGAGCTTTTACTGTACGTATAAAAAACATCTCAATATATTATTGGGAATGACATTTCAAACGATAACCTGCTTATATCCAAAGTGAACTGAAAATGGCTCAAAACTAGAATTGCTTGCTCAGATCTGCCCCAGTTCTCAAAGTACTGAGGCCATCCCACCCAGACCAAGGCATCTCAGCTTAGTTTCATTTGTGTGCTACACTGTCCTGAGGTATTCATAAAAATGAAATTTACTCGCAGGTATACCCCTCTAAATCAAATTTCTGTGATACCTCTGTTCAATAGCCCAGTCAAAAAGAAACAATCTGTGCCAGCTACACTCACCTAAAGAAATGCAGAAAGCAATAAGAGGAATGTCATTTTCTAGTTGTGATGGCTATTTACGAAACAACAGTTACTGAGGACTCACTGGCACCATGTTGTAGTGACCACATACCTTTACTGCACAAATCCCTGGTAAAGCCTGCATGCATATTTGTAGCACAGCTCTCCATACTGTGTCAATGCTAAACAATTGTGCTACTTCACAGAGAGTTTGTAAAACTTCTTAGGAAATGAAAATGCTTAACCAGGTCAGTAAATGGAATTGATAGGCAGGAAGTCATTCAAGCACGAATGCTGGTCATATAAAACCTTTGCATATATATGCATTGCTAAATCTAATTCCTGGCAGCAGGAGGAAAGTCCTTGCACCCAGGTGCCCTCATTTGTTCCCAGCAGTGGGTATGACCTCCTTTAGAGGTTGCAACAGCTTTTCCTTCAATGTGTACTTAAAGAGAGAGCAAACACCCCAGTAGAACATAGCTGTGCTTCAAGGTAGCAGAACCATGGCAAGCAACAGAATATCCTAGGTGTGAAATATTTCAGCATAAATAAAAACAGATCATATAATATCTAGACTTATCCTGTCCTTTATATTGCAATGCCTGGCTCCTAAATCTCTTCCTCTCTTTGCCACAGGAAAACTTTTCTAAACAGAACCGGTCCAGAAAGAAAACTGTCTCTGGAGACATTCTTCTTCCTAGCACCTAACAGACAGAGAAAGCAACTGATATGAAAAAACCTGAAGAGTTCGAGGAGAAGAGCAACCTCTTGTAGCAGCCAATAGCAGTTCCAGAAACACATCCTAAACTTGCAATGCTCTCTATAAAGGCCAGAAAACAAATTTCTGCCTGCAATCTCCTTCTTTGGCAACAAAGGACAAAAGAAAGTCTCATCTGGTGCTGTTCATATTTTTTTTACTTGATTTCTTTCCTGGTGCAGAAAGTATACATCTTGCAAAACATATATTTTAACAGGAAATGATGGTTATACATCTCAGATTGTTTTGGTTTATGAACCTGCATTAAGATGGCATAAGATGGATGAAGATTAAAGTAACCCAGAGTGTCCTTTCTGAATTGTTCAATTGTGGTGGTTTTGTGAAACCGATGCCTAGCAGTATCTTCGTGCATCACAGATGTTATAGTATGTAAACTATCTGTGTGTTCACAAATTTGGGTGGTAGAGAATCTCTCTTTAAAGCAGCACAGTCACAGTTAGGCAAATATAACCTTCACCATGCACTGTATTTGCACGTTTATAGCATATTAGATTGGACCTAATAGCTAAGCATAGGACTATAGAAGAGGTAGAGGTATCTCACTTTCCTGCAATTCTTTTCCGAAAAGTCATTTGCAAGATCAGATGAAGCTAATGCACACCTTTTCCCAGGTGCCATCTGGGAGTTGCTGACTCTAGTATGCAAGTGGGTACAAGATGAACCCAGTCAGGGACTTGAGAATTAATCATAACTTACTGAGTGAACAATATTTCAGCTGGATAAGGTCCACCCAGAATGCACGGGCACTAATGAGGCCATAAGGTAAGAGCTGATGGTGTGTGGTTGGATTTTAGCAGGTATGGGCAGGCATCAGGCCTTTGGTAGCAGTGTGAACTTAGATCAATTTAAACTTCTGGTATAACTTCACCATAAGGAAAATTAATTGCAAAACTCCACTCCAAAGGAGAGTAATTGGGTGTAAAATGAACGATTTTGGATGACTAAGAAAATGTTTTTTTGTTTTGATTCATCTTTAATTAGATGAAGACAAATATTGCATCACATGCTGTTAGGGCTCAATACCAGGCAATCAGCAATATAAAGTTCATTGTTATTTACATTTCTTTTCTCTCCCCCTCATTCCCAAATGCATTCTAGTCTTCCCACTCATTAAATAGTCATGTACAGAATTGCTCTCGGTTTATTAAAATGCAAAGGAAATTTCTGCATCTATTCTTTACACAAACACCTACTAAAATCTTAAGATTTGCCCAACTCAGGATAATGGGGTATCCCTCAATATTGTTATTCATCATCACTCCATTGAGCCTCAAGTTGGCATATCACTCCAGTAACATGAGAGAAAACAGGTATCTGCCCATCATTATCCCTGAGATGCAGGATTCATCCTCTGTTCCCACTGTAGCAGCCTATTTCAGATATTAAATACCTAAGATGGACCTAAAGTTAATCATTTTGCCCTGGGATGCAGAGTCTAGAATTAGTCAAAGCTCCATACAGAGTCCCAAAACCAAATCATGAATTCTACTCAGGCAAAAGTTCCTTAAGTGGGAATAAAATTATTTCACATTTTATCTCCTAAGGTATGTATTTTACAAGGACATAAAACAAAGATGGTCAAACAGCTTCCCCTGGACTGATGCCAGCAGTCTGGCAGAGAATCCCTGGACATGTTTTGGATATGGATAGGAAAACTGTAATATTATTAGAGAGAGAATTATTACCCGGAATTGTTCCACAGAGAATGTTAGTAGAAACAGCTTGGAAAACATTTTCCTGAGTGTGATAGTTGTCAGATTTCTTCATTACATAGTCACTGAAACAAGAAAAAAGATGTTGTTTAGACTTGATTTTACCAAGTAATAAGATGATTCAGAAGCTTGTTGTAGAAAATAATCTTAGATTGAGAAGTGATGAGTTATTTCTGTTCAAGTAAAATCAAAGAATAAAAACATAGGTCTACAACTTAAGACTGTTTTGAATAACCGAGTGTTGAAAAGTTAAAGAAACTTCTTAGTAAAATCAGATGGATGAAGGCACACAGGAAACCTTGAAAATGGACTTTCTTCTATCAAAGGAGCTAACACAATCAGGAGTCTGTATTCCCCAGCGAACAAAAACCTTGGACAAAGAGCTATCTGATCCACTGGAATATTTATGGGAAAAGAAGTCTGAGAATAAGAAGGATACTAAAAATAAGAAGAGAATAGAAAAAAGCACAGACATCTATATGTTGGACATCAAGTCAGGCAAAGTTTGCTGTGGTAATGACCAAAAAAATCAAACTGAATTCAGCTTTCTGAAAGGAAGTAGAGAGAACATTTGTCCAGCCATATAAATAAATTATTATATAACAGGGACACAAGAATACTAAAGAGGTAAGAGTAAGATAATGCTGGTGTGGTCCAAAGCTAAATATACTCTGGTTAGCTTCCAAGACTGATGATACAGAAAACTAATGCAAAATGAAACCAGATAATGAGAACGCATATTTAAAACTAGAAATTGTCACAACTGCAGTAGAGAAAAAACTTACGGAACATAGGTCAGGTGGTGAAATAATTTCCTCAGAATTGGTACTGAATTTGTAAATCCCACAGCAAGTATTTTAGCAAGTCCTTCTGCATAATTGACGATAACAAATGAGGTACCTATATTTAGGAAAGTGATGTGAGCAATTTCAGGCACCTCAGTCTAAACACCAACATAGCAGGCTGGAGAGCAGACTTGGAAGGAAGGGATAAGTGAAAAGTTAGAGGTAACTGAGATTAAATTTAACGTGGTTTGTTAAGGAGACCTCTTGACAGATTGACCTGGAAGAGCTCTTTGATGGTCTTTAGCCAAAGAAGATGAAGTATATCCCATTTATCTGGATTTCAGTAAATATTTTATGTTCCTCTGTAAATATGTAAATATTAGTTAAGCTGGCAAACATAGACATTAATAAAGGAACCATAAGGGATACATGATAAATGGTATACGATTTATTTTAATTATTTGTTCTTCATTTATGTTATAGTCTATTAAAAGAGTGAGTAGGCGAGGTGCAACTCTTGGGAAGAGCAGAGGCTTGTCCATTCTTTTGGAGGCAAACAGACATTCCCGAAGGTCAGCAGCTTTCAGAGACTACCGTGAGTGACAGGCCAAGGAAGGAGAGAGACAATACACAGGGCTGGGAGCTGGAGCTCAAGCAAAGAAACTCAAATGTTCTTGTAAGAATGGGAGAGGACAGGAAGGTCTCAGAGGGGACAGAAAGTGTTTCCAGTCAGCCAGAGGTGACTGGGCAATTTGCTCCAACTCAGAAGTCATTGAGCTAACTGATGGTAAACCCAGAAAGAAAGCTTTCCGCAAGGGCCAAGTGGGCAGGAGGAAAATATCAATTAGCTCTTTTTTACTACTCTATCTTGCCTAGCTACATTGTGTTTTCTCTGTTTTGGAAGTTAATTATTCATATTCTAATTAAAGCTGATTTGTTTAGCTCAAAATTTTGTGACCTTCTTGGGGCAGTTTGCAACAAGAAGGTCTTGCCTACCTCATTTCGAAGCTGTAGCTGACTCAGGGTCCTGTCACGGCCGGGAAGAGAATGGCATAGACAGTAAATGAAAATGGGTAGGGCTGAAAGGAGGGATATTTGTGGGGAAAGAGGTAGCCAGTGCAGTTCATCAGGAGTCATTGTTTACATTAGTGACCATAATATACTGCAGTCCATGCTCATGAAATCCATCCCTGGCACAAAACTGAAAGTAGCATCAAGGCAGGGAATGTTGAAGTATCACACAAAGAGAAAGTCATGATTAAAGGAGTAGAAAATAGAAAGTAATGAAATAGTGTAAAATTAACTAGCAATATCATAGAATCATAGAATCATTAAGGTTGGAAAAGACCTCTAAGATCATCGAGTCCAACCGTCAACCCAACAACACCATGCCCACTAAACCATGTCCCTAAGCGCCTCATCTACACGTCTTTTAAATACCTCCAGGGATGGTGACTCAACCACTTCCCTGGGCAGCCTGTTCCAATGTTTAACCACTCTTTCAGTAAAGAAATTTTCAGTTCTGAACTCATAGGAAAAACAGTAAGTTTCGGGAGCTCTTCATGTAGAGACAGCAGAGAAGAATGATGTGAGTGTTTTTGAATTCAAGAATAAATCAGTAACCCATGTGATGTGGCCAGAGTAATGTAAAACTCACTCTATGATGTTTTAGAAGAGAGGTTTCTAGTAAAAGAGTAAAACTGCTGATATTTGTCCCATTTTACAAAGCATTGCTAAATCATTGCCTACAATACCTAGAACTTGTCTAATCCCCTACATTAAAGAAAGATGAGGTCAAACCAGAAGAGACATGGAGAAAGAATATAGGGCTGAGTTTCTGTATTTTGTGAGAAGAATCTGAGTAAGCATGGAAAATTGAAGCCTGAGAGGGCAATTTATTGCTTTCTATAAATATATGAGGCAAGTACATGATAAGATTAAAAAAAAAAAATTAAGCTAAGGCATAAGCGCAAGTCAGAAGTGAGAGTTATGTCTAGAGTGTTCCCACTAACACATTTATGGAAATTAGAAGCTTTCTAACAGTCAGAGCAAAAAATGGAACTTGTCTTCTATTAAACTGTTTCAAAATCTTCCCTGTCTGACTGTAGGAGATAACATGGAATTATATGGCAGGTGCTAAATTATATCTACCTGGAAGTCTGAGGAGAGAAAAAGTGTTTTGGTTTTATTTTCCCAAAATATTAACACTACTGAAGAAAAACGCTAAATGAAAAGACTCCATGGCAACAATGAAAATGATTTGGAAAATAAATGTAATTAAATCTTCATACCTCTCTTTTCTCAGGCGTTTTCCCAGGTGTTTCTGCTTTAATGAGAAGCCTAATATTTTTATCCATGTCTGACCAAGCCTGTTAGGTATCAGGTCTAATAACAAGTGCAGTTATAAAATTCTGTAGTTTGCCACTTATTTCATTCTCATGTTCTTGACCAGCACAACTAACATTTCCATGTTCATGTCCTCCAAAGGCAAGGCACATTCTTCAGCTGGGTTTTGACTGGCATAGACAGTTGGATGTATACTTAAAAAATAAACTGCTATCAAAAATCAGTGCTGATACTGCATGCATGAGAGGATGAGGAAGAGAATTAACCACATGAAACAGATGGTTGTTGTGTTGCTTAATCAATTACTAGAAAGTCCTGAGATATTATGGAGATGGAACTATAAAATAAACCATCCCAAATGGCCAAGACTGCTATTTAATGCCTAAATAAGAGATTAGTGACTATCTAGGGCACGTCTGCATTTCATCACACTTTAAAACATGCCTTGTAAATTCCATTTACAGCATCATGGCCTAACAACGTTTGATAAAAAATGGTGTGTTATCATCTTTGGACTGTCAAACCTGAATCTGCAGCATCAAACAGTAACACAAGCTTCACTTAAATTATGAATTGCACGACAAACCATGATTGATTCCTTAATTTCCATTTTAATGGCACTACAAATGGCAATATTTACACCCTTTTTGGCATTGCACCTCATTTTGGCACCACAGAGACTGAAAAATAGCATTTTATGTCCATTAACAAGAACATAGACTGTTTACAATTTACTTAATCTCGACAGTTTAAATTTACATGAGCTGGGTAGAGAATAAATTTATCTAAAATCTAATATTTGTTTTCTTCAGTAGTTCCATCTCCAGAGTTGTACTTGGATCACAAAACAAAATAACAAGAGGAGAAAAAGTAGATGAAATCTTTTGGGACCAATTCTGCTGTTTGCTGCAGCAGAAACAGCACTGAATCCTTCATGAGGAGATTAATATGCAAAGTAGAAGAGAAGGATCTTTTATTGTTAATGTATACTTCTGAATGTTTATTTTTACTACATTGTGGAGACTGAGGATCCAAAAGGGTTATGGGGACACAGAATAAAAGGCCAACACTTCTACATTTTTTTATTAAACATATTGACTTTGATCTAAATTTTCAAGACAACTCATTTACAAAGTCAGTGAGTAAATGACATAAGCCAAATGGATAAAGAACTGATCAAAATATGTTCCTTTTGAGTTACTAATAAATAAATAATACTAAATCCATTCTGTTAATCTATTTTTCTTCTGCAGTATTTACTTTTCAACACTTTATAGAAGATTCCTCATTTTTGAGATGCCAAGCATCAGCATGTCTTTTCATTAATCTGGGCCTGCTGTGATCTATCTAGAATTTCTATGAATGTTTAATGCTGAATTATCATTACAGAATCAGCAGATTCAAACAATCCCTTACATTATGTCATATTGCAAGTAGATGACTGGTGAATAAACATTTTCTCAGAGGTGTCAGGTTAAGCTTATCAGGACCAAGTCAAGACGAAGTTAGTGCGGTGCAGTCAGGGGTTGCAGACATGGACACGTGGATTTAGCAGACACCTACTAAAGACAATTCTAAGACTCTTGTCTTAGAAATGCCTTAAGCACAAGTCCCTGGTCCTTGGAGACTCTCCTGAAAAGCATTACTATATGCCTTTCCTGTTCTGTCATTCCTCCCTGGTCATCTGTTTTTAGCTATTTTCAGAGACAGGACACTAGGCAAGATGAATCTTTGCTTGGATTTATCACAGCCACTCTTCTGATACATTCTTACATTAAAAGCCAAATGATGCATCAGAGGTTGTTACTGGTGAAAAAGGGAAGATTCAATGGCAGGAACTCTTCCAAGCGTGTTACTTGTCAAACAGAGAACTGAAGCTACCACAACCACCTATGCAATTCCAAGAGCTGCTTTAATGTCCCTTCTGCTGTAGGCGCTAAAGTTTAGTAAGCAGCTGAGCACCGTGCTGAAGATCATTATTCACATAACAGAAAAAAAGCTAAAGCCTCAATTTTCTTTTTTTCTAATCATCTCCATTACTATGAAGATTCAATAGCTTAAGGGCTAATCAAATGGAAGTGAAACCCTCCTAGTTTCTCCTAATGTTCTTGGTTTTTTGTCCGTTGTGCTTTTCTAAATTAGCCTGTCTAAAAGCTGTCCTTAGACTGGTCATCTCTCACTGAGCAACACTTCTCGTGTGACATAACCTTCACAGTTAATGTCTTTTTTTTTTTCCTTCATTTTCTTCTTAGAAAAGAACACCACAAGTAACTAACACTCCTCAGGAGCAGTCACTTCCCAGTATTTCTCCATAGAAAATATCGGGTTCAATTTATACTTAAAATATCCTTAACTTAAAATCACAATAGAGAAAAGACATTCAAACATTTGCATCTTCATGTAAAGTTTTAATAAAAGAGTCCCTGAACCCATTAGGAAATATGGGTTTTCAAATAGAATCATAGAATCATAGAATCATAGAATCATTACAGGTTGGAAGAGACCTCCAAGATCATCGAGTCCAACCATCAACCCAACAACACCATGCCCACTAAACCATGTCCCTAAGCGCCTCATCTACCCGTCTTTTAAATACTTCCAGGGATGGTTCTTGGCCGCCTGGGCACACTGCCGGCTCATGTTCAGCCGGCTGTCGACCAGCACCCCCAGGTCCTTTTCCGCCAGGCAGCTTTCCAGCCACTCTTCCCCAAGCCTGTAGCGCTGCATGGGGTTGTTGTGGCCGAAGTGCAGGACCCGGCACTTGGCCTTGTTGAACCTCATACAGTTGGCCTTGGCCCATCGATCCAGCCTGTCCAGGTCCCTCTGCAATAAATAAAGGCAGTTCTAGCTACAATATGAAAAGCCCTTGCATATCTTTGACTACTGGCCAACGAAAAACCTTCAGGTTTATTGAACAATCAGTAACACATAAGATTTTCTGAATTTCTGCATGGTCCAAATTTCAGAACATCTGGAAAGGGAGATAATAACATGATAAATAAAAACAAAAATGTGCCTGTTGCCTGGAACCAGTGTACTATATGTAAGGCATTCAAAATGGGCAACAAGAATAACTCCTAGCAGGCTTGTATGTTGAAAGCACTGCACAGACATCCATTAATCTTCATAACACATAGAAGGCAAGAGGGCAAATACAGTTATCGCCATTTGACAGGTAAGATGAGAAAATCAAGTCCCAGCTTGCTGAAGACTGCAATGAACAACAGATAGAGTGGGTATAGACTAAGGACCAGAAGATCTGTGTGCCCTATTGTACCCCATAGTAAGCCCATAAAATAGTTAGCAATCAGGCTGTAATAGCACTGACGGTGAGGGGTTCTGCCCCTCGTATTGCATAGCTTCCCTAGCATCCCCTGTGGGGCCTTTCAAAACGGACCTTGCCTAGCAAAGTGTTTGGAAACACCTGTAAACTGATCTGAAATCCTCTAGAGGACACACTGCCTGAAGCCTGCCTTCAGCTAATCCGTCAAGCCTATTATTTTCTCATGCAAAATAAACATGTGCCAGCAGGGTTGATCAATCCTAAGCAAGTGTGCCATACAATTTTTACCTGTCCACTCAAATCATGGTATGTTACCACAGCTGAGATGACTGGATTAGCGGGCTGCCAAAGAGCACAGCCTGCCGGCACTTGGGCAGCTGAACTCAGCTGCATGTTTTCAGCTATTTGGCTCAATGAATATTGCTTTCCCTCTCCTGGCTACTACTGAGTTGAGACTTGTACAGATTTGTATGGAAGAAGACAATGCTGTGCTCTGCCCTGTTATCATTACCAAGGCACAGCTTTAGAGATCCCCCCCCCCCCCCCACCCCACAACATTTTCAACAAAGAAAAAAACACAAAAAAAACCAGCGACAGGACCCCTGTGGAGCCAAGCTACCCCCCCCCCCAAGAATTTTAAATTTTTTAAAAAAAAAAAAAAACACAAGACAGTTTATCCTCTGTAAAGATAATCAGAGGGGAAAAAATCCACTTTTTGTGAAACTAGGGAAAATTACCAGCTCTCTCAAGCTCATTGATGTAGGAAAGAAGCAAGTATGCAGACTTACATGCTACTTTCACAGCCCAGCTCAATTCCTTATGAAGAACACTTGCCTTCCTGGCCTGGCTGCCCTGCTGATAGTAAGGGAGAGAAGGATAGCAAGGAAGAATAAAACAACAACAACGAAAAAATTGGAATCGGCTATTAATTTAGTAATCCTGTAAAAGCTGTCATTTTTTCTGTCGCTATGGACAGATAGGATTTTGTCTAGGTTCTCATTTTTATGATTGTTTTTAAAGCATCACTTGCATCCAGTGTAGGTTTCCCAAACACTTGTTTTGTCTAAATTCATTACTACAGATGAGGTGTTGTTCTCTGTATGTTGACATAAATGCATATAAAGCTTGAAATATCAGTACAGAGCATTTGGCTTTATTGCTTTGGCTTTGCTCAATGTTATCTGGCTACTCTGAAGTGCTGGACCTTAGCAGGTTTGCCACAATTGTTTATCACTTAAGTACACAGTGGTACTTTAAAATTCTCTGCTTTCAACATATTCACATTTACAGCATTTGTAAAATACTATAATTCAACTGAAAATGGGACTTTATTGCTCAGAACAGACAGAATTTACCTCATATGAAACACAATAATTTTTACAATTGTCTGAGTGTCTGATTTTTTATGATTTTTCTTTTTCTTTTTTTTGATGATCCAAACAGTAACATTGCTATTGTTAGGGAACAGAGGTAGGAAATTGTGTGCTGGGCAACATACTTCTTAGGTGATATATTAGAAATTGTCATGTTTGTGCTTCAAAACATTATGTTAATCTCTCTTTTCCTATCTTTAAAAACTAGCAGCGAGTATTAGGACCATGGACCAGCTGTTCCTTGTAATATATGGCAGCATGTCATATGCAGAGTGCTGTATAACCAGACCTTGCAACCTGGCCAAGCTCCCATATGAAAACTTCAATGACTGGTCATATTGCGGTCAATAGTTCTTACCCATGACAAATACTGTTGTCCAGTTTTGTTCTAGTAAGAAATCCTGAATGATAAATCAGTATATGATAAAAAGTGTATAAATATATATGGTGGTCCAAGCCCTAAGTATTTATTCATTTAAAACTCACCAAAGAAATCAGATCCGTTTTGCACTGAGGCGTGCGCGGTGTGAGGGGGCAGACCCCAGTGCAAGGAAGATGTCAATGTGAGCGGCCCGTTTCTCTTCAGTGGCACAGCACAGATACCCAAGAGGGCAGCAGAAGGGAGCCAGGCTGGGCTGCTTAGGACTGCATGTTCATCAGTTACTTGGCCAGGCAGCATGTTGCGTGGAGCACAGGTGAGGCAGGGCCAAGTGTTGATGGACCTGGGGCCAAGCCATGGCTGGACACTTTCACCTCCCAGTCTTCAACCACCAGCAGGGCAAATGCACACAGAGGTTAAATACCAGATCTATCACGTGCCTGATTTTCAGAAAGGTCTCTCTGGCTAAAGGCAGTGGCACTTTCCCTCTTGAGTCACCTGACCTTTGTGGAGAGGACCCATTCCTTGTTCCTGCAGCCCCAGAAGCAGGACCAGCATGTCACTTCACACAGCAACCCACGAGTGGGCTCCTTGCTCCTTTGATTAATGTTGTCGAGGGTTGCATCAAAGGGAGGTCTTTCCTTGGCTCCAGAACAGCTGTTTTCCTTGTTTTTGTTGCATGCAAGCTTCAAGCTTCTACTGCACTGGTCTGCACTTGTGTACGATTCACATGCAGTCCCTTATCTCCACTTGTTTCCATTTGAGGCTGTACCCTGAACTATTCAGTATATCTTTGCACCAAATAGCCTGTTTAAAGTAAATTCCTTTTGGGACCAGTTTTGGGGACTGGAGCTCTCCATACGTTTTCTTTCTGCTTGCAGCTCCCTGCTGAGGGCAGCAGTCCTGCCCACCTCAGTGCACTTTGGGCTGCAGCCTCCCCGTTTGCTGGGCAGTGGGACAGACAGATGGCTGACATCTGCAAGCAGTCAGCATGGGGGACGGCTAGAGGAGCGTGGTAGCATTCCTGTCTGCTCTCCTGTGGATCAAGTATCTGCAGAAAACAACAGAAACAGGATGCAATCCAGATATAAAAAGGAGACAGTAACATCCAGGATCTCTCACTTGCCACTTCTGAGACTGAAAAGGGTGAATGAGGGATATATATGCTTGTGGATTTAATCACTAAGGGTGTGCATGTCAAAAGATGGCTAAAATCAACATAAACATATTTTCCTTTTCAATTTCTTATATTGACACTTGCTCCTTAAACAATGAAAACTGGCATTTTCTACAACTTGAGGAAATGCATTGCAAAAATTAACCTGCCTGTGGGAGAAACTTTCCCCCATTAATGTTTTTTTCTTTCATTGTTAGCAGCTACAGCTCACTATAAATATAAAAAATAATAACTTCTCATGATAACTTCAGCAAAAGCATATGGAACATGTACTACTGTGTTTTGGACAGACACTCAACACATGCCTTGCTTGTTCCATCATTGTCATTCAGTGAATATGACATAGAAAGTCAGTGGAAATAAGACTTTCCCTCTTGCAGAGTAATTTCTCTCTTGGTAGCTGGGTTCTCTGCTTCTTCATCAAATAGTAAAACTCCTGAAGTAACCAGATAACTCACCTCTTATCGTGCATCAGAACACGGTGAGAGTTCCCACTGGGCCTACCAATCTCTAATTTAAAATCGAAAAGCTCTCTCTTGTTTACCCATAATTTACATTGTAAAGTGTGTGACAAAGCTAGAAAGTCCCAGAGGGCAATGCCGTCTCTCCTGTCAGTTTGGATACATTCTCACAGACCTTGTGAGTCTCTGGGATTTTACAGTACCACTGCATGCCCCAAGGCACAGAAAAAAATAAAAGAAGAAGAAAAGAAAAGGAAACAGAGAAATCTCATTGTGTCTGTGACTCTTAAGAACAACCTTTTCTCTTGTATAGGATTTTTGATTTTCAGTGACACCATGCCGACACGTCAGACTTTGGATGAGGCTTCCTTTGCCCAACACCAGATAAGTCCCTTTACAGGAAAGTGAGTAACATTAGGGGGGGTTTCCACATGTACCAGAACAAAGAATTAAAATGGTCTCTACTGTCTCCCTTCTGCACTTTGACAGATTAACAACAATAGAGCTAACTCATTAGAATAACAAGTGTGTGGAGTTTCAGATCTTCATTTCCCCCCTTCCCACATAATTTTATGATGAGTGAGACCAAAGTGACAATAATGGAGACACAGTGACAGCAATGGAGAGAGAACAGAAAAACTGTTACGGCATGGTTAACAGCAGCACAGCTTCTCTCCTACTGCTTCATCCATATGGTTCAGAGATGGAATTCAGGAACCAATTTTCTAACATAGTTGAGTATATTCTGTCTTTTTCCTCTGTGTTTAGGTGTCGAGCAAGTCCTGCAGATCAGTTCCTGGTGAGACAGGTTTGTCTTATGGAAACCCATCCATTTGGAAGACAGTTTTCAGGCCACCAAAAAGATTTTAAATAGCATTCAGGCACAGGAATCTAAAGGATGCTGAGGTGAGAAGCTCACAGGGGGTTTTTTATCAGCAAAGTGTATGTCTCAGGGGTTCTGCACGGGACAATAATTGGTCCTGCACTGTTCAATATTTTCATTGCTGGTCTGGAGTCATACAGAAAATAATTGCTGATATAGTGTACTGACGCTGCACACCACTGGGGGAGTGATCTTTAATGGTGAAGAACAGAAGACTCATATGGAAGGATGTGAATCATTTAGCAAGATATATCCCTGAAACTAAACATTTTTTAACATACAAAAAATTAAAGATCATGTATGCAACTTAGTGTTTCATGTTTGCTTTTAATTTTTATGTGACTAACTTTTGCATTGAAAAAATTGCTTCTTTCAACTAGAAATTATTCATGAACTTGGTCCAATTTCTCCAAATATTTGTAGCCAAACAAATGTATTTGATGGAACGGTGTTATTACCATTCCTTTTTATCCACTAACTTAGGCACTCATTCACTGCATGAGAGACCAGGGATCAAGCCTTTCTGCCTGAAGGGATCTGAACTCACATCTGCCACACACCAATAAAGCACTATCAGTCTGTTAGAGCTGCTGTGCTCAGCATAAACTATTTAAAATTCATTGAACCATCATGTGAAGGAGTGAGTTATTTCACTACCTAGCTTGATCTGCTGGGCACTCTCACAGGATGTAGGACATTTTCATTCCAGTCCCTGCTCCAGTGAGTCTTTTAATGTCAATATGAAACAGCATATGACCAACAAGACAGAAGAAGGACATCTCACTGTAAGATGATGGTGTTTATAGCAGCATGGTATGTGTTTAGGGAAGCTTCCTGAGATATATTGGTTGAAATCTTCTCAAGTAAAGCGCAGAAATGAACATGAGCCTTTGGCCTTCCTGAGGATTTTGCTATCCCCTACCAATTGGATAAAAGAAGATCAATGACTAAACTATTATTAATTTTAGCTCTTCATTTCATTGCTTGTCTTAAAGTGTCTGAAAATCAAATATTCTGTTCATGTTTAATGTAATGCTTCAGTAAACATGTGACTATTTTTCACTTTTTTTCTGGTTTGGCAAAGACAAAACAAAGCAAAATATAAAATTTGTTTGAACTAAATGAATTTTCATTTATTACGTCATTCAGCTGGTGAAGAGAAAATAAGTACTCAGAGATCTTTAATTGCATCCATTTTAGGGGGAAAGGATCCTTAGCACTGTATTCAATTGTCACCTAAAAACTTTATCAAGCCTTTAATGTGCACTTGCTGAAGTCCGAATAATTGCATTGGTGGTGACTGAAAGCTTATTATGTGATTTTAATTACTGAGAGGGCAATCAATCTCTGTTCCCTGAAGCTATTACTGTGCAAAGTCCTATTTAGTGCCCATTTCCCTCATTTTCTTTCTTGGGTAAAGGAAAATTGACTGGATTAAGTTTTTCCTCTACTGGTAAAAAATATATATTTCATTTTAGGGTTTAATTTTAATGGCCTTACATAAGCAAGAAGAGCACCTAAGAGCGGTGCATTGTGTAGTGAATAACATTTGGCAATAGTTCTTTATTTGCTTGTTCAAAGCTTTGTTTTGCGTAAGCAGGTTTGCTGGGTGGGTGGCTTGTTGCATAGTTGATTTTGGAACTAAATAGTCTAATATCAAAAAGAAGTTGCCCAATGTGGCCTGTCTGGGCAGGGGGAGATGAGGACATAAAATGTTTTCCAGTTCTAGATTCTGGAGAGTTTATCCCCTTTACCATTTAGTCACCTGCAGCTGAGGATGTCAACAGGAAACGGATGGGAAGGCTGGAAGTCCTCAAAAACCTCTCTGGCAAAGTGCTACGTGCAATCGTATCTTGCAAAGGGAAAAAAGTCTTTGATTTTTCTTTCAGTCCTACTTCAAGTCATTCTACTATAAATTAGGCTTACATGAGAGCCCAAAGGAACCCAACTCATTCCCTACATTATAGACTTGTTGCCACTTATTCTGTCACACCACTATTCTGCAACCACCTTCACAAGTACTTCAATTCAGTGTGACTGCTCCTGCTTAAATTCCAAACTTTTGTAACCCTTGGCTAAACCAGGATTGAAGGATCATACAACTCCCTTTGCAGTATCATCTCACTGTCTTGGAATAGCATATCCAAATCTTCTGTCTAAGTTGATTTTTGGTAGGTATTTGACATGTTCATTTTTCTTAAGATCATGTAGCATTTGGACCTACCAACTAATTCATTTAATCTGAGCAAGTTCCACTGTTCCCACTGTAGTTAATGAGGGAGAGTAGCAGTTAAAAAGAAAGTCTTTTCGCTTGGACACTTTCCCTTGGCTATGATTATAAAGAGGATCTAGGTGATTTGCTTAGACCTTTAAATAACTAATACTAGTTGAGCTGAATTCTATATGGCATTTAAATGAATTAAATTTATCTCTAATCAGTATTAGGGTTTGGAAGTCATTGCTTTTTTCAGGCTTCATGATCTGGTCATTTTTATATTTCTATATCTTCATGAAAATATTTCACTAGTACCTGGCATGATTTAAATTAATGATATGCAGCACAAAACATTTGATTATATGGAGAATAACAATTTAAACAATTCCAAATGCCATAATTTATTCTTTATATCCAGTGGATTATTTCTGCAGTAATGAATAAAATGGTAGAATGAACTCAAGGATGTTTAATTTTTCTATACTGGGAAATCTCTATTGTCAATTTTATGTCATGTAACTAAGTCAGTTCTTTATAAAATAAACAAATAAAATCCATCGAAAGATAAAAATAGATCAAAGGTCACTTTGGCTTAGGAGTCTCAGTGACATATAATTATGATGAATAATTAGCTTCATCTCACTATAGAGAATACTTTGACAAGCAGGACACTGCAAAGACCTATTAAAAGTTTTGTGGAGCTTTGAAGTATTTAGTCAGTCCTGGCATGAACCACAATCACTAAGACTCATTCCTTGTCAGTACTATTTTCCCTTTTCAAGGAAATCCTTCCACAGCAAAAGTTGCAGTTACTGAGGTTCATTACTTGTGAGCAGCAGAACAGAAAAAAATGATAAAGAATTGAGATAAATGTGCAGAAAACTATTCTGCAGATGCTGATCTTTCTGTATCAATGGACAATTTCTTTGAGGATATTATATATACTGTGCTGGCATATAGTTTTTCATTTGTACTTTTACCAGCTGTAACTTCACAGTTCTTCCAGTTTCATCTCACTGACTCTTCATTCTCAACTCTTCCAGCTGAGCTTATTTGAGAGCAAGAGAGGAGGAAAGAGAAAAGACAGCTCAGAAAGAAATCAGCCTGCGACAAAGTGCAGGAACATAACCTGAAAATGTGATTCAAACTGTCACAATGATTAATATTTTTGACCTTCGTCTCATCTTCTACTCATCAAAACTCCTTTTGCCTGTGGTCTTGGAACCAGCAATATCACTTACTCTTGATTCTACTTTACCTCCGGGTCTTTTACCCTTTTGCTCCATCCTTCTGAATTTCTGCCTTGCTCTTTTTCACTGTTATACTCTCTACCTTTCCCTTTTCATCACCCACAGGTCATCTTGGTGAGTTTGTTCTCTCACCATTCACCTGAGAGACAAAGGTGACTAGGGTTAGCCATGTGTTAGCACCAAAGACTCTCTGCTCAGTCTGGTGATCGTTTCCCTGCTTACACACAAAAATCACACCACCCTCCCCAGACCCCGTTCCTGCAGAAAGCTGATCCTGCAGGTTTCACCCTAGCCTGAGTAAATGTGCTCTCATCAGCCAAAATACAGTCAAGACTAAACACAAAGCTGAACAGAGGTTTGGTGGTTTTAAATCTAATTTCCCTGATTTTTATCTAATTATTCTAATTCTACTTTAGTAAATGAGGAAGATGATAGATAAAAAGGATTCTGATCAAGTGTAGGTGATTTGCAGATCTGTTCTACAGATACAACCCAAATCAGGTTTCAGAAAAACAAAAGCAAAGCTCAGGCCCGCTCTGAGAACAATAAAAGAAGATAGAGTAGCTTGACTGAAGGAATTTTTCCTAACACAACTTTTTAATTTTGGTTGGTTGAAACATTTATATTAGAATGATATATCAGAGCTTGGACTTCAAGGAATCGTAGCTGATTATTGCATTCCAAATAAGAGAGTGGAGAAATGCCATCTTAAGAATTTACTTTTTTAATTTATTATTTTTCATTATCTTAAGTTATTTCAAAGTTTAAAGCATGAAACTCACCAGTTTGCCAGTCTGTCCTCCCTTTTTAAATCCATCAGCTGTTGTACCCTAATGTAATTTCTGATCGAGCATGTTACAGCACAGCTAAAAATGTGGATGATCAAACAATTTCATCTACTTTCATCCATAATTAGCAGGTTAGGAATTAATCTCCTAAAATAATTCAACCTATAGCTAGATAGAAACATACATCAGAATTCAGTATTACTACTGATCACTATAGTATTTAAAAGGGACTAGGGAAAAACAATGGAACAACATAAGTAAAGGACAGATATGATGATAAAAGTAAACTCTCAGTGCTATGTGCTTCATACAAGCAATTTTTGTTTTGACTCTAAGGGATTTTCTTCTTGACAAATCTGAAGTCTAGCAAGTGCTAAGGTTATGTTCTACAGCTGAATCAGCTGTAGCACCAATTCATCACAACTGCACACATGTGGCAGACTGTTATACCGTTGTATTGGGTTTGCGTGGCAAGGTTTTGGTAGCAGAGGGGGCTACAGGGGTGGCTTCTTTGAGAAGCTGCTAGAAGCTTCCCCCATGTCCAATAGAGCCAATGCCAGCTGGCTGCAAGACAGACCCACCACTGGCCAGGGCTAAGCCCATCAGCAATGGTGGTAGCACGTGTATGATAACATATTTAAGATGGGAAAAAAAAACCTGCTGCACAACAAAACAACAAGAAAGAGGAGTGCGAATGTGTGAGAGAAACAACTCTGCAAACACTAAGGTCAGTGAAGAAGGAGGGGGAGGAGGTGATCCAAGTGCTGGAGCAGAGATTCCCCTGCAGCCCGTGGTGAAGACCATGGTGAGGCAGGCTGTCCCTCTGCAGCCCATGGAGGTCCACAGTGGAGCAGATATCCACCTGCAGCCTGTGGAGGACCCCATGCCCAAGCAGGTGGATGCCCGAAGGAGGCTGTGACCCCGTGGGAAGCCCGCGCTGGAGCAGGTTCCTGGCAGGAC
>NW_008825557.1:1033513-1048077 GCF_000699105.1 Pygoscelis adeliae
ACGGTGTGAGGATTCCCCCCCGGGGGGGGGAGGGAGCCGCTGAGACCATGTGTGATGAACTGACCGCAACCCCCATTCCCTGTCCGCCTGCACCACTGGGGGGAGGAAGTAGAGAAAATTGGGAGTAAAGTTAAGCCTGGGAAGAAGAGAGGGGTGGGGGGAAGGTGTTTTAAGATTTGGTTTTATTTCTCATTACCCTACTCTGATTTGATTGGTGATAAATCAAACTAATTTCCCCAAGTTGAGTCTGTTTTGCCCGTGACAGTAGTTGGTGAGTGACCTCCCTGTCCTTATCTCAACCCACGAGCCTCTCGTTATGTTTTCTCTCCCCTGTCCAGCCGAGGAGGGGGAGTGATAGAACAGCTTTGGTGGGCACTTGGTGTCCAGCCAGGGTCAACCCACCATAACTGTTCATATAGTTTATTTGCTTGCTAAGGCAGCTAAAAAACAAGTTTTTACTTGAAGGGATTATCTACAGATGTTCCCTCTGATACAAAAAGTGTTTGTGTTTCCCAGGAGCTAGCTCATTACTTAAACAGAGCTGTATCGAAAGCTGTGCATTGAAATCTGAGTGCTCAGCACTAGACAGTCAGGTTATTCTGTCTGGAAAAAATGCTACCAGCTGTGCTGAATAAGGCTGCAACTGAATATTACCTAGTAGAAGAAAGCAGGAATTGCTTTTTTCCTTTTTTGTTGTTTTTGGGTTTTTTTGTTTTGCTAGAAGTCCAGCCAAAATAAATTTCTTAGATCTCCCTATATTAAAGAGCTTTCCCTGACACTAAAACAACAAATAACTGGACCAGTTTCATAATGTACTGTTTTCCTTGTGTTCCAGGAAGAGATTCTGTTCTGTGAAACCATGACACAGTTCATACAATGCATTCATGTCTCTCCATACTTCTGTGGCTGAGTTGGTGTACCAAACTTAGCACCAGCTGGCATACTCTGACAGGGTGGGAGCCAGCAGAAGTTGACCCTATTGCCTGCAGTGCCATTTTTATCTTAAATTTTAAAGTCAGGAAGAGAAAATTAGGGGTAGGTTCTCATTTGAATAGTTCATGTCTCTACTTTCAATATGGCTTCATGTTGGCCTGGATGAGGGGAAGCAGAGAAGCTGTTTTCCAACCCTCCTCAAATAACTGTCCAAATTCTTGCCCAGTTAATGGAGAAAAAAATTAGCTGCTGAAGGTCCAGTCTGCCTTGTAGACATGGTGCTTAGGGACATGGTTTAGTGGTGGACTTGGCAGTGTTAGGTTTATGGTTGGACTCGATGATCTTAAAGGTCTTTTCAACCTAAATGATTCTATGATTCTATGATTCTATGAAAAGGGTCTCTCTTCTCCAGTGAGTACGACTGAAGAGTACAAGCCCTTTTGCTTAGATTTGCAAACTACTACTCTCACTGGGACTACAGGTGACTCAAATGGATATGTTAGATATCTTCATCCACCCAGCAACCCATTCGAAGGGCTCTCTTACAAAGATAACTGGAAAAGAGCAAAGGGGATGATGGTAGGTCTTGAAAGACACATTGCTTGAAATCTCCCCAGGGAAAACTGAGGAGAACTGTGTCCACATCTCTCCAGTTCCACATGAGTACCTTCACCTTCAAGGTATGGGATACGCAAGGTGAGAGCAATCTTTCCCTGCATCCCTGAAGAGGCATCGCTAGGCAGGGACGATCACGCACCATGAAAACAGAGAGTCAGAAAAGAGAAGGGAGCCAGACTCCTTCCTGAGAGAAGTCTACATGGTTACAGGATCCTTCATAATTGTTGGGAGTTTTTTTAATTAAAAAAAAAGTAGGAATAATCTTGGGTAAAGGGAGGAAAATTCTCCCTTCCTCTTCCCTGCCTTTTCTCAATTGGGTACTAAACTAGCATTGATTTACCTATTATCTGACCTCCTTCTTGCCCTGACATTGGCATGCTTTTAGGTATACATAAAAAGATGAGAAAAAGAGGTTAGGTGTAGGAGAAAGAAACTTCAGCCTGTAAAACCTGCCCAGAAGAAACATCTCTGAGAGAAACTGCAGGGAAGTTGAGCACCTGTGGTATACCAGGGCTAGGTCAGAGGAAAGAAGTTGTTAATGGTTTGCTCCACGCTAGTGATGGTACCTCTGTCTAAAATAGATCTGATGGACCCTCTTCTCTTTTAGCAGATTCCCCATCTCTTCACCTTGAGTATGCAGCTGCATGCATTTTGGTTCTAAATGCATGCCCATGTTTTGGTTCCTTTGCATCTTGCATTCTAGGCTTCTTGACCAATTATTTGAGGCCAATATATTTATGGTTGTTGTAACTCCTGGCAACAAAATTTGCGCTGACACCTAAAATCTTTTAGAACTTAGAGAGGGGGAAATGATAGCACTTCACACTTTCTAGCTAAACTACAATTCATGAACAGTTAAAGTAATAATCCTTTAGATATGTGCAAGTATTTAGTGCCCACAATACAGAAGTGAAAACTGTTTCCATTACAATGGTATTCAGTTTTCTCTCTCATTTGGGTAGCTGAAATTATCACCCACTCAGCTTTCCTGTTCAGATAAATAATAATCCTGGTATCTACCACAGATATTCACCACTACAATGTTAAGGGAGACCTGCAGGCAGATGAAAACTAGAGAAAAACTGTCTTTGTGGGAAGAAAAAAGAAGAGGCCAAATGGCCATCAAGAGAACTAAAAAGTATTTATTATACAAGAAGCTTTTGAGCTGCTTTTATTCAGCATGACAGGACAGGAGAGAATTGTAAGTCCCAGATGCCCTTGAATTACAGACCTTGGCTCTGTTGTCATGCAAGATGAGGCTGCAACAGGTAGTCTTATGGCAGTAGGGTTAAAAAAGTTGATTCAGTTACTTGTGCCTGAATGATTTCTGCTGCATTATCTATAGGACTAAAATGGTCCAATACTGCATGTATCTCTTTGCTTTCTCCTCAGAGGAAAGTTACTGGGGGGGGGGGGGGGGGGCAGGCAGAAAATTATACAGATACGCTGGCACCTGAAAAGAAGTAAACTTGAGGGTTAGGAAAACGAGTCACAGTGGTGTTATGGCAACACGCCCATTTATTTCCTAACTGAACTCCACATGATATGTAAGTAGCAAAATGAAGCCAGTAAATTAAAATTGCACAGAAGATGTTAATGTTCCAGCCTGAAGACAGCAAAGGCACATGTGAATGCACACCAGCTGCAGGTTAAATGACACAGAAAATCAAGTGAGAAGGGTGTCTCAAGAGCTTCAGAGTTTGAATGCTCATCCAAACTCTCCCAAACTCTTCAGTCCCATGCACCTTCAGCTCTTGGATGCTGTGGAAAAAGCACCCCTTAGGTGAAGTATTTTTTCTGAGAAGGTTTTGAGGTCTGCTTTTCCTTCCATCTTCAAATGGTGGAAATACTGGTCATTCTTACCCTGGCAAACCAAATCCAGCAGAGTGCCATCACCCTCTCTTGCTTCTTTAATAAGATGTTGAAGGGTCCTCATAAAGGTTTCTTCTGCCACTTGATTATAGCTTTACTACTATACCCCAAATCCGGTGACTGTTTTGTTGTTGACTCATAAAAAAGAACTGTTCTGTAACATCATGCTTCTTTCTGTTATCTTCCAATCAGCAAACGTCTTAATACACCCACAGATTTTTTAACCATACCATTTTATTATATATCATGCATTAAGTATTCTTAATAGAGTTGGATGACTTTTCTTCACTGAATAATACTGAGCAGAAGAGATATCTGAGATATCAAGCAGCTTGTAGATATTGGGTTCTAGAAGATGCACTTTCAAGTTCTTTCAGGTAGAGAAAAGGCTGAATTTCAGCTGACTCATTGGAAACAAGTGCTCCAACCAGTAGCTGAGTAAATCAGTAGCTGAGTAAGACCAGTTTACCAATAGCTGAGTAAAATACTAATGTTCCCTCATTAATGATAAATCCAGCTTTGTCCCTATTGCCTATGTGAGAAGTGCCTGGAAACAAAACATGGGGGGTGGGGGAGCTGACTGAATAGAGTATTTCATCCAACATGAATTAGTGGATTACTGTATTTTTTACTATTTTGGCAAGGAAAAAAGAAGAATTTCTTATTTCCATTCAATTAGAATTGAAGTCTTCACTTTCTCTTCTCCATTTAAAAGCAAAATATCACATAGATAAGTATTATTGAATGGGACTATAGCTGTAATACAATAGGATTAAAAAAAAATACAGAGGGATCAGAAACACTGGTCAGGCATAGGTCCAGCGGAGTCCAGTACAGGCACATTTGGAGGAACATAGTCTGTGAGGATTTGAAGAAGCCGTATGTGTCATAAAACTGAGGTGAGGTGTTGTAGGATTGTATGAATTCCTTACGTAGTCTGAGCAAGGCCAGAAACAGCATGGGATCTGAAGAAGGAGCAGTACAGATGTAAGGAAGAACAGAGACTAAGATATAAGTGTTTTCAATGGACCGATGACTTTATTATAGATGCTAATTTGTGTTATGTTAGAATAACCTGGTCATCCATTTTAATATTTTCAATGATGTGTGTGAAGACATAATCTTATAACATAATCTTCTAACACTTTAGCTATGGCAAATGACTCCTTTCCTCACGTTATGCATTGCTATTTGCTTATTTAACACAAAAGGCCATTTTAATTTTTTTAAACATATACCATATAAGTCATTTGTTTTACCACCCATTACAAATTGTAAGAACATCTTCTGAAGTACCACTGTTTGATCAGGTACCCCATATGCCATACCTGCCTATTGACTCTCATGGTACTCCCACGTGAAATTTTTAGAACGAACAATTCCTCTGCTGAGATATTGGTATGAGTCAGATGATCACACAGATGACCAGAGCTGGAAAATAATTCTCAGTTTATCTTAACCCTCTGAATGCAATTCCTCTTCCTAAGTCTCTTCTGATTTCCATTCTTCAGCTTTATCTGACACTTGAACAGTATGATTATGTATATCAATGTACATATTTAAAGCTCAGTGAAGTCATGGGACCCTCTCCTCTGGCTTAAGTGGGCATTGGATCAGGAGTCACATGGGTCAGCATAAAATCACCCAGGGATCCTTTACTTATATGCAGACTCCTACCTCCACGATCTGCCAACAGAAGTGAAGAATGGCACTTATGGGGTAAAGCTCTCCCGGCAAAGGAGATTAAATACTTCTATTTATTGTTGATGGGGAGGGTACAGCTAATCCATCATAAATACCATGGAGCAAACATCCTTACAACATGCTTAGTTGGCAATCTTTCCCCTCTATTTCAAAGGTTTCTTGAGTGTCCCTACTCCAAAGTGGAACTGGAAAATCAGCAAAGTTCTTAATACTGCTGGAAAGACTCTGGAGCTGACTGGTGGGCTGCCCACAGTAGCTGTGCATAAAACAGGCCATCCTGCCATAGGCTGACAGCCATAGGAACTGCATCTGATAAGCCATAAGTGTTTCTATTCTTTCTTGTTTTCAAATTGTTCTGTATTCTCAAGGCAGTTGTAGGCTTTTGCTTCTGGGAGTGCTTGTTGCTCTCTGTCAACTACAAAATCGGTCAGCACTGCTGCCTGAAAGAATGGGCAATCTAAACAAACAAAAGGGAAGTAAAGTGCCTGGCCAGAAATCACCCACAAGGCTGGTGACAGGATTCAGGTTGCCCCAACGCTACGCCACTGCCCGATACATTATAGTATTTTGCCTTTCGTCATCAGTGCTCCCGAGTCCTCATCCATTTAAAAGGAAATGCCGTTCATCTAACAAATTACCAAAGTGCGGGCTGCACAGCCCTTAGTGTCCTTACATACACTTCCCTCTAGTGTTAAAAGGGAGCAATTCAACATGCTCCCTGGAGCAATTACCTTGCCTTTGATTTTTACACTTAGAGTGAACCCCAAATTTCTCTCTGCAGTGAAATAACACCAAAATAAATAGTGCCTTAGGTATCACAGCAAAAAAAAAGGTAAGATTCTACCATTTACTGTCTTTCCAGGGATATTGCAAGTCATGAGAAGAAACACAAAGTCAAGGTAAAAGATTCAGAGCCATAATATATTCATTAAATTCTGTTAGGCATTTGTACATTACAGCTGTGTGTTAATATTGGACCTGACTTTCAATCATCACCTAAGACAGCACTGCTGATATTAGGAGTATTACTAAAGTAGAATATGTTTGTGTCTGAAGACCAAGTAAGGACATACTGACAAGTAATGCCCTTCAGCATAATAACCTTGGCAAGCCAAATTTAAAGGACACATTTTGCAAGTCTCTTATTCTAGCTGTGGTCAAAGAGGTCACTGAGTTTGTTAATCCGTATGCTGGCTTGAAATTTGAAATACTGTAGGATAGCCATGCTAACCTATAAACGTGAAGTGAAAAATTCTTGCTAACCAAAGACTGAACTTTTAAAGAAATTTTAATATTGCAAATAGAGCACTTGAGCTAAAAGTGCATCGACCTGAAAACAGTCAAATCTTCTGGTGGGTTAGCAAAATTCTTTCAACAACTAGACCAAAAGTTTCTCAATATAAAACAAAAAAATCTTTGTGCCTGAACCAGTGGGTGTATGATTTGACTGGTCACTTTCTGAAGCCATTTCTACTTGGAAACATATTTCAATTAACTAACATGACAAAGGTATCACCTTAGCTACTCTAAACACCATGCTTATGCAGTTTGTTCTATCTTTTTACATGTTAATAAAAAAAAATGCTCTATTTAAACCCTTTAAAAAGTGTCCATGGTTGCATTTTAAGCAATATGAAGGCTCCTGCAATTCACCATGATAAAGTCAATATGAGGTTTCTAATATTCTCCTGCTTCTTCCTTATTAATCTTTTCAGCTCCTATTTGGATTCCTTGTTGTCTTGCATCCCTGCAGACAAACGTGCTGATGCAAATGAATGTAAACTATCACTATTCTGATTAGCTAGTCGTTGCTCCGTCCACCTCATACAGCTGTAAACATCCAAAGACGACCGAAGGCTCAAGAGACTTAGCTTCACTATTCACAGGACTGTGTTATGATATATTCAGGAACCTGAACATTAACAGTTGAGTAACACAATCACAGAAGAAGTCTTCAGGGATTCATTTAATTAATAAGGCAATACTCCTGCAATTCCCTCTGCATGGATGCACTTGTTGCAACTTTAAGACTTTTTAAGAAATCACATACATATCATTTGGTTCACAGTTCAAATTGGGCAATGAAACATACAAGATCATGTCCTAAGTTTAGATGATTTACCTCATGTGAAAAGCTGAAATAGACAATGACTAAATCTGGATCTTCTGAAGAAAGGCTGGACAACATTTCTTGGACTGATAATTTGTTGAAAAAAAAATTCAGAGAAATTGGAGTGGTGGACTAGGATTGAATTAGCAAATAGTTTTGGTCATATGTCCTGGTTTCAGCAGGGATGGAGTTAATTTCCTTCCTAGTAGCTGGTACAGTGCTGTGTTTTGGATTTAAGGTGAGAACAATGTTGATAACACACCGATGTTTTAGTTGTTGCTAAGCAGTGCTTACACTAGTCAAGGACTTTCCAGCTTCCCATGCTCTACCGACTGAGAAGGCTGGAGGGGCACAAGAAGCTGGGAGGGGGCACAGCCAGGACAGCTGACCCAAACTGGCCAAAGGGATATTCCATACCATGTGACGTCATGCTCAGTATATAAAGCTGGGGGAAGAAGAAGGAAGGGGGGGACGTTCGGAGTGATGGCGTTTTTCTTCCCAAGTAACCGTTAAGCGTGATGGAGCCCTGCTTTCCTGGAGATGGCTGAACACCTGCCTGCCCATGGGAAGGAGTGAATGAATTCCTTGCTTTGCTTTGCTTGCGTGCGTGACTGTTGCTCTACCTATTAAACTGTCTTTATCTCAACCCATGAGTTTTCTCACTTTTACCCTTCCGATTCTCTCCCCCATCCCACCAGGGGGGAGCGAGCGAGCGGCTGTGTGGTGCTTAGTTGCCAGCTGAGGTTAAAGCACAACATCACAAAAATGAGAGAAGGGAGTTGAAACATTTTTGTTCAAGAATTCCTAAATTAAACATGTAGACATCAGCATGTGTTGTGGTTTGATTTCTTTAAAAAAACACATTAAAAATGAAACCTTCTTGTATTCCTGTCACTTTTCTGGGTTTTTGTTTTGATCACAAAGCCAAAATGCAATCCAGGGCTGCAACCACACAACTCCTCCAGTTTCTAACTTTCTTACCCTCATTTGGCCCTCTAGACTTTCTCAGTAATTGGTACCTCCAAACAGATAAGTCTGCAGTTTTTGTTTGTGTGAAGTATAAAATACAAAATTTTCTTGAATTCTGCAACTACAGAAAGCTGCTTAGATAAAGAAGGCAGAGCTAGAAAGACTCCTAAGGTATATTTATACTTTTATATGCATATTTATACATAAAAGTGGAAAGGAACTAGTTGACTAAGGGATATGGTGGTATAAGCTGGAAGGAAGTGGAGATGTTCACTTCTCAGCCACTTTTATGAATGCTGCCTAAAAATGCTGCTATCATTTCATAATTTTCTCTCCTTATGCAAATTGTGTGGCACTTTACTCCTTGAGTAATTATCTTCAGAGGGTCATCACTTAGAGGAAAACACTCAGCAATATGACCCAACCCAAAATTTAGTAACCCACTGCACATACACACTAAAAGTCTGCCAAGAAAACTCCCATTGGTAATTCCCCTGCAGAGTTGAAGTCTAATTTAAAGTTTACTAGTAAAGTAAAAAAGCTTTGGGTGGAACTCATCTGTCCGAACTGACCCACGGGTAACAAACTCAGATATACAAGTCTGTCAGATGACTAATTTAGGCCAGAGGAATCCTCCCATTAGTTCAGCAATGAGAGTGGCTGTTCTAGCCAGATGAGAGCCTACTCAGAAAGGTCATATGTATTTTTTCATAGAATCATTAAGGTTGGAAAAGACCTCTAAGATCATCGAGTCCAACCGTCAACCCAACACCACCATGCCCACTAAACCATGTCCCTAAGCACCTCATCCACACGTCTTCTAAATACTTCTAGGGATGATGACTCCACCACTTCCCTGGGCAGCCTGTTCCAATGTTTCACCACTCTTTCAGTAAAGAAATTTTTCCTCACGTCCAATCTAAACCTCCCCTGGCGCAACGTGAGGCCATTTCCTCTCGTCCTTTCACCAGTTACTTGGGAGAAGAGACCGACACCCACCTCGCTACAGCCTCCTTTCAGGTAGTTGTAGAGAGCGATGAGGTCTCCCCTCAGCCTCCTCTTCTCCAGGCTAAACAACTCCAGTTCCCTCAGCCGCTCCTCATAAGACTTGTTCTCCAGACCCCTCACCAGCCTCATTGCCCTTCTCTGGACACGCTCCAGCACCTCGACGTCCTTCTTGTAGTGAGGGGCCCAAAACTGAACACAGTATTCGAGGTGCGGCCTCACCAGTGCCGAGTAGAGGGACACGATCACTTCCCTGCTCCTGCTGGCCACACGATTTCTGATACAGGCCAGGATGCCATTGGCCTTCTTGGCCGCCTGGGCACACTGCCGGCTCATGTTCAGCCGGCTGTCGACCAACACCCCCAGGTCCTTTTCCGCCAGGCAGCTTTCCAGCCACTCTTCCCCAAGCCTGTAGCGCTGCATGGGGTTATTGTGGCCGAAGTGCAGGACCCGGCACTTGGCCTTGTTGAATCTCATACAGTTGGCCTCAGCCCATTGATCCAGCTTGTCCAGGTCCCTCTGCAGAGCCTTCCTACCCTCCAGCAGATCAACACTGCCGCCCAACTTGGTGTCGTCTGCAGACTTACTGAGGGTGCACTCGATCCCCTCATCCAGATCATTGACAAAGACACTGAACAAGACCAGCCCCAAAACTGAGCCCTGGGGAACACCGCTCGTGACCAGCCGCCAACTGGATTGAACTCCATTCACCACAACTCTCTGGGCCCGGCCGTCCAGCCAGTTTTTGACCCAGCGCAGAGTACACCTGTCTAAGCCGTGAGCCGCCAGCTTCTCTAGGAGAATGCTGTGGGAGACGGTGTCAAAGGCCTTCCTGAAGTCCAGGTAGACCACATCCACAGCCTTTCCCTCATCCACTAGGCAGGTCACCTGGTCATAGAAGGAGATCAGGTTGGTCAAGCAGGACCTGCCTTTCATGAACCCGTGCTGGCTGGGCCTGATGCCCTGGTTGTCCCGCACCTGCCTTGTGAGCGCCCTCAAGATGAACCGCTTTGTGATACACCAATGAGTTTGTGCTACAGTGGTCAGTCTAGCTGGGGAGTTAAGTCACAACAGACCTCATAAATTCCAAATAAATTAATAAATAATTAATAAAATTCACTGACAATTTGTTTTTTTGATGGCTAGGGTTGATGGAGAAAACTTGCTGGTTTTTACAGGTGGGTTTTGGGGGAAGGGGCTAAACTATTGGGTTTTTTAACAATCTAAAAAACAGTTTGAATAGAAAAAAAGGTATCAAAGATCTTTCCACAATACTCTGCTTCTGATGTGAGTTGGAAAGCTTTTAATACAGATTTTGGGTTTTTTTTCTGTTCATCCAAATTGAGGAGCAGAGAGCATTGCCCTGTTAATACATTTGCTCTTCAGATTCATGGCAGATTTTCTTTTCCAGTTAACCATAAAAGTTTTGGCCTTCGCTGCAACTACCTGAATTTTATGTGATGTACTCTGAATTTATACTTTGTGAACTGCTGCACAAATTGGGATCATCAAAACTCCAAAATATATTTGATGCATCTCAGAACATCTTATTTTTTTATCTTTTTTTTTAATTGCATTCAGGAGAGGTTCAGAGAAGCTAAGATGTCAGTCTGTTTTTATCAAACTTGTTCAGATCACATCTGCAGCTGCATTTTGCTTAAGATATTAGTGTGCTAAAAGTAAGGGATGCTTCTGGGTAACAGGGTATAAAAGTAGGTCAATATACAAAGAAATCCTCTCAGTGACAGTTTTATGACTTAAAGAAATAGAACATTTTTTGGTTTGAATTCTAATATTGAATTTTCAAGTAAAGATATGAAATTAATATATGATCCTTCAGCATTCGGAAACAGTAAGTTCTCTTCATTTAAATCTGCCAATAGACATTTCAGTTCTAGGTAATATCTTTTCTAAAAGTTCAAAGTTACTGGAATCACTGAATTGTCTTACTCCTTCTTTCTTCTTAAGGGAAGTTCTTGCATTGTATGCTGCTATCTCTACAACATCAAAGAGTTGAAAATGACAACTCTCTCTTAACCATCTCTTCAAAAACTGTCAGAAGTACAACGGTTGGGCAACTAATAAGTAAGTAAATATTCATTAATGTAGACTCATACAGGTGTTGGAAAAGGAAATATGTTTCCAGTTGTTGAATCTGTTCTTAAAGCCTGCAATAACTTCAATAATACAAATGCTTAAGAACTGGAGCCGATGGAGAAACAAATGGCTAAATTACTTGCTTATTAAAGAATGTTGAGTTTTATTTCACCTTTTATTTTATATTTGCTAAAAATTTGCAATGTCATCTCTTCTCAGCACCTATGGCTTCTTTGGAAGCATTACTAAGGGATTAGATTTTGAATTTGTTGACTGAAATTATTCGTTTTAATTATATATTATGCTACCCAAGCCTGTTGGTATTGTTCTTGCTTTCTGTCTGTGACCAAACTTTTTTTCATGTTGAATAATGAATAATGAATGACAGGCACAAGTCCAAGATTTTAATCACTAGCAGAAAAATAACACTGAAATGTTCAAGGGATTCACAAACAGTTGCATACAATAGACTCTAGTCACAGTAACATTTATGCACAACGGACCACATGACCCCACAAAAAGCCACAAACTTAGGGCAGCACCAGGTATTATAGGAAAACTGCAGTCCTAGCTACTTCTCAGGGAAAACTTTTCCTGACATTTCTAGAGAATGTTACTCTGCTTGGCCACTTCACCCACGTTTTGGGTCTTTTCAGATCAGTGAATACTATGAATGAAAATATCAGTAGTAGAATACCATTCTTCTTCCTTCAAAACTCTCATTAAAAAGAGGTTTTCTTGCACAGTAGGAGAAAACTAAGACCTGAAGAAAGAGCTGTTGTCATTTCCATGGTTATTTTTTACATTGCATCTGGGTCATGCAACTAGCATAATCTGTTTTCATTTGTTACCTGTAGTACAGTAAGTTCTCAAGGCTTGAAATAGAGCGTAATCCCGCTGTGCTAGGCATAGCACAGACACAGAAGACAATTGTTTCACTGCAGAGCTTACAATATAAAGAGGAATGTAATTGTAAAAAAAAACTCACCGAAGTATGATACAATCAGGCTTGGCAAAATGAAGTAACAAAGACTCTTAGGAGCTCAGGCAGCATAAAGTCAGGAGACATCAACTTTTGAGTTCTGTGATCTATTGAACAGCAAGAGTTTTGACTTTGATTTTCTACTTTAGAATAAAATGTCAATAGTCAGAAATTCCCCCATTAAGAACCTTAAAACTTGAATGCCTACAAACTTTGCTTTTAGGAAAAAAAAAAAAAGGAATAAACCATACTACAGAACATAATGTGGTCCTTTTTAAAAAAGAAAGCTACATCAGCTAAGGCCTCAGCTGGAGCACTCTGTCCAGTGTGGACTGCAGCACTCCTGGGCACAAGAAAGCCACAGACCACTTAGAGAGAGTCCAGTGATGAACAGTCAGAGTGAAAAAATATCTAGAAAACATTTTTGGTAAAAGCTGATTATTTAAATTGACACTGATGATCATTTGTACTGTCAAGACATGAGAAACTCCTTTGTGAATTACACACCAGCTAACATACCATTGCCTCATATAATGACCTCCCCAGACTGAGAAAGTACAACAAAATGAATACACAGAAAAGGAAGCGAGGAAGGCAGGAAGGCAGCAAGCTGTTTCTTTCAAGAAGAGAAGAAATAGGCAAAACATTATGTAGTGAAATCCTAGTGGCTCAGCTTGCCTGCCTGAGGAATGCAGGAACAGGCTCCGGAGACAAGAAGCCAGAATAAACCTTCATGAAAAATGCATTGAACTGTGATGCCACAAGAGGTGAAATGGGAAAAAGATTAAAAAGCAAAGGCTAAGAGAAAAGTGGTTTTCTTGCATGCTGTCCATTGATGAGAACATACTCTGGTCAACTGAAAGTCTGTGAACTCCAAATGTTTTTTTCCTGTAGAATTGTATATGTCTAATGCTGAATCAGACAGCAATAAGTGATCAATAGTATAAATGAAGCAAATAAATTAATTAGATTGTTAGCAAAGGCGAGTTTCTTTTGAAAATGGAAGGAGGGGGTCAATATAAGCAGAATCTGAACAGTTTAGCATTGGGCAGCACCATGTGAGGCTGAAAGACTTCTTGCCTGAAGCTTTTGCTGAGGATGCTCTTGGGTGAAGAATTACAGAAAACAGCACTGGAAGGGACATTGGGCAGTCACTTAATTTTCCCTCTGTCATGCTGAACAGCAGGGTCCATAATATCGCATTCCTCAGAGAGATTGGTTTAATCTGTTCTTTAAAACCCTCAACAAACAGTGATTTCACAGCCTCCTTATACAGTCTATTGAGTTCTTAACTCTCCTGCCTGTTAGAAGATTTTCTGTGTTCCAGTTTAAGCTTCTCAGACCTTGCCCTATCTCCAATGTGTATGAGAACAGTTTATTTGCTTCCCTTTTGCAAAAACCTTTAAATACCTTCAGACTATAGTTATGTCTCTCAAATTAGTCCTTTCTACATATTAAACAAATCTACCTCCTTCATTCTTTGCCTACAAGTTTTGTTTTCCTGATTTTTCTGACGATTTCCTCTGAAATTTGATCTACCTTTTCCATGTTTGTCTTGACCTGCAATACCCCACACGGACACAATACTTCAGTTGAGGTGTTCTTTACTGCTGACTAGAATGAAGGAAATATTAAATGGGCTCTACACTACTTCCTATTTATATAGCCTGCTAATTTTTTTTTTCCTGGAAGACTGTGATTTTTTCCCTATCTTGATTTTGTGTCATTGATTATTCCTACACATATCTAATATTTTCCTCTTTTTTCCTGTTGAATAGCCTTCTACTTTTTAAGAATATTTTTCAAATTTGTTGAGATCATTTTGAATTCTAGACCTCTCCTCCAAAGTGCCTGCAGCCCCTCCCAGCCGGAAGTTGTCCGCAGATTTAATAAGCAAACTCTCAGTTCCTCCATCCAAGATTTTAGTGAAAATATTGAATGGACTCAGGACAGAGCTCCATGGAACTCTACTCAATATGAGAACTTTCCAGTCTGACAGTTAACTATTGACAGGGTGTTGTGGTTTAAACCGGCAGGCAGCTAAACACCACACAGCCGTTCGCTCACCCCCCACCCCAAGTGGGATGGGGGAAAGAATAGGGGGGAGGGGGGGTAAATTAAAATTCGTGGGTTGAGATAAACACAGTTTAATAGGACAGAAAAGGAAGGGAAAATAATAATAATAATGATAAAAGAATATACAAAATAAGTGATGCACAATGCAATTGCTCACGACCTGCTGACCGATGCCCAGCCAGTCCCCGAGCAGCGGCC
>NW_008825557.1:1048183-1048812 GCF_000699105.1 Pygoscelis adeliae
TCCCTTTGGCCAGTTTGGGTCAGCTGTCCTGGCTGTGCCCCCTCCCAGCTTCTTGCTGGCAGGGCATGGGAAGCTGAAAAGTCCTTGACTAGTGTAAGCACTGCTCAGCAACAACCAAAACATCGGTGTGTTATCATTATTCTCATGCTAAATCAAAAACACAGCACTGTACCAGCTACTAGGAAGAAAATTAACTCTATCTCAGCTGAAACCAGGACACAGGGGCTCTTTGACGACCTAAATAATTTCATTTTAGACAAATTACCAAAGTCTGACCAGTGTAGGAAGAATTATTGAGCAGATGCTGTGAGAAAGATACTAGCCTAAAATTTTAGAGATATGGGAAGAAAGTTTTAACAAGGAACATAGGTTGTTATGTTCTTCTGTAATTCTTGTTTTACATCCATAAAGTGTCTTATTTGCATTACAGTTAATAAATAGCACCCTGAAATACAGTGTCTGAAATGCCATTGAACCACCTTAATTTTTATGCATTTGTACACTGTATATATGGTGGTGTCCTGGTTTTGGCTGGGGTAGAGTTAATTTTCTTTCTAGTAGCTGGTACAGTGCTGTGTTTTGGATTTAGGATGACAATAAAGTTGATAACACACCGATGTTTTAGTTAT